>NC_083314.1:99982948-100345429 GCF_963455315.2 Globicephala melas | reverse complement strand
TCAGGATCTTCTTCCACGTCCAACTAATGTCTTTGTTAAACTATCAATTAAATGTCTATTCATTACCCAATTTCTGGCATCTCACTGCGACTTTATTTTAGATCTTTAGGATGTCATTAACCCATCAGTGCTCCTTTATTAACACCAAACGATTTTAATCCCCAAATATAAATAATAATAACAGTAATGGTTCATTTTTAAATGGCCTTGTGCAATTTACAAAGCAGTTGCACTTCCATTAAGTCATTGATTACTCACAGCAACCCTAGAAAGAAAGCATCAACACCTCCATTTCATAGATGAAGAAATACGCTCAAAGAGGATAAGGGACTTCACTAAGATCACAGAGCCAGTAAAGGATAGATTTGGGTCTCAAAGTGAGTCAAATTCAGTGCTCTCCAGCTGTAAATAGAGAGCTATAGGTGTCAATGCTCTGGAAGTAGTAAAATACCTGACACCTAAGAGCAAACTGCATTGTTTAAGGAGTCGTCCTAAAAAAGATGTATTTGCAAAGAGCTAGTAAAGAATTTGCACCATCATGACCCATAAAGGCATATTTATCTCATTAAAAATGTGCAGGGAACAGAACATTCTAAAGCAACATACGGAGACAAAAAATAACTGTGCATTGTCAGTATTAAGCAGCCTCCACTACTGCCTAGCATTACAGAAATCACGTTGCCAAAGCAGCTTTACCTGATAACTGAACATTTTTTCCTCAGATATTTCTAAAGCTGCTAAATAATCAGGTACATGTTTTAAAATTCATTCTTTTTCAGAAACAACTACCCACAGTGCTTAAGAAGCTTTTATTACCAGCTAAATACAGTGCATTTTCCTGTAAGCTCTGAATGGCAACCAAGCCAACTGATGAGGTTGAAGTAGGCAGAGCCATCCTCCTTCCCTAAGCAGAGAAAGTATCCCAATCCCTGAATGTGATTTATCACCCTACTTAGGTGCCTGCTCAAGGGTAACATTTGCCATCTGCCAGGCCTCTCAGCTACAGGATAAGATTTTAATAGGCACATCAGAATAGAAATGTTGCTATTACCTCAGAGTCTGTAGCAAGGCCAGACTGCCCATGAAGTTTGCATTCCTTTTACTTCCACGGTTTCATGAGATGAACTGAAAGAGCATGGTCTTTGTCATTCAAATCCCTGTTCTGCCGACCATAGTTCATAAGCCTAGCCATGTTCTTTCATCTCTTTGGGCCTCAATTTCCTTGTCTGTAATAGTGGACCATCATAAGCCACTTCACGGGACTGGGATGAGTGAAACAACTTCATGAGTGCCTGACACATGGTAGGTGTTCAGAAAACATTAGATACTATTTCTTATAAGGAATCAAAAATAATTAAAAGAAGGACACTGCCTAGAGCTTTATCTGGAGATTTTCATCTTTTGGCTAAGAACTCTCATTTCTTTATGCTAGTACAAAGAATCTTTTTCTTTAAGTAATCTTAGGTTATCCCCCAACTAAGATTCTTTCCATATGGAAAATAACTGATGGATTTTCTTTATGGTTTGAAGACTAAAATGTTAATAATATCAGTTAATTTTTACAGAGCATTTGTTGTAGACCAGGCACTGTACTAAGCACTTCATATATATTATTTCGTGAATTCTCACAACCATCTTATGAGGGAGATAACATTTAACAGGTGAGAAAACTGACATTTATAGAGGCTAATTTGCCCCATGTCATACAGCTAAAAAATTAAGAGCCAGGATTTAAAATAGAATTAAAAGTCCTAATCATAAAAATAAATTGTGTCTTGGATCCATAGCAAAATTTTACAATAGTTAAATCCTACAAAAGCTATCCTCTACAGCATTTTTAATTTCCAATCCATGCTATCATTTCGCTTTTATATGCATCATTTTATAGAGACATTCATGTGACTCTTTATCATATTAAAAGCACTCAGAGTTTCCCTGACTCACACATAACCTTTAAGTAAAGTATGTCTTCATATTTATCCTCTCATTTTTCCTTTCAAAGAGAGGCAACATTTCAGAAACTAAGTGGGTTTCCATAGTTCTTGTTTCTGAGTCACACGTTAGCTCTGGAACAATATTAGGGAGCACTTTGACTTGTGCCCTGATTAATACCTTAGGAGAAAACATTCCCAGGGGGAAAACTCTATTGAACATCTTCTGAATCACTTTGCTCAAATTAGAGTTTCAATTTGCCTCCCAAATGAGCCCTGCTCTTAGTGTGACCACTGAACCCTTTACTTCCTGATTGTAGGCACAGGTGCAAATCCAGCACTGACTTCTCAATCCAAATATCCATGCGCACAGATTTATAGGCTGAATTAGAAATCCTGTTCTGTCACTTCTGCTGCTTTCCTCCATCCAATACCTACCCTCAAAAGACACCCCAAGCACCCTAAAAAGTGTCCAAGGGAGCTATGTCATTCACTTGCTAGGTTCCTCTTTGCTATCTAGCTACCCTGGAGTTCTCCATGACTCCCTCTGCCAAACTGCCTTGCATCAAGCTCCCTTCCACATACTTGCTACTTTTTGTACTGTGTCCAAAGACCTCTGACTTCAATTGGAGTACACAGAGTGCCTGAAAGAAATGTCATAAGCTTAAAATGCAAAAGGTTAACTGCCAAGGAGAATGATGCAAATATACTGCATTCCCTTTGAGAAGGATTATCCACTTCTGATTAAATGTTCCCTAGTAACATTTAATATTCCAAAGTACCCTTCGGACCATCTGCCTTTCTTTAATGCACTTTCATTCGTCTCCAAATAGGCAGAAACTGCCTTCCACGTATCATACTCAGGGGAAGGTGCATGTGAAGCTTGGATTTCTATGTGATTGAATGTCATGAGAAAAGCTGGATAGTGGGCTGTTATAGCAGCTATAGCTGACTCACATCACTTAAGGGAAATCCCTCCACAGGTGGAGATGGACAACTAGAAAATGCACTCTGCTCAACAGCACATAGAGCAATAAACTACTCAGTTAACTCAAAAGATAGCAGGCAAGATTCAATTTCAAAAAGGAACCCAAAGTACTGCTATAGAAATATAAAGGTTAAATGACTTTGTCGCTGGTTATGGCTTATCAAAGTTTAGCTCATTATTATTTCTATCCAAGTTTAACCACTACCTAATGTTCTTATCTACCTGTACAAACCAATTGTATCTTAGTGAAAATAATGTCTCATCAAACACAGTGGCACATGCTGCATGGAAAATATCACAGGCTAAATATTTCTGTCTTCCTGCTCTGACCCAACCAGCCACATCTAACATCACATTGCACGGAGATAGACAAGCTGCTCTTCTGTGACAACATAAGAGAAGATAAAGGGGGAAAAGGCAAAAAGGGAGAAAAAAACCCCACCATTTGTTTCTTCTTAAATTTGCTGTTGCCTAGAAACACACAAGAAATTATTCTGAGGCAATTATCTGAGTCAAAATCATTCCAAGCATGTTTTTCACTGCCAGTATTTGACTAACTGGTTTACCAGATTTGTAAGAGTTCATCTGCGGTTATTTTTAATTTCCCAGATATTCTGATTATTTTTAATTCAGGAGCTTTTTTAATTTAACAAAAAGAGCTAAGTTAACCAAATTTCCAGCATAAGGAAAGGGGGAAATTTATCTCCCCCCACAAAAAGATACAATTCCTAGCACATAGTAGGAATATCTATGACTACATAGCTTAATAAATGAATGAATGATGGATGGATGAATGGACTTGAAAATACCACATATTTAAGGAGACCAGATGAAGATCAGACATTGATTTGAATGTTAGTAAACTACAAAGGAATATCTTGAAATTTTTTAAAAAATAAAGAATAAACACCCAACTATCTTGAGTCAAGGGCAAAGTTACGTGGCTATCGTGCCCCTGGTTTTTGAGGCAATTGTTGATAGCATGTTTCACCACCTCATCATTTTACTTTCTCACTTTCCCCCTTCTTCATATGCTCTTTTATTTCCTTATCCCTGCCTTCCAGCATTCTCTCTTGCTCATACCTGCCAATCTCGTTTATATGTTAGTAGAAATAAGGATTAAATGGTTACCTAGAATAAACACTCCCCCACCACAATGGTAAGCTGAAAGGTAGATTAGAATAACCTCTGAGAGCCCTCTCCTCACCCGACTGTAATTCAGTAACAACAGCTATCCTTTACAGAGTACATATTATGTACTAAGCATTATTTTGAGAATGACAGTTCTCTGAAGGAAGTCTAATTAGCCTTGTTTTACACATACAGACACTAAAGCACAGAAAGCTACGAACCTTGTAACAACTGACCTGTAAGTCACACACAGATCTTTCTGATTCCAGACCCTTTCCATCATGCTTCACCCTGCTTATTCTTGATTCATTTCAATGAACATTTATTAAGAAACTGCCACATATAAGTCTTTGTTCTTCTAGAGGAGATTTAAGAATCATAAACTCCTCAAAGCAAATTTTTATTTGTTTACCTCTCTTTACATCCTTTAACTTTTCAATGTACTTTTACATTAAATATCTCATTCAATACAATATTTGGTAACTTGAAACACAAGTTTAAGGCAGTTAACAGGGATGTCATAGATCTTTGGCTGTATTGGCATGAGTAGAGAAGGAAAAAAGGAACAATTGAACAATCTAGAAAGTGGGAGGAGAGTTCGTTTCAGTGATCCATCTTCCAGGTGGCGGTCATGTTCAAAAGCAGAGACTCATTGTGTTAGAGAAAGGGTCTGTGCTGCCATAGGGCCTAGGCTTCCCCATTCCCCAGGAGAGTCCCCAGACACTAAATTTATAGCTCAGAAAACTTCCACACCACCCCCTTGCAATGCAACTTTTGTCTGACATAAAACAAATGTCACTTAGTTCATTTAGACCACCCCAGGCTAACTGGTCTTTGTTGGTTATTCTGTGTTATACTGAGGTTGGAATTTACATTTTTGGTGTTCAAATAATAAGAGTCCTGTTCTTGGCATCAAATATGAACAATTAACACTAGGCGCAAAGTCATAATGAAGTGGATAGAAAGTAGAAAATATAGTGGCTGCTCTATAATAGTGTCAGAGATAAATGTTAAGGGTTACAAGACACTAAGCCAGTAATTATTTCTGAATGGAGAGAGTCACTGGCTGTATACATCACTGAACATGTTTTGTCATTTCATAATATGGTTACAAGTAGTATATTCACTAAAATTAGTTTTCCCCTACAGCTTATTTTTTTTTTAAGAAAAAAAAGCTTTCCAAAATCATGGATAAGCATATCTGCAGTTAACTTGCCATGACCTGGCTACGACAGTATTTGAAGGTCACTGGCAGAACATCTGAGAAGCCCATAACTAACCAATTTGCCATATCACACCAACCTCCCGGGTGTACTTCTATTTGTGTTCATTTGAAAATCACATTTGTAACTCGCACATAAAAATAGCTTATTCTCTGAAAACCGGTTTGGATTCTTGTTTTTCATGGCAAATGCATACCTTAATTTACAAAATATTATTCTGAATGAGAGGGTTTGGTTTTCTACTAAATCACTCTCTTGAATGCCTACCAGGCAGTTTCAAATCGTGATAGTATTGTCTGCCCAAAAGATAATTGTTAATATTTACAGTTATATTAGAAGATGAGGTTCACCCCTGTAAAATCTGCTCACATGTAACTATAAATTATTCAGCTTTTCTAAACATCTGCTCTGTTCCCAATTATCAGAGCAAACTGACACTTGTTTCAATGTCACTGTTGGGCCAGCTCTCTGCTTCTAGTTATCTTGAAGCTACTGTGCTGTATTGCTTGTCCTGTTCTTCAGTGCTCAGGGTTAGAGGCAGTAGATCTGACTCGGGGCAAACAGTGTTTGCTGTATGCCAAATGCCCTTTAATTCTCTGGCAGGCTTACCCGTGGCATGTGATTGTTTGCACTTGTGGGTTAGAGCTTTCTTATTATACATGCTCTTCGGCAAGGGCCGATTGAAAGGCAATTCTTGTCCTATGTTCACGCATAGGAGCATTCTTCATCTTTTTTGATATACTTTTATTTCAGTTCGGTGAAAAAATATGCCTGACATGTAGTAGGTGCTTAATAAAATGTTTGTTAAATGTTTGATGAAAGTTATTGGACCCCAACTTTAAAAATAAAACAAAACAGCCTACTTTCTACCTGATTACATACTCCCAATTTTATTTGGAAAATATAGTTTGACATTCCCATTGGCCACATTATCTGTAAAGATAAAATATCTATAACCTCTGACCCATTAGTAATAATGTATCTGCCCATTACATGTGATCAACACACAACAGTCAAGAATACCTGATTAAAGTCATCAACTATGTGTATTCAATAGTATCCATTGCAATTTCAGAGCAAATTTTTTAGATGAGTTATGATTAAAAAATAAAATGACTCCCTTTTTTCATAGCAGACTTTAGCCATTCAATATTAACTAGCTTATGTCAACACAAACCATGTCAGATTTGATATATCATTTAGAAACATGTAAATTCTTTAACCACTTGGAGCAAAGACTGATTTATTATTCTATTGCTACTGGTGAACTGCCTGAAATGCAAGATACTAATGATTAATTCTGCAAATCAACAAAAAAAATTATGAAAAAATTTGTCACACCAAGACTCATCCTCCAGAAGGTTATACAATAATTAACATACTGGATTTTTTGCTTTAAAAGCCTCCAGAAGAACAGTGGCTTAAACAGGATTAGAAAGGTTCATTTTCCTCCTACACATAACAATCCTAGCTGGGAGAAATTCAAGGGAGGGGAGCGGCAACATTACATGAGATGATCAAGAGACCCTGTTTCTTTCTGTGTTATTGCTTTGCTACCCCCTAAGGGATGCCCTTGGTTGTAAGGTTAAAGGCAGCTGACCATCACCACATCTGCATTTCAGCTTAGGAAGGGGAAGATAAATGGAGGGCAAACAGCTCTAGTTTAAGGATATGACCTGAAAATTGCAGAGGTCACGCTTGCTAATACGCTATTGGCCAGAATTTAGTCACATGACATCATTTCAATGCAAATAAGACTGGGAAACGTAGTCTGTAGGAGGGCAGCAGGGAGACACATAAAACTCAGGGAGTTCTATTACTAAAAAGAACAGGAGAAATGGATTTGGGGAGAAATCAGTGGGTTGTCAAAGCAAACTAGCATATTCTTTCTTTAATTAAATAGACATTGTTTATTAAATTGCATTTATTAAATAGACACTATCCCCATAAAGGTTATGAAAATTCTAATAATGCTGGAGCACTGCTTTTTCTGTTCTGTCTAGAACGGTATTTTCAAGGACAGGTGTGTTTCTTTTTTTTTTTTTTGGAGTGGAGCACATTTTATTTTATTTTATTTTTGGGGGGGTGTTATACATGTTTATTATCTTTTCTTTTTAACCTCTTTATTGGAGTATAATTGCTCCACAATGGTGTGCCAGTTTCTGCTTTATAACAAAGTGAATCAGTGATGCATACACATATATCCCCACATCTCCTCCCTCCTGAGTCTCGCTCCCATCCTCCCCATTCCACCCCTCTAGGTGACAGGTGTGTTTCTGACGCTATATTAGCACCATGCTTGCTCTAAAATCATTGCTTTCAAGGTTGAAGATCAAATCCAAAAATGGACCCGGTAGGTTTTCTCTTTCACTGGAGTTGTCAGAGAGGGCCCTCCTCTCCCTAGAAAACTGAGGAAGAGAAAGGAGTAACTAATCATTATTTAGGAATTCCTCTATGTCAAGCCCTGTGCTAGAGACTTACAAACATTATCTCATTTACCTCCTCAAAACAACCCTTTGTGAATATTATTCCTTAAATGAGAAAACTGAAGCTTGGAGGGGGTCAATAATTAGGCCAAGTGAGTTAGCTTTGATATGAGCTTACTTTCTGTTTCCATGGGTAGAGCTGGGGGAAAAAAGTGGACCTCCCCCACCAAAAAAAACCCTCACGAAACATAGGTAAACCACCAGTCACCTCCTGTTCTCCCAAGATTCAGTGGGGAAGAAAAGAAAGAATCTCTGGCCCAAGGGAAGAGTCAGGGATTACAACTGCTTACAACTCCACGTTGAATTCAACACCCTGTTGGAGGCAAACATATCTGAGAGCCTGTAAGTCCCAAAAAAGAAACTGGGTCCTTCTTTGTCTAGCCTGAGGTGGGCTTGGAGAGGTGGTCCTAGCACGTCCATCAACTGGTCTCAGAGGTACATCAATAGTGGCACAGCCTGGGTCTAAGAACTGCTGACTCAGGCCATCCCAGAGAAGTGGCCATTTGGCACCCTCTCTATGTAGTCCTGGCTTTTAATAAGAGAGCTTGAGTTACCAAGACATAAGTATTAATTCATCAGTCCTTTCAAAGTATATAGCTAAAGCCAGTCATAAATTTAATTTCAAACATAGCATTGGTGGTTACATTCAAATTGTGGAGTTGTAATCAAATTGTATAACCAGCTTTATATTTAAGACCTAAAGCTTCCATTATTTTGAACAATAATCTTGTGTCCAAGCAAAGAAAATCTCTCTATAAAGTAGCACTAGGTTGGAAAACCTCAGACTCTTTGAAAAAGACTATTCTAAGAACTCCTACCAAAAACCAGACTCAAGCAGCCAAAGAGAAAAATGACAAAGCCTGGACTTTAATCCTGGTCGTACTGACTAGACCACTAAGCAGAGAAGTTCTCTGCACAAAATCACTCCAATGAAGACCAGGAGAGAAATATTAGCTTTACAGGTAATGAGTCAGCACTGTTACATTGTGGTAGACCCCAGCTAGCATTTCAATCTTCACTTTATTATCACAGAAAGTAAAAAAAAAATCCTTTTGTACTGTTGAGCAAATGAATGTTGTTTGTAAGTTCATAAGAATCCATTTTTTAAAGTTTTGTTCCCATCGTGGCTAATCAGCAGGGAGTTCAGAGCTCAGGCTCTCTTGGCGGAGACTTGATTTCAAATTCCATCCTGTCACAGGCTACCTGTAAGCCTCTGGACCAGTTGTCTTTCTAGGTGCCCAGTTTGCTCACCTGTTGAAAGGAACTAATAACAGTACTCCTGGGGGGTGTTGTGAGGACTAATTAGGCCAGTGCCTGGTACGGTGTAAATACGCAGTACATATTAAATGTTGTTATAATCGCTAACAAGTGAAGTACTGTAAGGTAGGGCATAAACTTTTGAATTTTTTTCTCCTGATTTCTCGTTTGTTTGGCGCCTAATAGCAAACCCCGTCAGGTTGTTAATCCTTGTTAACACCACCAAAAACTGAAAGAGATAAATGGACCCTTAGCAGCAGAAAAATTGCCTTCTGAAATAACCCTTTCTTGGCGCATGCAGCGTTAATGTGCTGTCCTTTTTCTAAGACAATAACTTGCATGTTGGAATTGGATGGGGGATATTATCTCATGATGATTAAGGAAAATTATTGCTAGAACAGTGCATGAAATGAAAGCTACCTGCTTTCACCTAGGGAGCTCTTGAAAATAACCCTCTTTTTCTCCAGCAAATAAGCAAGGAGAAGAAAGATTCCAATAATGGATAGCATTACAAATCCTTTTTCATGTACTTTGCTTATCTAAATTGGCACATGATGCCTGCTCACCATCTCTCAGAAACTGAGAGAGGTACTAACTCATCCATCAGACCCCGCCTAAGAGCCCAGGAGGCACCAGGAAGGATATTTCTCTTTCTCTGCTGCCTGTTTCTCACCAAACTGAATCAGCATTTCTAGGAGCTTAATTCCCATTCGGGAAGGTAATACCTTCTAGAGATGGGGGTGGTAGCACTTATGGAAATTCTAACCCATCAGCTGAGAGATAAGTAGATGAAAGTTAGAGAGTTATCCCCCAGCGATCTACCCGAAGCTTTCCAAGTAAAAAAAAATTAGTTTTACATATGCATGTATATACACATAAATTTATACTTTTATATGTAAAACTAAAATTTTATATATGCACACACAAAAATACAGACATACATATATACATATATGTGTATACACGAATGTACCTATACACACATACAGATATATAGATATATATTTCCCCAATTCTTCACTTATACTTGCTAAATTTTCTCTCCACCCGAAACCTTTAGAAAAGGATTGGATATGAGGCCCTAATTCAAGCCCTGCATTTTGTTTGGTTTTGTTTTCTTTTGGGCTGCACCACATGGCTTGTGGGATCTTAGTTCCCCAATCAGGTATTGAACCTGGGCCCTCAGCAGTGAGAGCACGGAGTCTTAACCACTGGACTGCCAGGGAATTCCCTGCATTGTTGGAGCTTCAAATCAGGGTTAAGTATACTCTCAATTATGAATGGTCACTGAGCCAGG
The DNA here is from genome assembly GCF_963455315.2 of Globicephala melas. Classification (NCBI taxonomy): domain Eukaryota; kingdom Metazoa; phylum Chordata; class Mammalia; order Artiodactyla; family Delphinidae; genus Globicephala; species Globicephala melas. Next base: position 100,335,116 of record NC_083314.1, on the reverse strand, counting down.
AAATAAATATATATTTATATATAGAGAGAGAGCAATTTGAAAATCAAGTGAACCCAAATGATAATTTTCAATAAAAATAGGATGATCAAATTCTATTCAAAAAATAATAAGTTTGGATTCTATATTACAGCTAAATGGAAGAGAGAAATAATGAGGAAAAAGTAAAAATATACCAGAGGTAGATATTTCAAAATCTCTTGTAAAGCACCTATACTACACCAGGCACTGTATTAGGTGCCCAGCGTTTCTCCACTTCAGCACTATTGACAGTTTGAACCAGATAAGTGTTTGTTGTGGGGGACAGTGCCGTGCATTTAGGATGTTTAGCAGCATCCCCAGCCTCTACCCACTAGATGCCAGTATCACTTCTCAAGCTTTGACAACCAAAAATGTGTCCAGACATTGACGAATGACCTCAGAGAGGAGACTGCCATCAGTTGAGACCCACTGTACTAACTATACAAAGATAGCACCTGCCTACCAGTTGTAATTTTTGTTTTATGTTCCTTAAGAATCCTCATTCCTCAAAAACTTGGTACATCATCTGGTGTAGAGGTTGTGAGGACTCTTCTTCTACAGCTGGGCTACCACAGTGCCTGCCCCTCTGAGTTCTGGTCTTTTGAGAGGGTAGGCTAGAGAGAGGCCGGTTCCTTATCTTCAGTTACTATTTCCTAGGTCTCCCATTACTTCCACTGACATTCTAATCTTTTAGAAAGCTTTGTCAGAACAAAAAACATCTAAAGTTTTTCTCTTAATAATATTTATGTTATCCACAAATAATATACAGAATATATATATCAAATCAACATATAAAAATAGCATATTGAAGTGAGAATTTTAAGAAATGCTCTATATCAGTAAGCATCTCCTGGCAGAATTTTGCAATTCTAAGTAATTAGCACCAAGATACTTCCTTATTAACCTATTTAATGGAGAATTGGTTGTAATTGTTATAAAGAAGAGAAAGGGGTGCGTGTTTGTTTCTATTTTGTTTTCACAAACATATCATGATGTGTCATTTGACGACAACCTCATATTAATTCAGCTTTCACTGAGGACTTGAAAACCTTCAAAAACATTCATTAGCAGATACTCTGACGAGGTTAGCAGGCTTTCAACCTCATACTCTTACAATATTAGTCTGAAGATATTCATGAGAACTACATGACATTTCGTTATGCATGGGCCTCTCTACAGAGGAAAACAACTACCAATACCAGCGCATTTCATACTTCCCTGAGATGTAATTGCCCAGGGAGATCAAGAGCTCTATCTCTGTGCCCCAGGAATAGAAAAGGGCAGAGACAGGAGGAAACTAGCATTTGCCAAGTGCTCGCTATTTCTTTTATTTTATTCCTTATTAAACCCTACGAAGTAGATAACATTGCCCAGACCTCTAAATGCTTAATTGCCCCAGGATTCAGTCCTTGGAATCCCTAACTTTCTAGGAAATCTTATCCACTCCTATGGCTATAAATACCAACTCCCAACTTTATATCTTCAAACCCAGACTTCACTGAGCTCCCAACTTTTATATCTGTCCTCTCCATATCACCATTTGACTGTCTCACATTTAACACTTCCCCACCAAGCTCCTTCCTTCTCCTTTCCAGGTTAGTTTGGTCAATTGCATTCATATTTTTTCAATTATTCAGATTACAAACATTGGAATCACCTTTGACATCTCTCTTTCTCTCACTTCTCATATGTAATCTATTGACATAGCCCGGCAGCTCTTCCTTTGAAATATTTCCAGCATCCAATTACTTCTCACTCTTCTACCAGCAAGGACCCTGGATTAAGCCATCTTCGTCTGAATTATTTCAACAACTGAGACCTCCATGTTTGCCCCGCTCCAGTCTATTTTCAACACCGCAGCCAATGTAATTGTTTAAATTTCATGTCTTGGCATGTTTCTCATCTGCTCAGAATTCCCAAAGGCTCCCCACAGGCCTTACCATGCCGAAGGCCCCCTATGATCTGGCGGCTACCCCCTCTCTGACTTTATTTCTCACCACTCAGCTCCTTATTCCCTTGCCTCTCATTTCAAGTTTTCAAATTACTCTTCCCTCTCTATGAAGCACACTCCCACGACACCCTTGTGTGTCCCTCCTTCACTTCCTTCAATCTCTACTCAAATGACTTTGTCAGAAAACTCCCCATCACCACACTCTGTAAAATAGAGCCCCCTCCCCAGGCACTCTCCGTCTCCCTTATTCTGCTGTTTATAGTCCTTATGCTACTTTTTTCATGGAAACATTTTTCTTCATAAATAAATGTATATATGTGTGCATATACACATATTTGTTTATTATGTATATATATTTGCATATATGTGTGTTTATAAGTATATATATGAGATGTGTATATGTATATATACGTATATGTATATACATATATATATGTATATATACGTATATATATATATATAAAGTCCAGGGCTAGATTCGATCCTGGGTCATACACACACAACATTTACAGGAGTTGGCAAATCTAGCCCTGGCCTACTTTTTATATAGCCATGAGCTAGAAATTGTTTTTATATTATTAAAAGGTTATAAAATGGAAAATACGAAAGATGAATATGCAACAGAAACCAAACGTGGCCTGCAAAGCCTGAAGTATTTACTATTTGCCGGCCCCTGTGTTAGTGTGTTGTCCACTAGAATGTAAACTCCTTGAGGACAGGAACTCTGTTTTGTTCACTGTTATAACCCAGCAAATAGGATAGTGCCTGGTATAAAGTAGATGCTAAACAAACATTTTGAATGAATGAATGAAGAAAATGAGACTTAGCAAGGTCTGGTGACTTGTCTAGGGTCACCCAGGAACTTGACAGATGAACCAGAATTCAAACCCAGGTCCGCCTGGTTCCACAGCTGGATCCTGAGGTCCCAGAACTTTATACAGCAATGACTTGAAACTTCTTGTTTTCTACCCAAAAGCCCCTCATTAGACTGTCTCTAACATGCTGTCAGGTAAAGGACCCTGCAGAACAGGACATGGAATAGACATGGTGTATTGCAGAAAACCTTTGATAATTATACCATAATAACATTTACATCTGATATCAATTATATGTAATGTGCTTTCAAATACATCACTGCTTCTTAGCTTCACCATGTTTCTGTATAAAGTGAGGCAGGTGCTATATTCTCATTGTACATGTTACAAAACTGAGTTCCAGGCCAGTTAAAAGAATTGGCTCTCACAAGTCGTGAGTAGCAGAAACAGAATAATCCAGATACATCACTTTCAGTATAGAACTTTCTACTGTACCAACCAACATATATCCCCACAACTCTACTGATGGGCAAATGTGCTCCATGGATGTGGAGGGAATTTAATAGAATGGCATCACATCTCAGTAACTTCTGAGAAACCAGAGGTACTGCATTTTACTTGGAGTTCTATGATATGCAAGAAAACCTCCTCAGCTATAAACAGCCAACTACCAACAGCTAGGGGCAGGAGGAAAGTCAGAATTTTGAAACGAAAGCAATAAGTAGGAGAATGATCTGCTTGGACTTGTATTGGTGTGACAGTGGCACAGGAATTTTGAGCTGCCAGATGCATGACCATCTTAAAGAAGGAAGTCAAAATAACTGACAATTATCTTAGCTGACAGTAATACCCACAGCTGTCATCTCCTGAACTAGCGCGCTATATCGAAGCAGCCATCTTTTGAGGCAGCTTATTTGAGAGCTAGGAGTATTTGGCTGAGAAACTACATGCGTTTCACGGCTGCCCAGGGCCAGCTTTACTAACTTTGTGAATGCTAGTGGTTGTGTGTTTTTATCCAGGATAGAGGTCACAATGCCACACCCTGGAATTAACTTGAATCAGACATGTAGCTCTAAACTAGTCTAGATACCAGCTCAGAAAGCAACAATCTAATTTCAAATGTCTGTTTCTGTCCCTACGAGTTCCCTTATACTTTGTCAGGCTATGTGATAACATTTTTTTTCCTAGGAAACGTAGTCTCCATAAACAGCAGCAGCTGAGGCCACTGTACTAGATTTTGTCCATTTCTCACCTCTTCACTCTACTCTCTATAATATGGTACAACTTTTAGAGAACTGTGAAATTAAAATGAAGTGTCATTCTCAATGTTAGGATATGCAGGGTTTTTAAGTGTTAAATATCTATGATTTTAAATCAAATTTAATAATTATAATGTTACAAAGTGTTGCTTGGCTAGAAAATAAAATTATAATGTTTTCTCCAAACAATTTATATGAAAACTTGTGTAAGAAAAATTAACAATCTGAAGGATAATGACAGATGGACCATTCCTTTTGGTCCAACTTTAAACTTAAGTCTCTTTGTAAAACAAATCTCTGTTTCATGTGGAAGTAACATTAGTAGTCGCAATGAAGAAAATGGGACCAAGGGTCAAATATTTTACCTAAGAATCCCCTTTGTCAAAAATAAAAAAACTTTCATTGAAAAATGTTGAGCCAAATTCAGGTATTGGGTATCTTCTATGTACTTAATGTGATGTTTGGTGTGATGCTAAGTTCTTAGAAGGTATCTGGATACTTACATTTAATATTCCAAGTAAAGTTTGTGTATGGGGAATATATATTTGAGAGCTCTGTATTTGTACTGTCTTAAGTAATATAAAGTATATCTTTTTGTTCAGACTTGAGAAAGAGATCCAAGATCTTGAAAAAGCTGAACTGCAAATCTCAACCAATGAAGAGGCAATTTTAAAGAAACTAAAATCAGTTGAGAGGACAACAGAAGACATAATACGGGTAAGCGTTAGCTAATTTAAAAACTGAATCCCTCCCAAAGTGATTCCACAAATAGTATATAATTCTTCAAAGTATATCCATATATAGAATTTATTTTTTAACTGTATTAATCATGGAGAATTCTTTTTTCTTATAGTCTGTGAAGGTGGAAAAGGAAGAAACATCAGGAGGTATGTTTTTGAGCAGCCTATGCTATGTCTAACTGAGATATTTTTTGACAAGTCCACTGAATTTTTCCCTTTATTCTAAATATATTCTAAATATATTTTAAATTAATATTGATTTTACAGAGTCAATTGAAGACATCTATGCTAATATCCCTGACCTTCCAAAATCCTACATACCTTCCAGATTAAGGAAGGAAAGAAATGAAGGAATAGAAGATGATGAACAAAATAGAAAAGGTATACAAAAAATCTGTCTTCAATGGTAGGTTCTCAAATTCAGATTTTACAACATCAAATATTAGCAACTTGCTGTGACATTCTATCCTTCCAGGTTAAGCAATGGTCCATTTTACAAAGTTCCATGAGGTATGTGAGTCACTTACAAAAGTAGGGATAATGGGGTTACAATATTTATTCCACGCATTTCATTTCCCTGCAAACCAGGTAAGAACAGGGAAGATAAAGGCCTGAAGGAAACAAGAAGCTCTTAAAGCAAAGCTCTCCTGCTCAAAAATATCTCTCCCAACATATTCCATGTAGTAGACACTAGAATAAAATGAAATGAAATGAATGAAGTGAAAATATTCCCCTTGAGAAGGCTCGGCATTACTTACCCCCATGTGGGAATGATTTGCATGACACTAATACTTCAAAGCCCCAGGGAAAATGAAGGCTTGTATTGGAGCAGAGAGGGAACCTTTGAATTTTAGAGTGAAAAGAGAAGCTACACTCTATCTGCAGGAAGTAGTCATTCATTCATTCATTCATTCATTCAACAAATATTCAGTGAACCCCCTACTCTATGCCAAGCTCAGTTCTCACACTAAGAATACAGTAATGAATAAAACAAAAAATCTCTGCCCTCATAGAGTTGACATTCTAAGGGAGAAAATAGATTAAAAATTAGATAAACAAATAAAATATATCATATTAGGAAGTGAAAATACTAAAGAGAAGAAGAAAACAGAGAAGGGGGATAGGGCAAGTGTGGGTGAAGGTGTTGCAGTTTTATTTGGGTAGCCAGGGAAGCCCAAGAACCACTGGGCTACGGAGGAGAGATGACATGCAAGATGCATTCACAGAGGAAGGCGGGAGCACACAGTAAAGCAGGCAGTACAACGTTGTAATTTTGCCCAGGATCCCATTGGCTTTACTCTGCCAGTTAAAATCACAGCCCTCAGGATCTTGCCAGGGACATGAAGCAGATTTCAACTTCCCCAAAATCAACCAGTTCTCCCCAGTTCAGTTGTTTTAGTATAGCTGATAGTGCTCTATTTTTAGCCCTTCTTAAAAATGGGAGTGAAAATGAAAAGAAACATAAGGCAAAATGAGAAGCATGTGATTCTAGCCTACTCCCTCCCTCTTCTATACCAGTTCTACATTTAACAACCTCCCAGTTGGGAAAATTTTAGAACACTCCTCTCTAATTTCAACAGGCTGCTGGCCTGTGCAGCAAGGCTGTAACAATAAAATATACAGTGCTTGGCCTTTTATCTACAGTAATGCACAGAGCGATATATTCTTCCTCACTAAAAAAAAGATCTGATCCCTGAGCAATGTAAAGAATGTAAATCTGTTGTGTTGGATTTATTCATTAGAAAGGGGATATCTTTTGGTTCCCCAATGAAAATCCTTACCGTTAGGAACCATCAGTTTCTTTTCTCCAATCAGCTTCTCTTCTTCAATCTTTTCCATTTTTTCAGTAATTTCATACATCCTTACACAAAAACCCATGTCATTAAACTATTAGTCATTATATAATTAATGAATAAAATCAGAAATTTTAAAAAGACATTTCATAAAAGAACACAAAGGGGATACTTAATATAAAAATAAACACTGTGAAAGCTAGCTAGTTAAAAAGAGAAAAAGTTAACTAAATCAGGGATCAAATTTGTCTCTCGACAGCTTTGTATGCCATGGAAATCAAAGTTGAAAAAGACTTGAAGACCGGAGAAAGTACAGTCCTGTCTTCAATACCTCTCCCATCAGATGACTTTAAAGGTACAGGGATAAAAGTTTATGACGATGGGCAAAAGTCAGTATATGCAGTAAGCTCTAATCACAGTGCAGCATACAACGGCACCGACGGCCTGGCACCAGTTGAAGTAGAGGAACTTTTAAGACAAGCTTCAGAGAGAAATTCTAAATCCCCAACAGAGTATCATGAGCCTGTATATGCCAATCCATTTTGCAGACCTACAACGCCACAGAGAGAGAAGGTAACTCCTGGACCAAACTTTCAAGAAAGGATAAAGATTAAAGCTAACGGACTGGGTAATGATGTGAATAGATCCACACACAACATGGACAATGGACTTTCAGAGGAGAGCGGCAACAGCTTCAATCACATCAGTCCCGTTCGGCCAATACCTCAACCCCGATCGATGCTTCAACAAGCAGAGGAGACACCCCACACCCAGCAAAAGAGGCTGATGACTCCTTGGGAAGAATCCAATGTAATGCAGGACAGGTATGCTCCCTCTCCAAAGGCGGGACTGAGTCCCAGCGAAGCACTAGTTGGGAAGTCAGAATGCCAGGGTTCTTCACCTACTTGCCAGGAGGATGAGGAAGACATTAGATATAATATTGTTCATTCCCTGCCTTCTGACGTGGATGAGAAAGAACCCGTGACAATGATTTTCATGGGTTATCAGCAGGCAGAAGACAATGAGGAAGAAAAGAAGCTTCTGACGGGATATGACGGGGTCATCCATGCTGAGCTGGTTGTGATTGATGAGGAGGAGGCGGGTGAAGGAGAAGCTGAGAAACTATCCTACCATCCCATAGCCCCCTACAGTCAGGTTTTCCAGCCTGCCAAACCAACACCACTTCCAAGAAAGAGATCAGAAGTTAATCCCCATGAAAACAGAAACCATAAATCTCCCCACAAAAATTCCATATCCCTGAAAGAGCAAGAAGAAAGCTTAGGCAGCCCTGTCCACCATCCTCCACTCGACGTTCAGATAGCAGGAGATGGGACTGAGGATCCCTCCCTAACAGGTAACAAAAACGACAAGGTTTGTCACTGCTGTCTAGTCCTGTGATAATCTTCTCTTTGTGTTGTTACCAAACCCTCGTGCTTTCAGCTTTTTTTTGACCACTTCATAAGCTAATACATGCTAAGATTTTTTTATTAATGCTGATATGAACTGTTATCATCATAAGCAAAGTGACTAAGTCACTTCAAAAGATAAAGAAAGTGAAACAAAAATTTGTTGCCTTATTTGGGTACTGCATTGATTGACCTTAGTAACTTGAAATTCATCTTCTGGCATGGTATGGGTGTAAATGTATTTGAATTACTATCATGTTGGATCAATATTAGATCGTTTCCCATGAGAATCGAAGCCAGCTCTTTTTTTGTGTCTCTCTGTGATTTAAACTTCCTGCATAAGTTAACAAATTGCCTTAATTTTGCACGAAAAAACAAGAAACAAATTTTACTTTCAATGTGATATTTTATTACTTTGTTATATCTTGTTTCTCTATACTTTTATAATTTTATTAACTTTATTTCCTTAATTTTTCTATATTTTAAAAAAGAATATCAGTTTATTCTACATTATCTATAACATTTAATGTCACATAATCTTCCCTAACTTAGAAATTTCATTCTTTTATTTTCTAAACATTTGCATTCCACATATTCTCATTCTCTGTAAAGTTTTAGAGCTATCTAGCTTTTCTAGCATTGAATAGAAAATAACACTTTTTCTACAAAACTAATAGCTCATCAATTTTAGATTCTTTATTACCACTTGAATATTGTTTTCTACTTACTTTGTACTTTGTTACTACATTCTTTGTAAACAATAAATAAGAATATGATAAAATTAATTATAATAGCTGATAAAATGAATTATAATAGCTAAAGACATAAATCAAATTACCCAGACATACGTACTAGATCTGTGAAAGGAACAGTAATTTTAAATGTTCTAATAGAAGAATTTTCATTAAAAAGCAATAACTATTGAGTCCCAGCTAATCCAGCAATCAAAAAACCTAATAATTCTACAGAACTGTTGGTAGTACCTGCACCGTTCAGGAAGGATTCTTCCTCTGCAACCAAGAAACCCAGTCTTAGGTTGCCAATAATACGATAAAATGGACCTCTTCCATTTTTGAAGTAGTTAAATTAAACATACCTATTGTAAATTTAATTATCTGAAGAATTTCTAAGCTCTTGGTAAGTGCGCACTTATATTATCTTCCTAAATCAGAGTTGAATGGTGTGTCCGCACAACGGAAACCTGATAAAACTAAAATCTCCCTTCTGTTACGAGAATGATCAAACTTTGCAGCTTAAATTCATTTTTTAAACAACAACACCAAAGACTTAGAAAACAGGAGCATGCTGTTTATGGTCAAGAGCAGTGACATTACACACTATAAAACCTCCCATTTTTTAACTTGGATGTTAGCCAGCTCCTCCCGAACACCCTTATTCCTTCTCCCCTACCCATGTCAACACATATATCCCAGAGAAAAAGACAGGAAGTGACTAATGTTTCCAGACAACACTAATCATGCCACTGAACTAAAATAATGAAAACAGGAAGACCTTTTGCAGACAAAGTAACAATACAAATGTTGTACTATCAATCAAATCATCTTATAAACAGAATGCTCCAAATTCCTTGCCTTCTGTTATGACATCATTTTACATTCCCATTTTCCAATTCACCATGTGGATTACAGAACTGATATTTTTAATGGGTTTTTTAAAATAAGTATATCATATTGACATATGCCTTCAGGGTACGTCCATATTCATAGAATATATAGCCACCTATGCATTTCAATTTCACAAGCACCAACTAGGTTGAGTTTCTCCCTCTAAACGCCTCCCCCCAAAAAAAATACATATTGATACTTGAAAATCCACCATTTCAGTCCATTCCTTTATTTATGGTATAGGTGCCCTACTATATATAAATATTCCTAGTAGGCACAATAGTTAATAAGTGTAAGTCTCTTTTCTCTTAGTGTAAATGCTGTTATCAAAGCCTGACCTGAGAGCAATTTTTAACTTGAAAAAGAACATGAAGGAGGAAGAAAGATGGAAAAAGGTGGAGCCTGGAGACCCTAAAGATCAGATTTTTTAGCCAAAACTTTGAAAAGGATAAGACACAACAAGAAAATTTAGGCAAATTTATGTCCATTTATTTATGTATCAATAAATATAACAGGATCATGTTCAAAATATCTGGCTCAGTGCCGAATGCATCTAACGAGTGGCCCCTGTAAGCTTTTACTGGGACTCCCCTACTATCCCCACCAGCCAGACAGTTGACTCCCTTTGGTAATCCTCACCAACCTACTTTTGTACTCCTTTTAGCTCTGTTCTCCCTTCTTACAGATGTCAGTGGCATTTCAGGATGAAGAGGTAGGGAAACTCAGCTCCGGGGGATTCAAAAGCTAGTGGTGGCAAAATTGCCAACCTGTGGCAACCATTAGAAGCCAAGGAACACCGAGAGTAAGGAGGCAAGCTCTCTTCCCTCAAGTTAATACCAGCCAAAACTGTGCATCTGAATTGCTATGAGGAGAGGAGATATAGAACTGAGAAGAACAGAAAGGAGAAGTAAAAAGGAGAGCTGATGATTCAGATCTTTTAGCTGCTACACCAAGGGGCCTTCCCATTGCCAGAAGCTGTGTCCCCACACATCTACTTGGAACTCACACCATCTACTCACCGTAGGCCTAAAGAAAGGAAGAGCAGATTCTAACAATCTAGAATTCTTTTTTCCCCCTTAAGAAACGGGACAGTGAGTTACTGGATTACCCCACTCCTGAGGATGCAAACATCCAGGATGTCCTTTAAGAACTTCACTGAAAATCCACAGCACACTGGCTATGCCTGATTTACTGAATCTAAGTTGAGGAGTAGCTGTAGGGAGGAGGATTTTGCCCCAGCCTTAAAAGAGACCTTCAAAAGTCCCTTAAGATGAACGTTTCCTCTGTTTTCATTTTTGGTATGGGCAAGATAGAGGTCCAAAAATCCCAAAGTAAAACCTATAAAGACTTGCCTTCTGCCTTCTGCCTTCTTGCTGTGGAAGCACAGTCCTGTCCTTCAGTTTCACCGTCTGACATCTCCCAGCAATCGACACCATCCTCCTGGCTACAGAGCAAAGGAAATTCTCTCAGCTGGTCCTGAATTCAAGGGAATATTCTTGATCCTGCCACTGGAAATAATCATTTCCCTTAAAATTCCAAGGGAAATAAAGCTCTTTGACTTCATTTAAATGAAAACATTTCATATAAGTAGAGTGAAAATAAAAATGACCGTGGCCTTCTTACAATATTAGATCCCCAACCTTCTCGTATTTGTGAAAAAGAGCTTCTTAGAAATAGGGTCATTTCATTTGTTGATGGACAACTAATATATGGCTGTGAAATAAGAAAACATGATTTCCCTTTTTGATTTTTTTTAATTAAACAAAATTTTGCAAACAGTTAAATAGCTGGTTCTTGGGCCATATTACACATGATTGTAATGATCAGTGCCTTGAAAGCATCTCTCAACTTTTGGAACGTGACTGAGACAGCTATACTCTGTTCTTAAATATTAATGGCATGATACCAGAACATCAGAGAAATGTTATGAATTTTAAATCTACATTTTTAAAATGGTTTCTACATCTAATATACCATTAGCAGTGAAATATTCTCAAAAAGATAAATTTGCCCTTTGAAAGCACATATAACATATCTTGACAAAGACATTTTATCATGACTTCAACTCCTAAATACTGGTTCGTATCGTTTCATTATTAAAAATTTTGTTCTTGTTATTCTATATCCAAGGATGAAGCCCTTTGGGATAACCAAGTTTGATGAGTTAAAAGATAACCCAACCATCATGAATTAGGGTTTATGTCAATGCCTTTTTTCTCTTTAGTAGTACATAGCTCAGAAATATGCACAAAACAGTCATTGACCCATAGCTGTTTATCTATGGCTAATAGTGATACTGTGCACTAATCCTGTATTTACTCAATTTATGCTGTGTTTGCTCTTTTAATTTTTATAGAAATAGGTTCCTTCTAGTTCCGAACCTGCTTCTTCCCTAAGTTAACCATAGCTTATTATTTCTACTATCTTTTTATGCTACTAAAACAATGCTCACATTGTTGGATAAAATCATCTGAGGTATGTTTCAAACTTTCCTGCAATCTATGTAATGGTCATTTAGAGTGAAAAGTAAAGCTTTTTTTCCCATAACTCTCTCTCTATTTTTTCTTTATTTTGCAGCCTTAAGGATGAGAATGGCAAAGCTGGGGAAAAAAGTTATCTAAGAGGTGTACCATCTACGTAAACACCCTTTGAAGAAGAAACTAAGAAACATTTGCAAATTTCTCTTCCAGATATTTTGTTTCTTTTTCCTGAGATACAAAAAATTATAATTATACCCATATTAAGCCATGTGAATAAGCAGTAGTCATTATTTGAAACAAATACCAAAAAAGCTGGGGAGAACAAACTCTTAACTTTTCCAGTTACTTGACATGATTCAGTGGGGGGAAACCAACATATTTTTATTGTATTGATACCAAAGCATTTCTAATAAGAGCTTGTTAAATTTAAGAATAAAGTTATTTAAAATAGCCCGACTGTATTTTATTAACTGACCTTGTAATTTTGCTGACACAAAGATTGAAAGATCATAGGAAGCCACTGCACCTCATCACAGAAATATTCATCTTCAACTCTGACAAGTAAACATGCCATCCCAAGTCAACAAGGCTCTAAGACAACTACATCCTCTTGCTAAGGACCAATTCAATTGAGACTTAAAACTCTTTGCATACATTTTAAAGGTGCATGCAATAATTATCCTCATATTTGGGGACTGGATTTGGATTATCTTGATAGCGTACATGACTTTACAGTTGATAACCAATATGTTCAGTTTTCTTGAAATATCATCTTTTCTTTCATTCAGTTCAATGTGAATTCCAGGGTACAATGACTGATTATGACCCAAGACTGTTGGATGGAGGACTTCCCAAATTCTCAACACAAATCTGATCTAATGTTTGACCAATTCTTGTAAACAAGTTAGAATCCTAATATTAAAACATTATAAGAAAGTGTACAACATTTCATTCCTAAGTATTCTTGCCAGGATATTAAATCATGATTTGAAGGAGAATACTCCCATACCAATTATTTCCTGCCTTACCTTGTTATACTGCCCTCCATCCAACACCCTCAAAATCCACTCAAATACTTCTTCCCCTGGATCGTGCCAGTGCTAATTATCCAGGTCCTGACAAGTCTTTCAGTGAATGGTCTGTTTTCTCTTGGGAAAACACTGAATTGCCCTGGTGAGACCATGATGAAATTATCTTAGCTACTAGTGTGGAGGCAATGAGAAGTAAAACAAGCAGATCCTGATGAGGGCAAGCATTACCTGGAGAGCATCAGCCTCAGATGAGGTGTCTGCAAGGGGCAGTTGTTCTCTAGGAGGAAAGAGCTCCTCTGCTGGCCTGGAATGTTCCAGGAAATCTGGAAGGTCAAATTTCAGAAGCACTTTAATACAAACACCCCTATCCCAGGTCCAAGGGTCCCATTCCTTCCTTTTCATGCTTCTGACTTTAGCATAAGTGACTTGTCAAATCTGCACATTCTTTTGTAGCTCTGCCATCCTTGTGATTAAATCACTGGGTTTGGGTTTTGGTTTTTGTACACAAAAGTTTATTAGAACACTGCCTGGCACCTAGTAAGTGATCAATAAGCAAATGAATGAATAAGTGGTTCAGAAGGGGAAAGATGTAGTCTGCAAGGGGAGGCTGTGTAACACCAGTTGGGTTCAAGCAACATAAGCCTGAATCTGTCTGGCAGATCATGAGGCACGGACCGGGGCTTGTATGCAGAAGTGGCCCAGCATGGCCAGAAGGTGTGGGAAGTGGGAACTGGTCTTTTGCCTGGGGGTAAAGCGGGCGCTGCTGCAGAAATGGCTGCCAGGTGGGCAGAATGGGGTCTGAGTGCAAAGCTGGAACCGGTCAGTCAGGGCTGCTGAGGTGAGTCTGGACCATCTACACACCAATCCACTGGCTCCTGTGCTCAGGGAAAAGGAAAGAAAGCTGGAAAACTGAAGTGAGGTGCCTTCTTGCTGCTATTGCCATGCAGCATCCCTCCAGTACCCTCTACTGGCAAAGGCTAACATTGCTTCAGCTGGCAAAGAAGAAATGTTTACATCACAAAGCAGGGCAAAGAAGGGTGGATTTGGAGATGAAGCATTAAATGATGAAGATAAAGATGAAGAATTAAACTGGCACTGTCCACTCATTTTTCTACCCAGCTTCCGTGTTTATCTTTCTACATACTGTTGACCATTCAAGCAACTAAAAAACAACTGTTTCCATCTAATAAGATGCAGCTATCCTTTAATAAAAAAGATCTCACCTTCTCACCCAAATGAGGAGACACACACTCCCGAGTTATGCTACCCACAGCTAACTATATTCAACATTAAAGAACAGTTTTAGATTAAGAGAAAAATCCAAAACATAATACAAAGTTCCCATATACTCCACACCCAGTTTCCCCTATTATTAACATCTTACATTAGTATGGTACATTTGTTATAATTAATGAACCAATAATGATACATTATTATTAATTAAGGTCTTATAGTTTATTCAGATTTCCTTAGTTTTTACCTAATGTCCTTTATTCAGTTCCAGGATCTCATACAGAAAACCACATTACTTTTAGTTGTCATGTCCTCTTAGGCTCCACTTGGCTGTGACTGCTTTTCAGACTTTCCTCGTTTTTGACAAGCTTGACAGTTTTGAAAATTACTGGCCAAGTATTGTGTAAGATGTCCCTCTGTTGCAAATTGTCTGATGTTTCTTTCATGATTAGACTGAGGTCATAAGTTTGGGAAAGGAAGACAAAAGAGGTAAATTGCCATTTTCATCACATCATATCAAGGGTACATACTTTCAACATGAAAGTGCATACTGTTAATGTTGACCTTGATAACCTGGCTGATATAGTTTAGTCAGATTACTTCACTGTAAAATTATTCTTTTTTGCTGTATGCTTTGGCGGGAACTCACTATGCACAGCCCATACTTAAGGAGTAGGGAGTTAGGCACACTCTCCTTGAGGATAGAGTATCTACATCAATTATTTCAAATTCTTCTGCACAGGAGATTTGTCTATTCTCCCGCATTTGTTTATTTATTCAATCATTAATTTAAATCAGTGTAGACTCATGAGTGTTTACACTACACTTGAGTTATAATCCAACACAATTTGTTGCTCAAATAGCTCCAGCTCTGGCCACTGCAAGCTCTTTCAGTTTGTTCCTATGCACCTTTGACATACACCCATAAATGTTTTGAACATGAGATGACTTTCCATTTCATCAGGTCTTCTTTAGTTTCTTTCAATAATGGGTTGTATTTTTCATTGTACAAGTCTTACATCTCCTTAAATTTATTCCTCTTTTATTCTATTTGATGGTTGTGAATGGAATTGTGGGGGTTTTTTAACATCTTTATTGGAGTATAATTGCTTTACAATGGTGTGTTAGTTTCTGCTTTATAACAAAGTGAATCAGTTATACATATACATATGTCCCCATATCTCTTCCATTTGCATCACCATCCCTCCTACCCTCCCTATCCCACCACTCCAGGCAGTCACAAAGCACCGAGCTGATCTCCCTGTGCTATGCGGCTGCTTCCCACTAGCTATCTACCTTACGTTTGGTAGTGTATATATGTCCATGCCTCTCTCTCGCTTTGTCACAGCTTACCCTTCCCCCTCCCCATATCCTCAAGTCCATTCTCTAGTAGGTCTGTCTCTTTATTCCTGTCTTACCCCTAGGTTCTTCATGACATTTTTTTTTCTTAAATTCCATATATACGTGTTAGCATACGGTATTTGTCTTTCTCTTTCTGACTTACTTCATTCTGTATGACAGACTATAGGTCTATCCACTTCATTACAAATAGCTCAATTTCGTTTCTTTTTATGGCTGAGTAATATTCCATTGTATATATGTGCCACATCTTCTTTATCCATTCATCTGTCGATGGACACTTAGGTTGTTTCCATTTCTGGGCTATTGTAAATAGAGCTGCAATGAACATTTTGGTACATGACTCTTTTTGAATTATGGTTTTCCCAGGGTATATGCCCAGTAGTGGGATTGCTGGGTCATATGGTAGTTCTATTTGTAGTTTTTTAAGGAACCTGCATACTGTTCTCCACAGTGGCTGTATCAATTTACATTCCCACCAACAGTGCAAGAGAGTTCCCTTTTCTCCACACCCTCTCCAGTATTTATTGTTTCTAGATATTTTGATGATGGCCATTCTGACTGGTGTGAAATGATATCTCATTGTAGTTTTGATTTGCATTTCTCTAATGATTAGTGATGTTGAGCATTCTTTCATGTGTTTGTTGACAGTCTGTATATCTTCTTTGGAGAAATGTCTATTTAGGTCTTCAGCCCATTTTTGGATTGGGTTGTTTGTTTTTTTGTTATTAAGCTGCTTGAGCTGCTTATCAATTTTGGAGATTAATCCTTTGTCAGTTGCTTCATTTGCAAATATTTTCTCCCATTCTGAGGGTTGTCTTTTGGTCTTGTTTATGGTTTCCTTTGCTGTGAAAAGCTTTGAAGTTTCATTAGGTCCATTTGTTTATTCTTATTTTTATTTCCATTTCTCTAGGAGG
Source organism: Globicephala melas (assembly GCF_963455315.2). NCBI lineage: Eukaryota > Metazoa > Chordata > Mammalia > Artiodactyla > Delphinidae > Globicephala > Globicephala melas. Next base: position 100,318,489 of record NC_083314.1, on the reverse strand, counting down.
TGGGTCAAAAAGGATCTTACTGTGATTTATGTCATAGAGTGTCCTGCCTATGTTTTCCTATAAGAGTTTGATACTTTCTGGCCTTACATTTAGGTTTTAATCCATTTTGAGCTTATTTTTGTCTATGGTGTTAGGGAGTGATCTAATCTCATACTTTTACATGTACCTGTCCAGTTTTCCCAGCACCACTTATTGAAGTGGCTGTCCTTTCTCCCCTATACATTCCTGCCTCCTTTATCAAACATAAGGTGACCATATGTGCGTGGGTTTATCCCTGGGCTTCCTATCCTGCTCCATTGATCTATCTTTCTGTTTTAGTGCCAGTACCATACTGTCTTGATTACTGTAGCTTTGTAGTATAGTCTGAATTCAGGGAGCCTGATTCCTCCAGCTCCGTTTTTCATTCTCAAGATTGCTTTGGCAATTTGGGGTATTTTGTGTTTCCATACGAATTGTGAAATTTTTTGTTCTACTTCTGTGAAAAATGCCAGTGGTAGTTTGATAGGGATTGCATTGGATCTGTAGATTGCTTTGGGTAGTAGAGTCATTTTCACAATGTTGATTCTTCCAATCCAAGAACATGGTATATCTCTCCATCTATTTGTATCATCTTTAATTTCTTTCATCAGTGTCTTATAATTTTCTGCATACAGGCCTTTTGTCTCCTTAGTTAGGTTTATTCCTAGATATTTTATTCTTTTTGTTGCAATGATAAATGGGAGTTTTTTCTTGATTTCACTTTCAGATTATTCATCATTAGTATATAGGAATGCCAGAGATTTCTGTGCATTAATTTTGTATCCTGCTACTTTACCAAAATCATTGATTAGCTCTACTAGTTTTCAGGTAGCATCTTTAGGATTCTCTATGTATAGTATCATGTCATCTGCAAATAGTGACAGCTTTACTTCTTCTTTTCCGATTTGGATTCCTTTTATTTACTTTTCTTCTCTGACTGCTGTGGCTAAAACTCCAAAACTATGTTGAATAAGAGTGGTGAGAGTGGGCAACCTCGTCTTGTTCCTGATCTTAGTGGAAATGCTTTCAGTTTTTCACCATTGAGGACGATGTTGGCTGTGGGTTTGTCATATATGGCCTTTATTATGTTGAGGAAAGTTTCCTCTATGCCTACTTTCTGCAGGGTTTTTATCATAAATGCGTGTTGAATTTTGTCGAAAGCTTTCTCTGCATCTATTGAGATGATCATATAGTTTTTGTCCTTCAATTTGTTAATATGGTGTATCACATTGATTGATTTGTGTATATTGAAGAATCCTTGCATTCCTGGAATAAACCCCACTTGGTCATGGTGTCTGATCTGTTTAATGTGCTGTTGGATTCTGTTTGCCAGTATTTTGTTGAGGATTTTTGCATCTATGTTCATCAGTGATATTGGCCTGTAGTTTTCTTTCTTTGTGACATCCTTGTCTGGTTTTGGTATCAGGGTGATGGCGGCCTCGTAGAATGAGTTTGGGAGTGTTTCTCCCTCTGCTATATTTTGGAAGAGTTTGAGATGGATAGGTGTTAGCTCTTCTCTAAATGTTTGATAGAATTCGCCTGTGAAGCCATCTGGTCCTGGGCTTTTGTTTGTTGGAAGATTTTTAATCACAGTTTCAATTTCAGTGCTTGTGATTGGTCTGTTCCTATTTTCTATTTCTTCCTGATTCAGTCTTGGCAGGTTGTGCCTTTCTAAGAATTTGTCCATTTCTTCCAGGTTGTCCATTTTATTGGCATAGAGTTGCTTGTAGTAATCTCTCATGATCTTTTGTATTTCTGCAGTGTCAGTTGTTCCTTCTCCTTTTTCATTTCTAATTCTATTGATTTGAGTCTTCTCCCTTTTTTTCTTGATGAGTCTGGCTAATGGTTTATCAATTTTGTTTATCTTCTCAAAGAACAAGCTTTTAGTTGTATTGATCTTTGCTATTGTTTCCTTCATTTCTTTTTCATTTATTTCTGATCTGATTTTTATGATTTCTTTCCTTCTGCTAACTCTGCTGGTTTTTTTGTTCTTCTTTCTCTAATTGCTTTAGGTGCAATGTTAGGTTATTTATTCGAGATGTTTCCTGTTTCTTAAGGTAGGATTGTATTGCTATAAACTTCCCTCTTAGAACTGCTTTTGCTGCATCCCATAGATTTTGGGTCGTCGTGTCTCCATTGTCATTTGTTTCTAGGTATTTTTTATTTCCTCTTTGATTTCTTCAGTGATCATTTCGTTATTAAGTAGTGTATTGTTTAGCCTCCATGTGTTTGTATTTTTTACAGATCTTTTCCTGTAATTGATATCTAGTCTCATAGCGTTGTGGTCGGAAAAGATACTTGAAACAATTTCAATTTTCTTAAATTTACCAAGGCTTGATTTGTGACCCAAGATATGATCCAACCTGGAGAATGTTCCATGAGCACTTGAGAAAAAAGTGTATTCTGTTGTTTTTGGTTGGAATGTCCTACAAATATCAATTAAGTCCATCTTGTTTAATGTATCATTTAAAGCTTGTGTTTCCTTATTTATTTTCATTTTGGATGATCTGTCCATGGGTGACAGTGGGGTGTTAAAGTCCCCTACTATGAATGTGTTACTGTCGATTTCCCCTTTTATGGCTGTTAGTATTTGCCTTATATATTGAGATACTCCTATGTTGGGTGCATAAATATTTACAATTGTTATATCTTCTTCTTGGATCGATCCCTTGATCATTATGTAGTGTCCTTATGTGTCTCTTCTAATAGTCTTTATTTTAAAGTCTATTTTGTCTGATATGAGAATTGCTACTCCAGCTTTCTTTTGGTGTCCATTTGCATGAAATATCTTTTTCCATCCCCTTACTTTCAGTCTGTATGTGGCTCTAGGTCTGAAGTGGGTCTCTTGTAGACAGCAAATATATGGGCCTTGTTTTTCAGCCAATCTGTGTCTTTTGGTGGGAGCATTGAGTCCATTTACATTTAAGGTAATTATCGATATGTATGTTCCTATTCCCATTTTCTTAATTGTTTTGGGTTCATTATTGTAGGTCTTTTCCTTCTCTTGTGTTTCCTGCCTAGAGAAGTTCCTTTAGCAGTTGTTGTAGAGCTGGTTTGGTTGTGCTGAACTCTCTCAGCTTTTGCTTGTCTGTAAAGGTTTTAATTTCTCCATCAAATCTGAATGAGATCCTTGCTGGGTACAGTAATCTTGGTTGTAGGTTTTTCTCCTTCATCTCTTTAAATATGTCCTGCCAGTCCCTTCTGGCTTGCAGAGTTTCTGCTGAAAGATCAGCTGTTAACCTTATGGGGATTCCCTCTTGTGTTATTTGTTGTTTTTCCCTTGCTGCTTTTAGTATGTTTTCTTTGTATTTAATTTTTGACAGTTTGATTAATATGTGTCTTGGCATGTTTCTCCTTGGATTTATCCTCTAGTGGACTCTCTGTGCTTCCTGGACTTGATTAACTATTTCCTTTTCCATATTAGAGAAGTTTTCAACTATAATCTCTTCAAATATTTTCTCAGTCCCTTTCTTTTTCTCTTCTTCTTCTGGAACCCCTATAATCTGAATGTTGGTGCATTTAATGTTGTCCCAGAGGTCTCTGAGACCGTCCTCAGTTCTTTTCATTCTTTTTTTCTTTATTCTGCTCTGCAGTAGTTATTTCCACTATTTTATCTTCCAGGTCACTTATCCATTCTTCTGCCTCAGTTATTCTGCTATTGATCCCCTCTAGAGTATTTTTAATTTCATTTATTGTGTTGTTCATCACTGTTTGTTTCATCTTTAGTTCTTCTAGGTCCTTGTTAAATGTTTCTTGCATTTTGTCTATTCTATTTCCAAGATTTTGGATCATCTTTACTATCATTATTCTGAATTCTTTTTCAGGTAGACTGCCTATTTCCTCTTCATTTGTTAGGTCTGGTGGGTTTTTATCTTGCTCCTTCAACTGCTGTGTGTTTTTCTGTCTTCTCATTTTGCTTATCTTACTGTGTTTGGGATCTCCTTTTTGCAGGCTGCAGGTTCGTAGTTCCTGTTTTCTTTGGTGTCAGTCCCCAGTGGCTAACGTTGGTTCAGTGGGTTGTGTAGGCTTCCTGGTGGAGGGGACTAGTGCCTGTGTTCTGGTGGATGAGGCTGAATCTTGTCTTTCTGGTGGGCAGGTCCACGTCTGGCAGTGTGTTTTGGGGTGTCTGTGGCCTTATTATGATTTTAGGCAGCCTCTCTGCTAATGGGTGGGGTTGTGTTCCTGTCTTGCTAGTTGTTTGGCATAGGGTGTCCAGCACTGTAGCTTGCTGGTCGTTGAGTGAAGCTGGGTGCTGGTGTTGAGATGGAGATCTCTGGGAGATTTTCGCCATTTGCTATTATGTGGAGCTGGGAGGTCTCTTGTGGACCAGTGTCCTGAAGTTGGCTCTCCCACCTCAGAGGCACAGCACTAACTCCTGGCTGCTGCACCAAGAGCCTTTCATCCACATGGCTCAGAAGAAAAGGGAGAAAAAGTAGAAAGAAAGAATTAGTAGAAGTAGAAAGAAAGAAAGAAAGAAAGAAGGGAGGGAGGGAGGGAGGGAGGGAGGAAGGAAGGAGGGAAGGAAAGAAAAAAGAAAGAAAGAAGATAAAGTAAAATAAAATAAAGTAAGATAAAATATAATAAAGTTATTAAAATAAAGAAATAATTATTAAGAGGAAAAAAAAAAAAGACGGCTAGAACCCTAGGACAAATGGTGGAAGCAAAGCTATACAGACAAAATCTCACACAGAAGCATACACATACACACTCACAAAAAGAGGAAAAGGGGAAAAAATCATAAATCTTGCTCTCAAAGTCCACCTCCTCAATTTGGGATGATTGGTTGTCTATTCATGTATTCCACAGATGCAGGGTACATCAAGTTGATTGTGGAGCTTTAATTTGCTGCTTCTGAGGCTGCTGGGAGAGATTTCCCTTTCTCTTCTTTGTTCTCACAGTTCCCAGGGGCTCAGCTTTGGATTTGGCCCCACCTCTGCGTGTAGGTCACCATAGGGCATCTGTTCTTCGTTCAGACAGGATGGGGCTAAAGGAGCAGCTGATTCGGGGGCTCTGGCTCAATCAGGCCGGGGGAGGGAGGGGCACGGAGTGCCGGGCGAGCCTGTGGCGGCAGAGGCCGGCGTGACGTTGCACCAGCCTGTGGCACGCCGTGCGTTCTCCCGGGGAAGTTGTCCCTGGATCCTGGGACCCTGGCAGTGGCGGGCTGCACAGGCTCCCCGGAAGGGGGATGTGGATGGTGACCTGTGCTCACACACAGGCTTCTTGGTTGCGGCAGCAGCAGCCTTAGAGTCTCATGTCTGCCTCTGGCGTCCGCGCTTTTAGCCGCGGCTCGCGCCCGTCTCTGGAGCTCCTTTAAGCAGCGGTCTTAATCCCTCCTCCTCGCGCACCAGGAAACAAAGAGGGAAGAAAAAGTCTCTTGCCTCTTCGGCAGGTCCAGCCTTTTCCCCGGACTCCCTCCCGGCCAGCCGTGGCGCACTAACCCCCTACAGGCTGTGTTCACCCCGCCAAACCCAGTCCTCTCTCTGCGCTCCGACTGAAGCGCGAGCCTCAGCTCCCAGCCCCGCCCACCCCAGTGGGGGAGCAGAGAAGCCTCTCGGGCTGGTGAGTGCCGGTCGGCACCGATCCTCTGTGCGGGAATCTCTCCGCTTTGCCCCCCGCACCCCTGTTGCTGTCCTCTTCTCCATGGCTCTGAAGCTTTCCCCCTCCACCACCCACAGTCTCCACCCGTGAAGGGGCTTCCTAGTGTGTGGAAACCTTTCCGCCTTCACAGCTCCCTCCCACTGGTGCAGGTCCCGTCCCTATCCTTTCGTCTCTGTTTTTTCTTCTTTCTTTTTCCCTACCCAGGTACATGGGGGGTTTCTTGCCTTTTGGGAGGTCTGAGGTCTTTTGCCAGCGTTCAGTAGGAGTTCTGTAGGAGCTGTTCCACGTGTAGATGTATTTCTGATGTATCTGTGGGGAGGAAGGTGATCTCCGCGTCTTACTCTTCCGCCATCTCCCCGGAAGTCTCCAGAATTAGGTATCCTTTGATCAGCAGCAGCATCTTTTGAAATTGAAGTTGGATAGATTATATGGTGATCTGCCTCTCTTCAGAGTTCGACTGGGATATATGAGCCTTGGGAAAGGTGATATCCAAGATCCATAATGGCTCTTCAGTTCCACAGTTCTACAAGCTCCTAGAAGATTGGAAGTGTGGGCAGAACCTCATCATAAAGAGGAAATCTTTTCAGATGAAAGCCTTTTAAGCCGGGGTCCCACAAGGGTCCTCCTGCCGGGTGTTGCTGGCCCCAAGGGAAAGCTTCGTTCTTTGATGAATGAACACGGAGACCGAAATATTTTGTATCAGTCCCCTTAAAGGAAAAGTTAGCTAGCCCCTGCTTTGGAGAATGGGCCAGAGTTTCTTGGTTCTTTTTATGTCAGGTAATTTTGGATTGTCGTCGGTACATCATAAAATAAAATACTGGATTCTCTTATTTTTCACCAATGAATATGGCTTCTTTTGTTTTAGCAGGCAAATAACTGGGTTGGACTGCAAACTCTGTTTCTTGTGTTCCAGCTCCAATCTCAAGTTAAATTTTTTTGTTTGGTCTAGCTGCTTTGCACCTGCGTTGTGCATGTGAACATATTCAGGGATCAGTCAGAGCTATGGGAAAACAGGATTTGGGATGCCCTCTCTAGTGTTTTCCTTTCCAAGAAAGGAACTCCCCTCCCTTCACCCCACTCTCTTGATAGCTGCAGTTGACCAGCCATCAGTCCTCTGGATTTCTAGGCCAGAAACACTGCAGTTCCCCTGCCACCCCACACCACATACACAGTTGACTTCAACTGTCCTGAAACTAAAAACTGAAAACAGGGAACTCCAAACAACTTTCCTCCTCTGAGTGTGGACACCTCATCCAAATCTTCCTGCTTCTCATCACTCTCTGGGGCTTTCAGACAGCTGCTTTTTGAAGCTTACTCTAGTTTTCTGAAGGAGAGTCTATTTGGCAGGATCTTAGCCATTACTGGCAGTGGAAATCACATATTTAGAATGTATGGGTTCAGGAAATTCTTATCCACAGAGCTTGATTACCATGTCTGAGTACCTGATTGGGAACCAAAATTTTGTTTATGTTCTTACAAGAAACCCAGAGTACAATACAATTTCTTTTATGTGTTTATAAGATATATGAAGAAGATATACTTCTAAAGATATCACAGGGAGATCAGCTTGGTGCTTTGCAACGACCTAGAGGGACAAGATAAGGAGGGTAGGAGGGAGGCTCTAGAGGGAGGGGATATGGGGATATATGTTTGCATATGGCTGATTCACTTTGGTGTACAAAAGAAACTAACAGAGTATTGTGAAGCAATTATAGTCCAATAAAGATCTATTTAAAAAAATAAAATAAAAATTGGGGGAAAAATCACTACTTAAGGTTTTTGGTAAAAAATAAAATAAATAAATTTTAAAAATTAATAAAATCCATGAAAAACCACTGGAGAAAAATAAAGATATGTTCTAGGAACTGTCTCTCCTCTAAACCAGAGTTATATGACCAGGCATTATATAAAATGACATTAACTTATTTGATAACGAAATAAGAAATTAAGCTGATACGAATTTTAGGGCAAGCAAACCTCCCAGATCTTTCCACCCAAAGATATAATCCAAGAGTAGTAATCAGATAAATATTTGTTTTACTGAGGTGAAATTCACATAACATAAAATAATCCTTTTAAAATGGCATTTCTTATATTCACAATGTTGTACAACCACCACCTCTATCTATCAACAAAATATTGTCAGCACCACAAAATAAAATCTTATGCCCATCATGCAATTACTCCCCATTCCCTCCTCCACTCCCTCCCCTCAAGGCCCTGGCAACCACCACTCTGCTGTTGCTATGCATTTACCTATTCTGGATATTTCATATAATCATAATATGTGACATTTTGTGTCTGATTCACTTAGCATAATAGGTTTTTTGTTTGTTTATTTGCTGTTCCTCTTCTTATTCCAGCCCTTTGATGTCTCTGGTAGCCATGGAGAAGCATAAAGTTCTGAAGGTTCATCTATGTGACAGCATGCATCAGTACTTCATATCTTTTTATGGCTGAATAATATTTCATTGTATGTATGTACCACAATTTGCTTATTCATTTATCTGTTGATGGACATGTGGGCTGTTTCCATCATTTGGGTATTGTGAATAGTGTTCCTATAAACATCAAATTTTTAATTATTTTTTTATTGTGGTACAATATACATAACACAAAATCTTCCACTGTAACTACTTTCAAGGATACAATTCAGTGCATTAAGTACATACACAGTGTTATGTAAGCATCACCACTATCAATCTCCAGAACAATTTCATCATCCCAAACAGAAATTCTGTACCCATTAAATAACAGCTCCCCATTCCTCCCTCTCCCCCAGTCCTGGGTAATCACCCTTCTACTTTCTATGAATTTGACTAGTCTAGGTACTCCAAGTAAATAAATCATATAATAGAGGTCCTTTCTTGTCTGGCTATTTCACTTAGCATAATGTTTTCAAGGTGAATATCAAATTTTTTATCAAATAAAAACTACACATTCCATAGGTAAAAACTACTAAAGTTTAACACTGTAATCAAAAGCAATGACATCATCAACAACATGTACAAAGCACCTTTTGCTGGTACCACTTCCTTCCTTCCTCATAACTGCCCTGTGAGATGGGCTTTACAGATGAAGGAATGAGGCTCGGAGAAAATGAGCAATTTGCCCAACGACATGAGTCTTATAAATCAGACAAGCATGCTTAGGTCTTCCAGCTCCGCTCCCAGACTCCCAGTCTTTTTTATGTACAGGGTTATCTGCCTCCCAGCATACCATTTATAAGGATGGTCAGGAGACACTTATGTAGAAGGAACAGTCAGGGAAGCCTCCAAAAACAAGAAGGATTTTTGAGCCAGAACTTAATAAACTAGTTTTTGCTAGAAAGAAGGGAACAGAAAGGGCATTCCAGGCAGATGACCATCAGTGACCTGGGTGCAGAGATGAGCCTGGTGGGTATTGGGCAAGAAGGAAAGAAGCAGGGTGTGCACAGTGACAGTGTGTAACCTAATCTGATTTGAAAAGAGCTTAGAAGAATCCTTTCTTTCATTCCCGTCTACAATGGATTATCTTAAACAAGGACCTTTGTCCTTTTTTTTTCCTTGCTTCACCAGAATATACAGACAAATAAAATTTCAGCCAAAAGCTACAGGTCCCCCCTAGGGCTTCCTGGCTGGCATCTGCTGCATCTGTCTCTTCCCACCACAACCTGGACTGGGACAAGATGTGGAGGGATGAATATCACTTAACACACATTAGAGCCAAAATCCTAATAACCAAGTAGGCACTTAAGTGTTATTCGATAACTTATGCCATAGGCTACCCACGTCCTTAAGATTGATTTCCAAAGATAAGAAAATAATAAAAACAAAAATAGCCTCAGTTATGAATGCTACCCCAACCACAACTTTCTAGAATTTGTTTCACTTTTTTTTCAAAAATAAATAGTTATTTTTATTTTATAGAAGAACCCATCTTTAAGAAGAAAACTCATGATTTTGCTATTTGAGGCAACATTGCTGAAGATATAAAGGCATTTCGTTTAACAATTACTCCTATCAAAAGATATCTTTAGGGCTTCCCTGGTGGCGCAGTGGTTGAGAGTCTGCCTGCCAATGCAGGGGACACGGGTTCGTGCCCCTGTCCGGGAAGATCCCACATGCCACGGAGCGGCTGGGCCCGTGAGCCATGGCCGCTGAGCCTGCACGTCCGGAGCCTGTGCTCCGCAACGGGAGAGGCCACAACAGTGAGAGGCCCGCGTACTGAAAAAAAAAAAAAAAACTTTAAAAAAACAGATTGTTTATTACAAAATCAAGAAGGAAAACTGAGAGGAGCAACGAATAGGCATTTTCAATTTGTAGATGTCAACCATTCATAAGCAGAAGAATCATAATTTGATATTAATGAAAAGGTTTGTTGGTCTACTAAGGTTAGATGACAAAGACTTCTTTGGACAACTCTGTATATCAATTGATGATATATCAAAATAGTGCCAACAGATGAATCAATGAAAAAGAAAAGTTAAAATAGGTTAGCCTCAGCACTGGAAATCCAGCAAGCTCACGAATTTGAAAACGAAACCCACCAAGGTTCATCTTCTCCTTAAACAAATCTTTCCTTGTCAAATGTATGATATAATTTCTTAAGAGAATTTTATTAACCTTTAGGCCCCTAATAATTGAAAGTTAGAGGAAAATATTTTAGTATACATTTAACTTTCTATACTAAACAAAACGTTTTTAAATAAAGGCATTCAAAAGGAAAGTTTAGACTGTAAATAGCCTGGCACTTATAGAACATAAACACGGAAAGTTCACATCTCAAACCCTAAGCTACTTATGATAAACACCTGTATAAAGAACAAAAACATACCATTTTACCCAGTGAAAGATGTAAGATACATCGCTGAGGCTATTATTTATGCCAGATAGAATTTAGGTCCTTGGATCAATCAGAAAGAACACATAAAAAAGTAAAATATGCCTCCCTAAACTTTTTATTTTAAGAATGTAGAGTTTTGCTTGTTTCCTCTGCCTAAGATAGTTATGTTCATTTGTTACAAGGTCACGGGAATGTAAAGGGAAGTATCAAACAACGGTTATAAACAATCATGGTTAGAAAACAAATAGAATTGAAACCAGAAAATAACATTGGTCCCTAATTTCAGTTTGTAACCTATAACTGTTAGGAAAAGAAAAAAAGACAGAAATTTTTCAAATAAATATTAAGAGTTGGTGAATTTTAAGAGAAATGCCATCCCAAGATATTATCTAAGTACTAAAAATGAATCAACACAAGTGAACAGTAACAAAGCAGTAGTATTATGGCGCCACCCACTGGCTAGAAGTCCTCATAGCAAACATGAGACCCAGTCATAAAATAGAAATTATTGGAACCGGAAGGGAAATAACATTGATAATTCTAATTCATTATAGCATCAGGATCTTCTAACAAAACAGTACCACCCATATTATTTTATTACCACAAGGACAAAGAATAACTCTTAAATATGTTCACAAGAGTGAATTTTATTAATTTTGAAATGCAAGTCTACAATCTCCAAAGGCTAAGACAACCTCAGAGTCAAAACAATTAGCATATAGAATGCCATTTTAGCTCTGTAGCTGAATATATAAAGACACTCTTAATCAGAAGATGCACACTTGCATTTCACTGCTAAGAAAGAAATTATAATATTAATAATATATTTAAATGTTAATGAAATGGTGTTAGCCCTACTTTCACCTTTACCAGGGAAGTAACAAAATACACGAAACAAAGGATATGTCCAAAACACTGGATCGAAAACGTGTTTCCAAAAAAATTTTTAAGAAAGGGGGTAAGGGGAAAAAAATCCTAAAAAAAGACCATTCAGATAAACTAGTAAAAATAAATGTTTTCTTTAAAGTACCACAGCACCTTTATAGTCCAAAATATATTTACCTTAATACTATCTGCATTTTATCCTATGACATCTTTTATGTTTTTCCAAACAGTTATTTTCTTACATGCTAACATTCTTAAAACTTCAGCATAAAAAATATTTGAGTCATTTCTCCTCAAGTACAATCTTCCCTTTAAGACTCAGAATAATATGTAAAAGCTTGACATCAGTTTGTAGCCCATAGGACCCTAGTGAATGTTGATCTCTAAAGACCAGACTTCCGAATTTCTCTACAGACATGGCCTGGTCTTCCTAATTAGAAGTCATGAATACACTCCAGTCGATACAGGCATCAAGTTTTTTGGCTTGATGATAATTATCACCTGGTCTGCAAAAGCCAAGGTCTTCGCTCGCTCATAGATGGTTGATTGCAGATAAGAACATAGTGAGAAAAGTCAAATTCCCACAGACATAGATTGCTAACACCGCCTTTTTAAAAGCATAACCCTGAAAGAAAAAAATTGAGATATGAAAAAAAAGAATAACTATCATTAAGGTTTGTGTCAATAAAGAAGAAAAAAAGACTTACTTCTGCTTCAGCTGCAGTAAATGACTGGAGGATCTGAATTCTATCATCATCCAATATTTCATCTGTCAAGAATAAGAACATAAGTTTGTAAGGCCAGTGGGTATGCAGATAAACTAATTCTCAAAAAAAAAAAACAAACCTGATTTGTAGCGTTTGCCGATTTCCAGGATGTTCATTCTCCCATTTCAAGTGACCAAATGTTGCAAACTTCTTGAATACTTAAGGCTCTCACAAATTAGGTCAAGCTGGCTACAGCATACATTTGTTAAAAGACTTTCTCCTAGTCAATAAACACCATACCAAACTCCTAACAATCCAAGTTTTAAGTACATATGTATTTTAAATGGCAAGCCATAATCTAGCGATCAAAAGTCCTTTAAGACTCAAAACCCATACAATATGGTAAATCAACTGTACTTCAATTAAAAACATCAAAGAAAGACTCAAACCCTATATATGTGACCCAATCAAGAACCAAAAAATGGTAGGACAGATATTTAGTACTCAGTTCCTAAAAGCCGCCCAGGCTCCTAGATTCACAGCACACACACTAGACAAAAAACAGGTTTTGTTTTTAGAAGGCCACCTTTACTTATTTGAGGGGCTGAGAACTAGATAGGACACAAAAGACAGTCAGACTAGAAATCAAGCTAAAATATCACTGATTCTCTACTAATCTCTTCTAATGGCTACGGGTATCTTACCCTGCCTAGAGGTGAGACCAAAACAGACCTTGCCACTAGAGAGCACCGGCAAAATAAATCCTTCCTATCTAGCATGCTGGTTAGCTGGCTACATATGATGTATAGGGCAACCTAAGTGACAGCACACAGGAAGTTTGTCAAATAGGTAAAATTTGTCTGCAGCTTTGCCCTGTGTTGACCATGGGCATCTCTTCTTCCTCCATCTCAGGGGTCTCTCAGCTCCAGGCATTCAGGGCTCTCAGTGCATTCTAGCCCCAAGTCAGACCAGCATGAAAAGTAAAAAGTACCTACAAAGAAGGCCTCTTCCCTAAAACCTCTTTCCCTTGCATTTTACTCACTGATTCTAATACTAATGAATATAAAAAACAAACGCAGAAATTTTCCACTATTTTTACCACAGACTGAGTAATCAAAAGAGAAACTTTTAGTAAGCTACCATGTAAGGGTCAACAATTAGTGTCAAGAAACTAATTATATTCCAATAGTTTGTATAAAAGTGATTCTACATAACACTGCTCTTTCAACAGGTTACCTTTTCTAGAGAGTCGGTAAGTGTGTACCTCCAGAACAATCTCTGTCCCAACATGCCAGGCTACAAATCCAATCATTGTATAGGTTTTCCATGGCCCAGGAAGATTCAATCCTGGTAAATCCATTCCCAGGAACATTGTTGCCACTACATTCATAAGGAATAAATACATATACTCAAATGCAATTCAAGAGGTAACGTGTATGCATGTATGCATGTGTGCTAATTATATCAAGTAAAATATACTAGAAGAGTTTATGATATCAATTAGATTAATATTTAAGACCAAATAGTTAATTTAGTCTTTTTTTTAATTTTAACACCAGAAAGGCTAAGATGGGAAATTATAATTACAATCTACCAATTGTTAAAAAAGAGGTACCCAAATTTTTCAAAATGTTTTAAGTCTGCAATGTAGGAAGGGAGAAACGTATGGAAACCATTTCTGATTATACCTCCCCTTCCACGAATTTCTATAGACTGTAGAAATGTGAGGGTAGGAGGTGTCAGCTTAGATATTTCTTACATAAAGCATCAAAGTACACTGGATAATTATACTTGACTTTTGAAAAACACCTTTCCCTGGAAGGTACCATCCCCATGGAGAAAACCTGGAGACAGAGGGCTGGGACCCTGTAGCCCACTTCAGCCCAACCCACGACTGACCCTCAAGTTGAGCTGCTTAAATGTTTGGTCATCAGCATAGCTTATTCTGTTGGCAAAGGCAAATGCTAAAAAAAAGTCTCAAAAGGAGAGTTTTAAAGTCATTTTAAAAACCTTGAAACTGAAGTAATGGCTTAAATAGTTACCTCTAGAAATTACTTTCTGGATTTCAATGTTTGACTGATTTCTCCTCAACAGCAAATTACTCCAATTACTAATGCATCTAAAAATCATTTAAGCCAAATTACAACTTGCAATATAAACAACCTGCAATTATATATGAATAAGTAGCATCACAATTACTTACCTGCTATTATTCTAGCAGCTGTTCCCATACTCCAATGAGTCCACTTAAACATTTGCCTTCTACCAAATAAAGAACCAGTCAGTATTCTTGAAAGTGATGGAACTACAATTAATTCCTAAGAGAATAAAAAGCATGTAATTTCCCTATTGCCTAGGAATTAGATATCTGAAATACATTTTAAAACCTTTTAAAGTAAGTATAATTTATCACTGAATTTTATAAGATGCAAAAAAGGAATTGGTTTCCCAACTAATGACATCTACATTAAAAGCATTTATAAATAAAGACTTAAGTACCTTGGGTCATGTAAAGGTGGTCTGAAGGCTGCCGAAAGAAGCTGAAGAACTGCTAAAATCATCACTATACAACCAAGGTATGGGTGATAACCTGCATGCTGAACAAAGTTATATCATTTTAATGGTCTCAATCTTGCCGATCGATTAAACCCTCAGGTTAAAAATAATACACACAGATGTATTCTTAGCGTTTTTCTGTAGCTTTAAACATTTAATAATGATAGTTATAATAACAGGCACCATTCACTGAGTGTGTATACCAGGCACATACTTTATACATATTATCACTAATGTTCACTATGATGCTTGACAGTTATCAATATCCCACTTCTACAAATGGGGGAACTGAGGGTCAGAGATATCAAGTAATGCATCCAAGGCCACACAGTGTGTAAATGGTTGTGGTGGAATCCATGCACAGAATGCTGCCTCTTCCCACCAGGATGTTAGATGACCATCAACACCAGCACAGCCATCTGAAGCCCACCTAGGACTAGTTAGTATCTGCATGTCAGGAACAATCAACCCAGTGTATTTTAATTACTTGTTCAGACCTCTATGTTTCCTGGAGCTGAAGGTTCTACTTGATTCCTTGTAACCCATATGCTTAACAGAGCCTTAGTCACTCAATAAATGTTTGCTGATCAAGAGAACAACCTGCACAACCACTGTATTAAAATCTCATCTCCTCTGTTCAGAACGAAGGTCTAAACCAAGAAAAATCATCAACACAATATCTCAACAGTTTCGGTTACACTCCTCCCTCAGTGATGTGTGCCTGCTGAAAACAGCAGACAGTTGGATTAGACCACTTTGCACAATTATTTCATTTAAAAACTTAAGAGAAGAATTAAGAAGATGCTCTAATACGTTACACGTTTAAATAGAGGGATATCACAGTCTGTTGTCACTGACTCCCATGCTTGGGAAGGCTCTAAAACGTGTGATCTAGAACAAGGACATAGTGGTTTCCAAGCCAAGATAGGACGATTTTGCAAATTAGGAACTAAAAGTTGACAGAAGAGCACTATAAAACTTTCAAGTCATGGACTCAGTTATACACAGATAAGTTATAACCTGGACCCTGGAGATGGAAAGTGCCTCTCTCTAATAAAAAACAGTAACAGCAGCAACAAAATTCTTCTATATTTAGAATGTGCTGGGACTATCCTAAGTGCTTTCAGTTAATTAACTCTCAACCCTCAGAAAGCCTATAAGATAGCTACTCTACTATCCCCACTTGAGTAAACCGAGGGACAGAGAAGTTAAGCAACTTGCCCAGGGTGTCCCAAGTAATAAATGATGACATGAGGATTTGAATCCAAGCAGTCTGGCTGTACAACTGTGCTCTTAACCTTTTTACTACCATAGTCATAAACTGCAAAGACTACAAACTACAAAGTTTACAAAATAAGTATTACGCTTGTCCAAGTACCTGGATAAAATAAAGTTTCAATATCTTGAGTCATATCAGAAAATCTTCATAATTTCCTTTTAAAAAAAATTAGGTTGACCATGGAGGTTCCTTAAAAAAACTGAAAATAGAGCTACCATACCATCCAGCAATCTCACTCCTGGGCATATATCCAGAGAACAGCATAATTCGAAAAGATACATACACCTCAGTGTTCATAGCAGCACTATTTACAATAGCCAGGACATGGAATCTAATCTAAATGTCCATCAACAGAGGAATGGATAAAGAAGATGTGGTACATATATACAACGGAATATTACTCGGCCATAAAAAAGAATGAAATAACACCATTTGCAGCAACATGGATGGACCTAGAGATTGTCATACTGAGTGAAATAAGTCAGAGAAAGACAAATATCATATGATATTGCTTATATGCGGAATCTAAAAAAAGGGTACAGATGAACTTATCTACAAAACAGAAATAGAGTTACAGATGTAGAAGGTAAACTTACAGTTACCAGGGGGTGGGGGAAGAGGGGTAAACTGGAAGATTGGGATTGACATATACACACTACTATATATAAAATAAATAACTAATAAGGATCTACTGTAGAGCACAGGGAACTCTACTCAGTACTCTGTAATGGCCTATATGGGAAAAGAATCTAAAAAAGAGTGGATATATATATATGTGTAACAGATTCAATTTGCTGTACACCTGAAACTAACACAACATTATAAACCAATTATACCCCAATAAAATTAAAAAAAAAATAGGTTGATCAATCTATAAACTACCTAAAAAGCAGAAAAGAGGTTTCCTAATAATATTGTGACCCAAGAGTCATCAATCTTAGCCCTTGTAACAACAGCCCAAACGGAAATATTAAATTTTAGTATCAAATTCTGACTGGCTCTTAAACTAGAAGAGTATAATGGAAGCACAGGCTCTGACCTTAGGTACATCTCCAATTCTCAATAAGCCTCATTCATTCATTCCATAAATATCTACTGAATATCTCATGTGCCAGAATCTGTTCTGGGTGTTAGAGATACAGTAGCAAACATACCAGTAAATATCCTGTCTTCTCATGGAGTTCACATACTAGTGTGAGAAGACGGACAAAGAAAAGATATAATATTTAAGTAAATTATCTGAAACGACGTAAGGTAAAGATTGCTTCAGGAAAAAAAATGAAGCAGAGCAGGGCTCTTTGAGAAGCTATTATTTGAGCAAAGACTTGAAGAAGGTGAGGGAGTAGAGGAGGCATGACCAAGGCAGAAGGAAGAATCTTTGCAAAGACTATAAAGCAGAATAAATAAATTAATTAATTAAAAAAAAAAGACTATAAAGCAGGAGCATACCTAGCATTAGCCCAGTGTGAAATGAAATGAGCTATTGGATGAGGAAAAGAGCAGATCAATTCAGAGAGTAACTGGGAGCCAATCATGGAGGACTTTGGTTTTAACTTTGAGAAAAACTGAGAGGCATTAGAGAAACCAGTTTGGGGCACAGGAATGACCTCATCTGATTTACATTTTTTAAAAATCACTCTGCTTCTTGGTTGAAAACAGATTGTACACGAGCAAGGGTTGAAGTAGAGAGATCAATTAGGTGCCGCCTGCAAAAAAGTCCAGGCAGAAGATGATGGTGGCTCGAAGTCACATAGTAGTGCCAGTGATGGTGAAAAGTGGTGTTTTTGACATGTAAAGCCAATGGGATTTCCTGACGGATTTGACATGGGGCGTGAGAGCAAAGTTAAGAATAATTCCAATGTTTTGGCCTAAGAAGGGAACTGCAAACAACTAATATGGGGATGGCAGCACATGGAGCAAGATTGGGAGGAGAGGTCAGGAACTCCGTTTGAGGTGCCTTAGACGTGCAAGTTGAGTTCCTGAGTAGACAGCTGTTTGTGTGAGTCTCAATCAGGGTAGAGGTCCAAGCTGGAGATACACATTTGAGAATAAGCCTCAGTTTCTTCATTTGTGACATGGGATTATTATCAATAACAACTTCATTTGAGGTTTAAATTTGATAACACATGTAAAGCACTTAGCACAGTTTGTTCAGTAGGAATGCAACTAATGTTAGCTTAGTGATAGTCATAGTATTAGTTAGAGAAAACCACTTACAGTGTTCATGTTCCTCAGATATAATGCTTTCAATTTGTACCATTCTATAGCAAGAAAATTTATTAAAGCTATATAGTGTATATTTAAAATTTGAGGCAGTCTAAAAGTACATTCCATTACCAAGTAATCTGCACTTACATTCTCACTTCATCCCTGACCACCAACCATGTGAAATAGTCATCAGATGATTCAAAAAGGAAGGAAAGAGGGATACGTGCAGAAATATCTTTTTACCCATCATCTGAGAATAAAACAGCAATCTCCTTTGGCACCAAAATGAATTTTAAACATATAAATAGAATAAAAACATTCTTTTTAAGATCTACTTACCCAATTCCAGCCTCCTCTGTAAATAAAAGGCAGAAGAAAAGCAATGAAAGTGAGGGCAGAAGTAGTAAGCATGAGCATTCGATGTACCTGCAAGGATGAAATCACAAATGAGAAGAGAGTTAACTACATAAGAGAAAGGAGATGACGTCACTATGAAGGTCATGGGATGAGATTCACAGAAGGCATGCATTCAATTGACACCTAGCCACAATTCGTGGTCAGTTAAAAACAAAAATCTTACTATTCCACTGAACTTTAAAGCAAAGCCTAAGCTGCCAACCTCATCATTCTAAAGCATCTGCCAAGAATTCACCTGCCCAGAACAGCAGGAATGGATATTTCACACACACAGAGCACTTACTTGCCAAGTCCATCATTTTCTTCCAAACACATTTATTAAGTTCCACCACCAAGCACAGTGCTTGGATACAATGAAACTGCAAGGAAACAGAAAGTACTGTTTCCTGGGGAGTCTGGGATTTAATTGAGCAGATAAGAAAACATATTTGAAATGTGTAATTCATTATCCAAATGAGGAGGATACCGAGAGTGAAAATGGGCACTGTTAGTTGATTATGTGAGGATAACTGGTGCAAACAAAAACTATCCCAGAGAATGTAGGACATATAATCACTATATACACAGATAGATAGATACACACACACACACACACACACACACACACACACACAGAGACATATATGGGGTGTGTGCATATATATATATACACACATCAGCAGAAAGTAGAACATATAGTCACCCTATATACATATAGACACCATAGTTTTAAAGACAGTGGAGGGTTTGAATTGGTAAAGAGGAGACATAAAGAGTTTTCCAGTTGGGAATATCCACATGAGAAGAGGGGGGAGAGAGAGAGAGAGAGCAATCAAAGGCAGAGACAGGAGCAAGGATATAGCAGTCATTACTGAGAACAAATAGAACAGATTAACACTGCCAGCCAAAAGCAAGAAACAATTTTAGATAAGGTAAATCTTAAAAGCTACAAATTTATATAAAGTTTCAAGAATACCTCTTATAAAGTCAAAACTGTTCCAATAAGCAGTATTTTTTTCTATAAGCAGACATGTACATTCTATCTCAACACATAGTCATTGATCTTCCACTATATGTGCAAATATCTATACTCCATGACAAATGAAAGATAAACGTTTGTTTTGTTTTGTCTTGAGGGGTATTTATTGACTCTTGCTCATGTTTCTATTAAAAGACTGCCTCCTCATCCCACGGGAAGGGACAGCATTAAAAAGGACACTTTTAATTTCTCTTCCCATCCACACAGGAGATACATGATCTTGACTGGTGAGCTAGGGACGGCCTAACATTCACTGGCCCATCAACCAGAGGACAGACCACTGCTTTGCAACATAGTAAGCACCCACTATTTCTTTCTTCTTCTCTGCTGCCTTCCTCAACCCATCTGTACTCAGTGCAGTGGGTAAATGTTCTTCTAGTCTCTTCTTCTGCAACTAGACGTGTAACTCAAGATCGTTTGGGTCCCAAAATCCATGTTCCAAAGAAACGCACATGGCACAGATACATTCTCCAATCCAGCCTGGCCCTTCATAGGGCTGTCTTTATTTTTTTTTTCCATCAAGTACCTTGTGTCTATTCTCAGTTGGTTAGGAAACCAAAGAGCAAAAAGAAATTATGAGGATTCCAAAATTACAACTATAACCATACATAAACAAAAAAAAAATCCGCTTACTTCATGTGTTTTCATGTTGCAATGTTCAAATAATATGGAAATTGCATTAACCTTTTTCTCCACCTACCTGAAACCAAGCTGCATCACCAAATAAAGGCTTTAACCAAACAGGTTTGAAGAACCGGGCAATCAGTACACCTACGCTAACTGTAGTCATCCATGCCACAAACATTAAGGCACCTACAGGTGAGAAAATGCAACGGTTGACAACACAGTCTAATTAAGCTGTCTCTTAAATGACCAAGCTAAATGCATAGAAAATGTAAATAGCCAACAAAAATACATTCAGCTGACATAAACATAACCTAAATATCAATGCTTTTACCACCACCACTACTACTTCTAATAGCTAACACTTCCAAAGCTCTTATTTCGTGCCAAGCACTGTCTCTGAGTGCTTTATGTGTATTAATCTAATTGATCTTTACAACAATTCTTATAAAGTATAATTATTATTCCAGTTTTGCTGTATGGAGAAGGAAAGCACAGAGAAGTTAAGTAACTTGCCCAAGGTTACTGAGTTGGAATTTGAACGCAGGCTGCTTTGAATAACTGTGCTCTTAATCATTATACTGTCTGAAGTTATACAGCCTTTCTGAACTTATCTCAGAATCTTCTCACATTTCACTCCAAAAAATAATGGAAAACAAATAGGCACATTACTTCTGAATCCAATTACTGTTCAACTAGAGCTACTGGTAGAAGCAAAATAGCAACAATAAAGATAGCTTCAAGCTTTATTGAAACTCTCACTAGAATGGATAACTCTGGAGAATATAAAGGAAATATACCAATTAAGGAAAGTTCCCACCAATATTAATACATTACAATAGTATAGTATACACTTACACTATTTCCCTATTTTTCAATCCCGTTTTTCAATAATCAACTGGACTACTTTTCAAATGGAATCAACTTTCACTTGTAGAACCAGAGTACATCAGAGCCTTATTTCTAGGCTACTGCTCTTCCAACTTGGTTCCCTTCATCACTTTAAGTATATAATACCTAAGTATAGCACTGAGTTCTTTGTATACCCTCAAATACTCGTACATTGATCAGTTCTTCAACAAAAAAATTGTATTTTTGAAACCAAACTACTATTATAATTAAACAATCACAAACCACTCTTTTATTAGCAATTTTTAATAAACGGTATAATTAATGTCTCATAAAAGTTAAATTAATTAACCCAATGATACTCAATCCTGGCTGCAATTAGAGATGACTATCGTACTTTTTTAAAATTACAGATGTCTTAAAAGCTGGTCTAGTGATTTTAATGTGCAGTCAGGGTGATTTTAATGTGCAGTCAGGGTTTTAATGTGATTTTAATGTGCAGTCAGGGTTAAAACCTGGTGATTTTAATGTGCAGTCAGGGTTAAAACCACTGAATTATTCCTACTCTTCATTTTTAATAAAAATTATCAAACATTAAAATAGATAATGCTACCTGCAAATGTTATTGTTTATGCTACCTACAAATGTTATTGATTTATGAACGTTTGCTAAATTATGCCTGGTACCATTCTCAATCTAGCCAGCACTAAATTTATTCCACAAAGTTAAGTATATTCCACAAAGCAGTAATAATGTTACACATGTAACTTACCATGAACCTTCAGAAGGAGTAAAGAATGGGATCCTCCTATGTTCTCTGGATAGCCTGTCACATTGTATTTGTCATATGTAATCAAAGGTTGCTGAGAATGCTTATGAATCCGACCTGAAATTTAAAAACAAAAAAAAAAGAAGACGACGAATTACTTTCTCAGGAGAGAAGGAATGGAGAGACAATGGCATGGCATGGAAACAAAATTTCTTAAGGTAATAAAAAATAAATAAATTTCAATAGACATGATATATATATATACTATTATATATTGATATTATATTAATACACATGTATTAATATAATATAAATATATGTAGTATTAGTATATAATATAATAATATTCATTATGTATAAAGTTAAATCTGTGCATGTATAGAATTATTCCAATTAGTCTGTGTATATGGGTATGTATGGGTGTGTGTTCATTCTGGGGATCTATCTTACAGAAATATTTACCAAAGGTATATCTATAAGCATGTTAATAGATACTTTCTTTTTACACTGGCTAAAAAAAAATTTAAACAAGCTAAATGTCCATCATTAGGAGAATGAGTAAATAAATTATGGAAAATACATTGTTTTTAGAATACAATGCAAGTGTCAAAAAGAATAAAAATAATTAAGAAATTTGATATGAGATATATATGAATCTTTGTTTCAAACAAATAAGTGTTAGACCACAGACTACACCTCAATGATTTCCAAAAAGAAATATTTATATAGGTTATATTATCTATCTAAAATGAAACAAATTAACAACAGAAAGCTAGGAAACAATGGTCCAGCTAGATATTTAAGAAACTCCTCTTCTAGGGCTTCCCTGGTGGCGCAGTGGTTGAGAGTCCGCCTGCCGATGCAGGGGACACGGGTTCGTGCCCTGGTCCAGGAAGATGCCACATGCCACGGAGCAGTTGGGCCCGTGAGCCATGGCCGCTGGGCCTGCGCATCCGGAGCCTGTGCTCCACAACGGGAGAGGTCACAACAGTGAGAGGCCCGTGTACCGCAAAAAAAAAAAAAGAAACTCCTCTTCTAAATAACCCTTGGGTTAAATAGGAAATCAAAACTTAAATCACAAGTCTTCTTAAAACGAATAACATTGAAGGCACTTACTTCATAGCAAAACACATGTGATGTAATTAAGGTACTATTCAAAAGAAGTTTTTAATCATCTTTAAAGCATTTCCTTAAAAAAATATAAAAAGACTTTAAAGTATTGAAATAATCATTTAAGTCAAGATGTGTTTAAAACAAAACATAACCCAGAAAACCAAAAAGGCGGATTGATTAAAAATAAAGGTAGAAATTAACAAACCAGTAAGTCTAAAAATGAGAAAAATCAATTCTGTAAAAGGCCAATAAAATCGATTGGTTTTTTGACAATCTGACCACAAGATAAAAAGAAATATCACAAACAATATTAGAAATGAAAACAGTGACATAGCTGCTGATATAGAACATATTCTTTAAAATTATGTGAAAATGCTATATACAACTTTAAGTCAGCCAAAAATATTTCAAAATCTAAATAAAATGGACGAATTTCTGAGGAAATCTAGAATTACAAAAATTGATCAAAGTAGTAGTAACTCTGGAGAATCATAACAATAAAAAATTTATTTTATTAGTCAAATATTTCCATTCCTAAAGTCTCAGGCTGTTATGTGGATGAGTTCTATCATACCATTTAAAAAATTTTTTAACTTTAAAAATTCATATTTATTTAAACTTTTCTTGAGTTCTTTCTATGAGATTATCATAACACTGAAACCAAAATGAGGCCAACATGCACACGCACACAAACGCACAGAATCCTATGACCATACACCAAAATCATTTATGAATATAGATGTGAAAAGCTTAAATAAAATATTGGTGAATTAAATCAATTATGCAATAATAAGAATAATAAGACATGACTTTCATCCCAGGAAAGTGAGGATTGTTCACCATTCAGAAATCTACAAAAGTAATGATAAACTTCAGCACACATCCATGACATGAACTCTTTGTAACATTAGGAACAGAATATTTCCTAAACACAATAAAATATACCCACCAGAAAAATACGACACGATACTGAATATCAGAAGCATTCCCATCAAAATCAGGGATAAGATAAGAATACTTACCATATCACCACTGCCATTCCACATTTTTCTGGGAGAAGTAAGCAATGCAGTGAGACAAGGAAAGAAAGAAAATGAGGGCTACTATGCTTGTCATTATTTGCACAAGATATGATGTTTCATCTAGAAAATCCAAGACCATCAACTGGAAAACTAGGTGGCTACATTCAAGATAAGCATTCAAAGATCAATAACTTTCCTATACACCAACAAATTTAGAAAATGTAAGAAAAAATAATCCCATTCACAATAGTTTGTATTAGAAATCTATAAAATACATAGGAACAAAGTAACATAAATAAATAAGCCCTACAGGAAGATATGAAGAAAACCACAGGATCTGAATAAATGAAATATCCCAATATACTCCTGGATAGGAAGACTCAAGGACGTTGATTATTCCACAAATTAATCTAAAATTTCATTTCAATTCCAGTCATAACTCCAATAGGATTTTTAATGAAATTTGATAAATCATTTCTGAATTTTATCTAGAAGAGCCGATACACAAGGAAGAGGCAAGAATTCCTGAATTCCTGAAAAAGAAGGCTAGGAGGGGTATCATGCTTTATCAAAATTCACAACCTATTATTAAGCTATAGTAGTTTCAACCAGTGCAGTAATAGACAAACAGATCACTGGAAGAATAAACTATAAACAAGTTGATTTACTGAAAGATTTTTAGTGTATAATAAAAAGGCTTTTGAAACAGTAGAGATAAAATGGACTATTCAAAAACTGGTGTTTGGACACCAGGTTATTCATTTGGTGAACTATTATATCATGGCTTGTTATTACAGAGAAGATCCGAGATAAAGCAGAAAACGAGAAGAGTTTTATATCGTGAACACCTAGAGACCTGTGTCAAGAAGAAAGAGACAATAACTATCAGAAGCTACAAAAATGTCAAAAAGAAAAGAATGAAAAAAACTATTGAAAATGACAAGAAACGCACTGAAGAATACAAAAATACTGTATTAGTAGAGTGGTAGTGATAAAAACCAGACCACATTCCTAACAGCCTGAGAGTCAAGTTGGAAGAAAAGTGTTTTTAAACTCTGATTCACCATGGAGCCATGGGCTAAGATGAACTTAACCTTCATTAAAGCAGAAGTCCATCATAATTTTGAAGTTCCACTGTATGGCTCCATTATAATTTAGGCGTTATGCTCTAAGGAACGTTGGGTTCATGTGTAGTACACGGCTCTACAGTATTATTCCTAAATTGTCAAAATAACAGGTCATGTGATAACAGGGTCTCTACTTCATTAATTATTTAAATTGGTAGATTTCCAGATTGGGAATTACTTATTCACCCAAGTGAGTTCTATCTTTCAGTTCAAACACTCAGCATTTCACATGACTGCTTATTTCATGATAGGATAAAGTCAGCTTTCTGGGGGCAAAACAGCAGTTAGAAAAACGTGTTAAATTTGTTTTACTAAATATGACAGTACTTTCAACTCTCAATTATCTTTAGTTTGCTTCTGACCCCTCTTCCTAGGTGACTTCTCCCATTGTGGGCCATTTCTCAACATTTTCTTTTTAAAGGAAAATACATATCTTATTTCTTTTCATTGATCAGGTCTGTAAATGTGTGCTGAAAAAAAATCAGAGTTTATTTATAAACAGAATAATTTACTCACAGGGAAGGTTTTTTTCCTCACTGACTTTGTGTAATGCATTAATTCCATTTGTCACCAATGGATTTCACCAGCCTTGTTTACAAGGGAATCGGGTAAAAATTTATACTGTTTTGTTCGTTGCATTTAGTAGACATGAATGTTCAATAGTTATTAAATTGTGATGTAAAGAAATGTGACAATATTCAGGTATCTGTTTTCTGAATGTTTCAAATTCCAATCTATGACCATTGTTGACACCCAGAGAAGAGAATAAAATTACCTGTGAAAGGGTGGAAAAAAACCTCAGCAGTTAGAAAAAGAACAGAAAGATAATTATGTGCTAGCTTACAGCAAAAATAAGGATAACATGAAAAATTAGTAGAAAATGAAAACCTGAAAAGTTATCTGAAATCTGAAAATGTTAAGCAATTTCCCCTGTATTTTAGTTTTGATCACTCTTGCTGAATCACTTTTGCATATTTGGATGAAGAAAGTAGTTAATTTTTCTATTTTTACTAATAATGTAGCATCCTTCAGAGCTTGGCATAGTCTTTAAGAATCATCTGAAGCATCTGACTCACCATGGTGTTCCCTCTGACCTTCAGACTGCCAGTAAACAATGCCTCCTGAGAAACAGATTTGCCCAGGACGACCTCATTCTACATTAACATGGGTTACAGAGATTATATGACTGCTTTGAAAAATGGTTTCAACCTAACAAAGTCTCACTGCTTTTAAGCAGTGCGCAGCATATAAATGATCCACATACATATGACTAGATATCAGAAGTGACAGTTGATTTATGTGGTAACTGTACTTTGTTCCCCAATACAAGGGAACTAGAAAGTGAATTCCCTGAAGCGGTAACGTTTAGATTTGGTTTTTTGAGGTTTTGTTTTGTTGCTTTGCACTCCACCAGTTTAAAAAAAAAATGGGGGGCTTCCCTCGTGATGCAGTGGTTAAGAATCCGCCTGCCAACGCAGGGGACAAAGGTTCGATCCCCGGTCCGGGGAGATCCCACATGCCGTGGAGCAGCTAAGCCCGAGCGCCACAACTACTGAGCCTGTGCTCTAGAGTCCACGAGCCCCAACTACTGAGCCCGCGTGCCACAACTACTGAAGCCCACGTGCCTAGAGCCCATGCTCCACAGCAAGAGAAGCCATGACAATGAGAAGCCCACGCACCGCAAGGAAGAGAAGTCCCCGCTCGCTGCAACTACAGAAAGCCCAGGAACAGCAACAAAGACACAACACGGTCAAAAAAAATAAAATAAATAAATTTTTAAAATTTAAAAAAAACAAAAACGAGTCTGTGACATATGTATATTTATGTTAATAAACGTATTTATGTACTATTGTTTTAACACATTATGACACTATTAAAATAGAACTTTTTAGTGAGATAAAATAAATCTAAGAAAAAAGTTCTGGTATTGTTTTCTGTATCCCCTGGACTACCTTACAATATGTACACCTTCGTTGGAAGAACATTGTCCTAGAGCAGTAAGTTATCGAACCACAGTATACAGAACAATTACCTGAAATGCTTGTTAAAATGCAGATTCCAAGCACAAACAACAGAGAGTGTGGGATGGAGCTAGGGAAACTGCCTTTTGAGCAGTCATTCCAGATGGTTCTGAAGCAGGTTATTTGAGCCCCATGCTTTGGGAAACACCACAAAACACAAGGTAGAGATTTTCCCTACCATGCCACGAGCACAGCAACACCAGCAGGAAAGGGGGATAAAACAGTGCTCTATTCTGTACATGAATCGTCCACAAACTAGGTTTTTCCAGGAAAATGTTAGAACTATTACTTAACATATTGTTTCTATCAGAAAATGCATTCCAAATTCTACAATGCTGGCCTAAGAAGAAATTTTTGGCATCACCATACACCCAAAACCACACATAATTTATTGCACAATAGAATTCACCCATTTAAATGACACTGCTTTTCTTTTAAAGTATAAACTTTTTAAGTATAAACTTTTTTAAAGTACAAATGCAAACTGTTAAAATCTCCTAGCAATTTGTCATCCATTCAAGTCAGTAATCATTTATGGAGCACCTATAACATGCTGGGCACAAAAGGAAGCAGTTTGATATGATGAAAAGGGCACAACTCCTGTAATTGCAACAGAGTTGGGTTTAATTCCTGACTCTGCTGCTTGGTTGATTTTGAACAAGTTACTTCACCACTCTAGGCTCCAGTTCTCTTATCTCCACAATGGGCAACATAATATCTATTTACAAAGCCTCTGTGAGAAATAAATGAGATATATGTAATATACAATAAGTGACAGCTGCAATAATAACAATAAGACAATAACCTGCACTTTAGAAATATTTGTTTAAAACTGCAAATATTTGACCTTCTCCTTAAAAATTTATTTCCCACATTTCCCATGTTAGAAAGTGAAACACTTGGGCTCTGAGGTCAAAGAGTTCAGGTTCAAATTACAACTCTACCATTTACTTGTCTGGGCAAATGACTTAACCTCTCTAAGCCTGTTTCCTGCCAGATAAAATAAGGTTAATAATAGTACTTATCTTATGTAGGTTTCTATGAAGATAAAAATGAAAACATTAATGATAGTGCTGAGCCAGCAACTGGCACTCATTAAGTACTAAGTAATTTTTGTTCATTATTATCATTTAACCAGGAAATTATTTCCAGCTACATTTGCTGTTGCTGGTGCAAGTAAGAATACATGATTTGACTAAGATAACCAAACATATCATCCACAACTAAAGCTGCAAATATTTCTAAATTTTCTCTAACACTGAGTTGATATTTTGTCCTGCTTTAAAACGTTTTGAATCCCTACTTTACTTATAGTACAAAATTTAAACCACATGAGAGAATATAAACTACTATATATAAAATAGGTAAACAACAAGGTCCTACAGCATAGCACAGGGAACTATATTCAATATCTTGTAACAAACTAAAATGGAAAAGAATCTGAAAAAGTATATATATATATACATATATATATATGTATATGTATATATATATATGAATCACTTTGCTATACACCAGAAACTAACACAACATTGTAAATCAACTATACTTCAATTAAAATTAAACCACATGATTGGGCTTCCCTGGTGGTGCAGTGGTTGAGAGTCCTCCTGCCAATGCAGGGGACACGGGTTTGTGCCCCGGTCCGGGAAGATCCCACATGCCACGGAGCGGCTGGGCCCGTGAGCCATGGCCGCTGAGCCTGAGCGTCCGGAGCCTGTGCTCCGCAACGGGAGAGGCCACAACAGTGAGAGGTCCGCGTCCGGCAAAAAAAATAAAAAATAAAAAAATAAACCACATGGTAGAATACGCAAGGCTTTTCACAATTCTGCCTGTACCACATTTCTGTTCCTGCTCCTCTTTTACCTCACCCTCATCCTTCCATTCTATATGCTCAGCTTTTCACCATTTTCAAAGTAGGCCATATGCTCAAAGTTTGGGGGTAGTATTATCTCCAGGGAGATGAGTCACTAAATATTACACTACCTTGGCATTTCCTGCAGTTCTTCAGAATATCATTAGCCAAGACCTTAAACAAAATCTAATTATTCTTATTAATATGTGTTGCAGTACCTACCAGGGCAGTCTTAAGTATAAACTAAACATTCAAACTCTTAAAACTACCTTAGGCTACACTTGGCATCAGACTGATTGAGAAGAACATGGGACAGGAAACACAGCACACCTGCAGGGCACCATGAGGCATTCTTTTTCAAAGGGAGGTCCTGTGGAAGCTCACTCAGCTGTCCAGGAGCTATTCTCTTTACCCCTCTCTACCTCCCTGGAGAAAGCTCAGGTCCAAGGCGATGAGATTCATACTGGATAGGACATCCACAAGAGCCGATATCTCCTGCAATAACCCCGAAGTCCTGCTTCTAGCATCCCTGCAAAGGATCTGCCAATGTCACTGCACTAAGGGAAGCCCAAAGACATGGCTTCTTACTAGGTATTTACTCCTGGTCGAAATGCAGTCTACCAGCCAGAAATCACTTTTATCATAAGCAGATTGCCTTATAACCCAGTAAACACTACCTTTACCTAGTTTCCAGGGGAACAAAGCTAGAAGGTCAACCAAAGTCAAATTATCAGGCAAAAATGGAAGAGGGTTTAATAACTCTTTACCCACAAATGTGTATCTTAAAAAAGAGCAATTACCATAGTCTCCCCCCAAAAAGAGGGAAAGGAATAAAGTGAGCAAAAAAAAACTTTAAAAGGTAGTTTTTTATCAATATACTTACCATGATCAGCTGCACCATCTGCTAGAAATATGTAGTAGCTTGCATTTAGATCAAATCTATTCTTAACCCCAGGAAAGGTAATGTTTCTTCTGAAAGAACACTGCATAACACCATCTGCCAACCTCCAAGCCATATCCTCAAGAGGATCCTGCAAACACATACAATGGGTCTTCTCAGCACTTTCCAAAGATTTGCTAAAAATAAAATATGATCAAAATCCTGACCTGTTCAATTTCCTTTCCCTAAGTTCCCCGTTCATGTTTTGTCTGCAGCGTCATTGTTTCCCCACTTCCTCTTTGAAGAGTACAAGAAACATATTCTCCCAGTTTATTTGTCTTTATCCCACTTGGCAAAGATAGTATTTTTACTACCTAGGCTAGAAACTTTGGCAGATGTACTAACTTCATCTGGCCACCAATATACAATCAACAACACTGAAGAAACACTTAGCAAGTAATACTCTAGTGGCCAAAATGCAACATGCAACTGGGGAGAAGTTCCAACCCCATGAGAAAGCTATGCAGAGAACAAAACATGTCATTAGATGATAGCTACTGCTCCATCAGAGCTCATTTGCTTGTCAGTTGCCATGTGAAAATGACACTTCTCTACCAGAAATAGGCCATCTTTGGCACAGGTGCCAACAACGGGCACTTAAGACAATTGCCCAAGGCACTGAACCAGTACCTACCATATGTGCACCTCTTTCTCACCAATCAAGAAATTCTGTGTCACTTACATAAGCCTCTTAAAAATCTGTCTGTAAGTTTTGGAAATGGGGCTGATGACCCTCTTAATAAACCATAAAATATTTTTTGTAAGATGCATTAATAAAAGGATTTAAGTAACACAAGCAAGAATTCATCTTTTCCTCAAAGAGAAACTTTTCTTACGCTTTCTAAAGCATAGAAAAAGGGCACAGTATCTGTAGTTAATACTGTACTATATACTGGAAATTTGCTAAGAGAGTAGATTTCAGGTGCTCTTATCACAAAGAAAAAGTAACTATGTGAGGCAATGGATACATTTATTAGCTTGACTCTAGTAATCATTTCACTATGTAGAAGGATATCAAAACATCATGTTGTACACCTTAAATACATACAATTTACATATATATATATATGTTAAAAATAAAACGCAGAAAGGCTTCTCCCAGATTATAGTAAGAGAGGAACCCTGCTGCCAGGCCCCTGCTTGGTCTCTGCTGCTAACTGCAGGTTTGGAAGCTATCTTGCAGCATAGCCATGCCACTGTCAGCCATGTAGCCAGAAGGTGGACCGGCCAGATGGAGATTCTCAGAATTTTCACACCTACCCTGGAGTCCATTACAGGGTGACTTCGCCCTGTCAGATGGGAAGGTTGTATGTGCACAGTCTGATCTTCAAGAATACACACAT
This sequence comes from Globicephala melas, assembly GCF_963455315.2. NCBI lineage: Eukaryota > Metazoa > Chordata > Mammalia > Artiodactyla > Delphinidae > Globicephala > Globicephala melas. The sequence continues at coordinate 100,287,316 of NC_083314.1, read as the reverse complement.
AAGCATCATCATCACCCTGAAAAACAATTGCAAGTGAGAAAAAGTTCAAGGGAATTTCATTTCTTTAAAAAAGAAAAGTCCCTGGGGCTTCCCTGGTGGTCCAGTGGTAAAGAATCCGGCTTCCAATGCAGGGGATGTGGGTTCAATCCCTCGTCAGGGAACTAAGATCTCACATGCCACAGGGCAACTAAGCCCACGCGCCACAACTACTGAGCTTGTGCGCCTCAACGAGAGAGTCCACGTGCTCTGGAGCCCGCACGCCACAACTAGAGAAAGAAAACACTCATGCCATAACTAGAGAGAAGCCCACATGCTGCAACTACAGAGAGAAGCCTTCAAGCCACAACGAAGACCCGACGCATCCAAAAAAAAAAAGCCCCTAATGTTATCAAATAGTATTTGATGCTTTTAAAACATAATTTACTGACTCAATCTTAAAACGATACCACAAATTCTAAAGAATTGGCTGTCTGATATATTAATTAAAAATGATTGTTATCATGCAAAAGCAATAAAATTTCAGTGTATTAAAATAGACATATAACATGGTTATATGCCCATAACCCATCATCAATTGAACACCACTGTTAATGCTTTTGCATATATTCATCCAAACCTATTTGTATTTATAACCTATTTTTCTCCCCAAATGGGAAAATATAAAGTTTTGTTACCTTTTTCACTGAACTTTTCATAAACGTTGCTCTGGATATTTATTTGTAAATAAATGTGTCCTACAATTTTCATAACTGTAAGTGCACTGCATTCTGTTGGATTTGGGGGGGTAACTTTTAAGATGTAAGGTACTATAATCTAATATTGTACACACTTAATAGATTTACTACTGCATATTGAGACCACAGTATCTGAGCTCAAGGGGGCATTCTTTGTCAGTCTAATTTTTATCTATCCTTTAATCTCCAACATTCCTTAGCTCTAAAAATTAAATCTTATTTAAAGTGACTATCGGAGGGCAGACTGCATCTTTAAAGCACATTTAAGTCACGGTACAAAAGAATAATCTGGATTTTAAATTCTTGCATATAGTTTTGGTTCTTTCATCTATTCTAAACTGCTCTCCATAAACTATCTAACAAGGTCTTTTATGTGCTTTAGTCACTAAACTCCTTAAACAAGATCCAAGACTAACCAGTTATGATTTAAATTTTGCTATGAATACCAATATGATATTCTAACACGTTTTAAATTTATTTTTTAAAGTTCCAGTTTTAACTCTCAAGTACATAACCTTAGCAAAGAAATTATTCCCTGTTACACATCTTATATTCAAATCAGAATTAGTGCAACTCAAGATAAGAAACTTGTAGTCGTCATAATTTAAACGGCTGCACACTACAGCTCACAGACCAACTTCAGCCTGATGCCTGTTTTTGTACAGGCCACAGGCTGAGGATGGTACTTACATATCTAAATGTGTTTTTTTTTAATTAAAAGAATAATATTTCATGACAAGTAAAAATATATTAAATCCAAATTTCAGTGTTTATAAATAAAGTTTTATTGGAATACAGCCACCAACTTACGGATAATCTACAGCTGCTTTAGCGCTATCACACCAGAACTGAGTAGCTGCAACAGAGATCATATGGCCCACAAATTCCCAGGTGGTTGCTATCTGGACCTCTGCAGAAAAAGTTGGCTGATCTCTGATTTAAATAAACAATGTGTGTTTTCTAGAATGTTTAGCATCAGTGAGGTATAGGAATTTTCTTGTTATTTAAAACAAAATTTAATATAACAGAATGGTTGATTTTGAGGCAAAGTGATGATAAGAAGTCAACTGAGTCATTAAGGCAGACCTCCCAAATACTGGAGAGGATGACAGGGATGGAGAAGAGGAAACTCTCAATTCTCACTACTCTACAATGAGGGTAAGATAAGGTGCTACGACAACCTTAGGCTCCAGGCAGCTGTAGAAACCCCAAATTTGGAGCATGGAAGGACACACATGAGGAGCTTCAACCAAATCCCTGAATTGGACAGAACCTCTTACCCCCGTTTGTTCCTCTCATTCCAGCATTTAGAATGCACTCTATGAGAAAATATCATGTGGAGGAAATAAAGATGACAACATAGTTCTTACAATCAAAGACTATGTTTTAATAGAGGAGACAGTTAAAATAGTACATGAAATATGATAAAACAGAGATTTAAACAAATTTAGACAAATTAGGTAGGGCCAAAGGATTGAAAAGGCTTATCAGAAAAGATAGCATTAACTAGGCCTTAGAGAATAAAAAATATATGTGGATAAGGTAGAGCTGCGATTAAGAGAAAAGTTTTTCAAACTGAGGAACTTCTAGGACCAAAGATACAGAAATATAAAAAATATAGGGAAACTTTAGGAAACAGGTAGTTTTGTGAGCTAAAATATATACAGGGTAAGGCCAGAAATGGACTTTGAAGAGTTTTGAAACTATGCTAAAGAAAAAAACATTTTCCTATAACTACTAAAGTTTCACCTTACCTACTAAAGGCTTTTGGGGCTAGGATTGAGATTACTTAAATGTGGTCAAAAACCATATTAACCTGAGTCTATTGTAAAAATTGTGGGATACTACAAAACAACTGGCCTAAAAGAAAAAAGGTAGGGTAACAGTTCTAAAGTAAAGGAGATTAAAGAGATATACCAATAAAATGCATTGAGTGATAACTGATTAGTCTGTATCAGAAATTTTTAAAATATACATATACATATGACTTTACTGGGATAATTGGGGAAATTTGAATATAGGCTCTATTGCATAAAATTATTATATATTGTGATAGTGATCTTATAGATAATTGTAGGAGAATATCCTTCTTAGGAAACACATGCTGCAAACTAGACTTAAAATGTCATGATATCTGCAACTTAATTTTCAAATAGTTCAGGGAAAAGAAATGTGTGTTAATATACAGTGAATAAGTCAATCTACACATACACACACACACAGAGAGAGAGAGAAAAAACAACAAATGTAGGTGAAGGGCTTACTGGTGTTCATTGTACTAGTCTCTCAACTTTCATGTAGGTTTAAGGCTTTTCAAAACAAAAAGTTGGGGTGCATGAGAGAAAGAAGCACCTGAAAGGTAAATAAAAAAGAAGAATCTAAATCACAAACGAAGTTTCCTTGAACACCAGAGAAGTTGGTGGCAGCAATGAATGAGATAGTCCCTAAATTGCCCCAGACAGTATCTGAAAAGAAGAAAGAAATCGACAATAGTAGTTGCTTTTTTTACTATTGTTGTTGATCATCAAGAATGGGAAACACAAAAGGACAGCAGGAGGGTAGATAATAAATTCAGTTTTACAGATGATGGTCTGTGTTGTCCAGAGTACTCAGCTGGAAGAGACCACCCAGCAGCTGGAAATTCCAATCTGGACACACACAAGAGAGGTCAGGATTGGGAACGTTCTGGAATTTGAGTGTTGAGAAATTATGTATAGAACGCAGAGAACGGAAGCTAATATAGTGTATATACTTGAATACTCTATCTCATATAGCAAAATTTCTGAGATGAGGAAGAGGTGTATACTTTGAATTTCAGTTAAAATTCAGATATTAGCAAGTCACTGTTAGCAAAAATATGGATAGTTGTACTTTCACCAATTTTAGTGATGAGCTCTAATACCAAAACAACTACTATCATTAATTTATAAACCAAACTGAAAAAGCTATAATTTAGGTTATCTAGTCAGTATTCATAACATCAGATACCTTCAGTATTTAAATTTACATTACATACTGATAAGAAATAGCAGGTCATAAAAATATCCTAAGATTTTTTAAATAATCAAAAATAGAAACAACCTCTTCAAAAATATTTTTGAGGATGATTTATTTTCCCCCCAATTTAGGCAAACAGGTGTACAGATGATTTTAATCATCAAATAGGGTTTCTCTGTAAATCAACTGCACCTGCATAATTAAGTCTTTTTTATAAACACTGTTGATGAGTACTATACTAGAAACATAAGATTTCTAAGTAAGATAAATATATCTTGAATTAGAGATAAAGGTTTTTGTGTCATCTATGCCTACAACTTCGAAATAACTGGTCTACTTGCAGGCGCCTCATCACAACACTCACTGCAACAATACTGTCTTTTCCTCTGGCTGACAGATTTTATGTGACCAGAAAAGGAAATGTGTTAGTATACTTTTGCATGAAGTTTGGCTACAAAGTGACTAGAATATTTTTAATGAAGTGACTAGAACACCTATCTAAATGTGTACCCTACCTTAGACATGCACCATAATGAAGCTACACACTTATTCCAACAAGGCTACCATTGTTAACCCTTGTTGGATTCATCTTCAGAGTTTCCTTCAGAGCCAGTTCCATTCACACAACAAGCCACCAACTTTCCTTACTGCTCTACAGTCATATTTTATTTTTAACCCAGCCCCCTTATGCACCTTAGGCATAAGGTTCATTTTTGCCAGAATTGAGAATACCCAAAAGGATATGCTGTAGGTCTGATGGTAATTACAAAACGGAAATGGGCAAAATGTTTTGAACAATTGCAACATCATTTGAACAAGTATAAAATTTCCCATAAAATCAACTTTAAAAAGGAAAGAGTCATAATTTATATGCTCTTTTTAGAAGTCGATGACATGTCTTCTATCTCATAGGTTTAAGGTATACCCTTCATTGAATGAAAAAAGATAATGAGCGCATTCTGGAACTATATAGTAAAATATACAGGTCATATCGTATATTACAATGACATCCCCCTAAAAAAGTTACACCTGGCTCCCTGCAATATTTGCAGCCAGCGTAACAAGGACCACCATGATTAGAGTGCACTTTGAAGGAAAATATTTGTTCTTCTATCACAGATTCTCAGAGTTCCTTTTCTCTTTTATTGAAATAATGATTTCCTTAAAAAGTGATGTTAAGTTTAAAACCTGACAGGAAGAAAACTCTCAAGAAAAGACGCCTTGCATTTGCTAATGTGGAAGTAAAAAGCCTTCTCCATTTGTAGTCATCCCCCTCCACAGCCAGCTCTGCTGGAACGGGACTGTCACATGTCCTGGCCTTTACACCCTTCTTCCCTCTCCCTGGGAAATCAGAACGCTAATGCAGAACTCTGCTCTTCCACACCACAGCACAAGGCTGCCACCTACAGAATCTTTTAATCCATTCAGCACTACCCAAGGAGAGGGAGAATCAGGTGAAAATAAATGCTGCCTTCTGTAGACCTGGTAAAGAATCCATTTATGCCTGGACATGCCAGGTTTAATTTTCTGCTTGGGAAATGTGCTGATGGTGGGGGGCAAGAAGATGAGCACCCCATGCTGTCGTTGCTGGCCACTTGAGAAAACTAGGAGTTGAAAAACATCACAAACAACATTTGTATGCAGAGCAACTTTTTCTTAACTGCACTTCCTGTTTATCACAGAGATAGACAGAGGTAGACAGATAAAGTGGCAAATCCACTGAAAATACAACTAACTTTCCTAATGTCCTAACTTTCCTCAGGACAGCCTTGTTCTTAGAGCTATGTAATTGCCCAACTCAAAGCTGCTTAAACTTAGAATCTAAGTTAGTTTCTCTGCCCTCCCTTTCCATTCCTCCCTTAAGTATGATAATTTGACTCTGGAACAAACAGCTAAACTGCTATTGATGAGAGCTCACCCCAGTGACTCTCATTTCATTACCACTTATGTAAGTGAAAGGTACAAACCATCCATTGGTCGTGAGAAAATGCAAAGGATAAATAGCCTTTACTGGGACCGCTCATTTCAACCATCACTGACTTGGCATCTCGCGTGAAGGACAAGAAGACACAGGCAAGCTCTTTCTCCGGGTCACAGTTCAAAGGACTCCTAATACAGAACTTCTTGTTCCCACAATCTGAAGCATTGAACTAGAAAAATGACAGGGGGAGAAAGTCAATTATCAAACAGGCAGTTCATTTCCAATGACAGAAGAGCTACTACTTTGAAGTATGGGTTTTAATAAGAATACGTTTTCATAATAAGGATTCAAACAAGGGAACAAAGACACATCCCAAATTAGAAATTATCAAAGCAGTAGTTAGGCTGTGAACTTTTAAACTTAATTAATTTTAATTAAACTTTAGAAGACACAACATTAATTGGACTGTAATTATGCATGAGTATTAAAATCCCTTTAATACACAAAATACTTCATGTTAATTATGTTCTGGAGCAAAGTTTCTGGTAAATTTTGAGAATTTCTTAGGGAATATTTACATCCACATTGACATTCTTGCCTAAAGGGTATCCTCTAGTTTTCAGAGATGGAATTTTTAAAAGCAAACCCTTAGCAAGTTTTATATTTAGATCCTGGACTCTGCTTCTAGAATTCAGGTTCAAATTTGACATTAAGATAATGTAAGAAAAAATGGTTACTCCTGGGCTTCCCTGGTGGCACAGTGGTTGAGAGTCCGCCTGCCGATGCAGAGGGCAGGGGTTGGTGCCCCGGTCCGGGAAGATCCCACGTGCCACGGAGCGACTGGGCCCGTGAGCCATGGCTGCTGAGCCAGCACGTCCGGAGCCTGTGCTCCGCAACGGGAGAGGCCACAACAGTGAGAGGCCCGCGTACCGCAAAAAAAAAAAAAAAAAAAGTTTACTCCTATATATACCACCACTCCAAATAATAGTAAGAACAATGATTTAATTCAGAGCTTCTTGGTGTGGCAAATAAGAAAGAACAATGATTTAATTCAGAGCTTCTTGGTGTGGCAAATAAGAAAGAACAATGATTTAATTCAGAGCTTCTTGGTGTGGCAAATAAGAAAGAGTATTGAAAAATGTCAGCTCTACAATATGACAGGGCAAACAAGCAGTTATCTTGTGTTAGAATGAGCTGTGACACGACATTTCAAAAGAGAGCTAAACATTACTTTAAGTAACTAGATTTAATGGGAACTGTACAGAAAAACTCTCATTTCTCCTTCTACTCTACCAATACTTCTGGCCACCAAGTGGGTGCGGCTATTTCGCACACTAAGCAATTCTGCAATTCTTTGGAGACATCAGCTCTGTGTCCTACAATTCAATTCTGTTCTGACACTATCTACCTGAAGTTAGTGTCAGATCCCACAAGTGAAGGGCTCAGTCCCACAAGACTGCACCCACTTCAGATGCCAATCACAGATGCCAACCACAAGTCCCAGGTTGTCACCTGTACTTCTGAATGGTCGGCCATAAATTGGAGGTTTCCAGCACCTAATCCTCAAGTTGGATAATTTACTAAGATGGCTCACAGAACTCAGGAAAATAGTTTACTTAGTAGATTACCAGTTTATTACATTGATAAAAAGATAACCCAGGAACAGCAAGATGGAAGAGATGCGTAAAGCAAGGTATGTAGGAAGGGGCACAGAACTTCTGAGGCACCACCTTCCCAGCACCTCCACGTGGTCAGGAAGCCAGGAGCTCTCTGAAACACATATTTCTGGAATCATTATGGAGGCTCCATCACGTGGACATGATGGATGTTTAGCTCAATCAGCCTCTCTCCCTTTTCTGGAGAATGGGGGGAGGGGGCCTGAAAGCTGCAAGCTTCTAATCATGGCTTGGTCTTTTTGGTGACCAGCCCCCATACGGGAGCGCACCAAGAGTCACCTCATTAGAACAAAAGATGCTCCCATCATCCAGGAAATTCCAAGGGATTTAACAGCTCTGTATCAGGAACTGGGGTCAAAGGCCAAATATTAACAGAAACCAGGTAGAAGCTGTTTTATTTTTTTCCTTATTTATTTCACAGGAACTTAAAGAGAAATCCTAGTCGAGTAGAGAGAACAAGCCATGAGGAGCTAGGAACCATGGGTTTTGATCTCTGCTCTCCCCTTTACTCCATCACGTTTGCTAAAGAACTTATTCTCTCAGGGTCTCTTTACCTTTAACTATGCAGCAGTGACCCTGAGGTCACTCCTAGTTCTCTACAAATGCCATCATCCTGTGACTCTGAATGAACCTCTCTATAATTAGAGATTATAACCTTGGTGCAGACATACAATCAAAAGCTCCAACAAGCGCTAAAGCCTTTTATATGAATTTATGGAAAGATAATAATCCTGTCAACAGATTCCTACTGGGAAGCTCAGGTCCAAACTGACTGTGGACTCGCCTAAAGCAGCTTTTAAATAAATAAACATTAACACTAAATAAACTGAGAACTAGCGCAAATAATAGATCGAATTGTTTGGTCAAACAAAAGTTCATAATAATGTAATCAAATGGCTCATCATATATTGCATAATGTAGAAAAGAAGGAAAACAAAATGAGACACTGTATTGGAGTACAAGAGCTTTATATAGTATGAAGAAACAAAGGGTTACAGGGCTTCCCTGGTGGCGCAGTGGTTGAGAGTCCGCCTGCCGATGCAGGGGACACGGGTTTGTGCCCCGGTCCGGAAAGATCCCACATGCCGCGGAGCGGCTGGGCCCGTGCGCTATGGCCGCTGAGCCTGCGCGTCCGGAGCCTGTGCTCCGCAATGGGAGAGGCCATGACAGTGAAAGGCCCGCGTACCGCAAAAAAAAAAGAGTTATAAAAAGACAAGAAAGGGAAGGAAGAGAAAAAAATGAACTAATATTTACTGAATATCTATTAAGTACAAAGCCATTAGAAATTAGTTCTCATAGTAATACTATGTAAGAGCTAGATATTATTTCTCATTTTACAGGTGAAGAGACTGAGACTTTAGGAATTAAGTAATTTTTCCAAAGTCAAACAGAAATTAGACAAATCAGGATTCAGGCCCAAATTTGTTCTTGCAACTGTAATAACCTACTTTACGACATTTTTCATTATATTCACTTCTGAATTGATAAGTATAATTTATCAGAATTGCTTTCAGTAAAACCTTTCTAATGTTTCTAATATGCATCACCCTTTCTAAGGTATGTTTTTTTAACAGTAATTCTTTTGAATCAGAGGGCTTAAATGGAATTCTAGCTGATAAGCTTGCAAAAGCGTTTCTGTGGTTCAACACACAGAATTCCCCAGTACTCACTGGCCTTAATCAAATAAGATTGAAGAGTGATATCACCATTTCAAGATTCTCCTCCAAATCTTGTCTAAATTTAGCTTAAGCTTGAAGTTCTCTCTCCATGTGTGATATCTGGCTGTGTTTTTTTGGGTTTTTTTTTAAAAAAAAAAGAATGGAAGAAGGCTGCTGCTTCAGATTCACTTTCAAATGAAAACATATCCACCGCTAGTACAGACTACATGTGAATGTCATAACCACACTTTGAACATGCAGGGTCTTACACTCCTCTTATTCTAACCTATAAATCATAATGTTACAATGAAGACTTCCTCCTGATTTCCTGAAGGGAATTCAAAAACTTGCTACCACAACCCAGGACAGCTACTTCTCTACACACGTTGCCAAGCACAGAACCACAATTTCTAAGGAAGCTGTTCCTTTAGATTGCATTTGGTGAAACCATAAAAATGTTACTTACTGATTTCGTTAAATGGGAGACTGGAGGCAATGTTGGCATAGGTGCTATGGTAGCTTTCGGTGTTGTAAAAGGAAGGACGTTTGGTTGTGAAATTATAGGACCAGGAATCCTCACCCAGTAGGTATCGTACTTCTCAACAACTGTGGCTCTGAAATGCAGTACCAGCGAGAGTGAGATTAGACAGAACCATGATTGTGGCCCACCATAATCAAATCGAAAAAAAAAAAGTAATGAACTAGGGACATACCACTTAATACAGGTATACCTTGGAGATATTGCAGGTTCGGTTCCAGACCACCACAATAAAGCGAATGTCACAATAAAGTGAGTAACAGAATTTGGGGGTTTCCCAGTGCATATAAAAGTTATGTTTACACTATACTGTAGTCTATTAAGTGTGCAATAGCACTATATCTAAAAGAAAAACAATGAATATACCTTAATTTTAAAATATATTATTGCTAAAAACTACTAACCATCATCTGAGCCTTCAGCAAATTATAGTAGTAACATCAAAGATCACTGATCACAGATCACCATAACAAATATAATAATGATAAAAAGTTTGAAATATTACAGCAATTACCAAACTGTGGCACAGAGACACAAGGTGAGCAAATGCTGTTGGAAAAATGGTGCCCACAGACCCACTCAATGCAGGGTTGCCACAAATCAATTTGTAAAAAGACAATATCTGTGAAGCCAAATAATGCAAAGCACAATAAAACAAGGATGCCTGTAATACCTGGCAAATCTCTAATGACTCTCTTCCACTTCATCACCAAATGAATTTTAATTACTCTCTCTCTCTCTCTTCTCTTTACTTGTCTATTCTCTGGGCATATTCACAGCAACCAGGAATGTCAGACCCCGGGACTAAAGTGCACAGATTTCCACTCCTGACATAAGAGAACATACTACTACTACTACACTTTTCATAGTGGTCAAATTATTCCAAAAGCCACGTGTAGCAGGCAGCTACAGCAAAAAGCTATATAGAGGCTGCATAAGCAACCATCAGTTCTTACTGGGGTCATATCCCCTTTCTCACATTCCACTCAACACACAGGTGCAAAGCTGCATTACTGTGTGCCGGTGACCTGTGCACAAAGTGAAGCAGAAAATAGTGCCAGGCCAGGAAAGCAATTCTCCCTTTAAAATATGTCTATAACACCACTCAGGAGTCATTGTATGGCTTTATGACATTCCATTTCCCCCTTGCATGTAAGATTAAGAGATAAGTACTATTCTAATTCTACTGAATTTCATAATTCTGAGGAGCACACATGATTTTACTTTTTTGACAATCTAATCTGCAAGTTGTGACACTGCAAAAAAAAAGTCATCCAAATTTCAGGACTGCTTCTTTTCATATTCTCATACTAATACAGGAAAAATCTATAAAAAAGTATTAGTCCATATACCATATAGACTCAAGTATTAATTGATGGCTCTTATTAGTGTGAAGGCACTACAACACTTCATTCACTCAACAAATGTCTATTAAGTGTCTATTAGGTCCTTGGTCCTGTGCTAAGTTCTCAGTATATATGCTGAAAAAAAAACAAACAAAAAAGCAAAACAGCCACTTACATCAGTAAGGTGGTGTCATTACTACACCACACCGCTGCCATACAGGTGAATGTCCAATAGGTATAAAAAAAGATACAGACTATCATTATTTCAATTATACTAGTTACTGAGTTGTAAACTCTTCTACTCACAGAAACTTTATGTGGTTTGGGGCACTGCTTGGAGCATTCCAATAGACTTTAATTTCTCTTTTATTGGATGGACTTGTGTGACTCACAGCTGATCCCTGAAATAAAATGGAAAAGAACTACCATTCAGACACTCAATAGCTCAACATAGCTGGAACTACAGCCATTTTGCAAAGTAATTTACCATTGCATGACCTTGGCATTGTGGTAGACTTTTATTTAGAACAGGGACTCAGGTGCTCAATAAATACATGTTGATTGATTGACACCAAATTAGCAGCCGGCTCTATGAACAAACTAGAGTCAGCAGAAATTTAAGAACTGAAGAGAGTTATGAATACTGAGTGTGTTGATGTTATATAAAGCCTGCTCATTATTTCATTTATACTGTAAGTTTATTTTTTATTAATAGATGCAAACAGAATGCATAAGATTCATCAAAAGAAAAAATTCCTGCCTCCAAATATGCAATATTATATTTTATTAATTACTTTCTCTTGAACAATCTTGTTTCCCACATTCTTTCACCTGGCAAATTCCTACGCATTCTTTGAGGTCTAGCTAAGATAATCTCCACTCTCTCAATTCCCTCCAACCTGTGTGCAGCACCTCTGCTATGCTTCTCACCCACCCTGTGTATGGTTCTAATCTAAGTCATCATACTATTCCATTTATGTGTTTGTCCTATATCCATACGTTCTACTTATGTGCCATACAGCATATGCCCATATGCTTTACTTATGTGTAAGGCTATGAGCTCTTCAAAGAACAAGTCCTGTCCATCACCATAATCCATGCAGGAAAGTTCCTGGTATAATAAATGTTCATTAAATTAATTAATTACAAAAATTAGACCTCTGTTCCACTCTAGAACTCTATCTTCAATATTAACATCTTTCGAAATTCAATATAATAGGAGTCTATACTATATAAAATATCAAAAGCCATAAACTCTTCAAGCTGCAACCCTACCTCTTCTAGGATGTTGTATAAAAATATCTTGCCAGTAGAAAAATTAGGGAGAAAGTCTGATCAACATGAATGTACTCAGATGTCTGCAATGCATGGGTAATGTCATTGTTTATCTTGCAAACACCACCTTGTAGTGAAAAGACCCATGGAAACTGACAGAAATCAGTTTCAAACTAAACACAAACCTGTATATCTTCACAGGTCAGAAGCTGTGACACTTGACTGTCAATCAATGTGAAGGAGCCAATAGGAGGGCCAGTCAAATTCTCATCACGTGCTTCTAAGAGAAAGCCTTTAAATGGTGGCCCTGACAAAGTAACTAAGAAACAAACAAAAAGATAAGTTAAGAGTTTAGCAACATCCCCCAAAAAACACTGTTTAAAGGAGGTACATCACCAAATCGGGTGTATATATAGAAAGCTACTCCAGGAGAGAAAACAGTAGAGATCATCCTATAGTCAAAGAAATTCTAAACCGTGTTCCACAGGACATTATTCCATGAGATGTAATAGCCATTCCACAGGGAAGAAAAGGTTGGTTATGGTCAGAGTGTGGTCCATGGGGCCAAAGTAGTTTGAAAAATGCTGGTTGAAAGTAAATACTTTTGTCTTTACTGCAAACGTCTCAGGCCCTTTAACATTCTACTGTGCAGTATGAAACTGTAAGAAATATAATATATATAACAGAGTGTTCCAAATTAATTTTCCATATACCCTTTTTGCTAGAGCGTATCTATTAATATTCTGCATTTCTAAAGCTGCAGAAAATAGAATTTGTAAAATGCTTTTATAGATACATCCTTAATAGACTATTAAGTTTCAGCCTACCTTTTGCCAGAATTAGGGAAACACAAGAGATTATACTATGTCAAGAAGGATAAGGGTTTAACATCTTAAGCCAGATAAAATAAGCTTTATTTTATGTATTTCTATTGAGTAAATAGTACTGTTAATGAAGATATATTAAATAATGACAAAAACATATTTTCAAACCTATTCTGGGGAATTCCCTGGCAGTCCAGTGATTAGACTTGGTGCTTTCACTGCCAGGGCCGGGTTCATCGCTGGTCGGGGAACTAAGAGCCCGCAGGCCATGTGGTGTGTCCCAAAAAAAAAAACACCTATTCTGAATGGATAGTAAATATACTACTTAAGTAATATAATCATCTGTAGTAGTTAAACACAAAAATGAGAAGTATAAGATCATGGTATCTTATAAAAGCAGAGGAACAGATTAACTGAAACTGTATAAATCCAACAGTAATAAAGATTCAATTTACAGTAAAAAAGTGAAATTCAAAATGTAAATTGTTAATACCAGCACAGTACCTTTGATCTGCTCTCCTGGCCTGAATGTCATCTGATTCACTGAGATGTAGTAAGGGGGATCAGACTGTGGAGTATGACCATGTTCAGGAATCATTCCACGGCATGACTTCGTTACTTTTCCATTGGGATAATTAGCCACAGAACTAACAAGCAACAGAAGTATGAAGGCACCAAGGGTAAATCCAGGAACTGCCATCTCAAAAAGAAGATTAAAAGCACATTATTTTTAAAGGTAATTAATTAAAATATAAATGCTTTCACATCACAGGATAGTAAGTTCTAGACAACTATTTACTTTCATAGTCAGTTAACCACATTCTCAAATATATGTACTATAAAGAATGTGATGTGTGAAGTTTGTCCTGGATTTGAATCTCAGCTCTACCAGTTACCAACTGTGAAACTTTAAGCAAGTCATTAAGTCTCATCCCTTACCTGAAAAATAAGGAAACGAAAACCCTCCTTTCAAAACTGTTTTAATAAAATTTAGATACAGCCAAAGGTCTGACAAGGAAGATAGTAAATGTTAGCTTTCATTAGCATGATGGGGAAATAATAAAATAATCCAGTAAAAGCAAAAGGTTTTGCTCCACTTCATCCTAGAAAGCTTAAAGAACAAATAAGAAATGTTTCTTCTGGATTTAAATATCATCACCTGAATAAAGCTCTGATATGATTTCTCCCAACTTCCCATTAAACTAGTCATGGTGACAATTTAATTTGCAACACTGAAAACTGAGGCTAACAACCAATTGCAAGAGACAGTATTTCTATTACCTATAGCCCAAATACTTCTGAATTAAGAAACATGATTGTTAACCCAGGCAATTTTCTTCTCTCATCCAGTTTATCTGCCTCTTACCATCTGCCTAACAGAAAACCAGTCCCACCCTTGTCTAGCTCACTTTGTGCATATATGCAGAACCTGCAAATCATAGTATTTAACAAGGCTAGAGGTAGATGGGCAGGGACATGTTATATGGCAGTAAAGTCCACACAGTGGACAGGCTGCAGATGAGAAGAGCTCAAAGGCAGTTCATTCTCGACAGAAATGGGCGTTTTCTATATATGGTCATAGACAAAAATAAAAGCACCCTTAGAATCACTAGAACAAATTATCCTTTTATAGTCATGTAAATTATAAACCCCACATTGGACCAGAGCTAAACTATAGAAATTCCTGCTAGACACCAGAAATTGTGCTGGAGTTATACTCTTTAACCAGCCCTGCACATTACACCAGTAGCTACCAAGTAGATAGCTTTGGGTCCAACTCTATACCCCTATCTTTCATCAAACATTGATGCTAGATAGAATTCTTCTTATTTAAAGATAAGCAAAAGGAACAAATGAACCATTCAAGAGCTTCTGAAAAATTCTATATCATAAGAGCAGCATAAGATTTCTCTGTAGACTCAGAGGAAAAGCATAACCCTGAAAATAGTTAATTACGATAGGAAACAATATTTAAGAAAATAACTGCTAAGGAATGGAGCAATAGAAAATCTTCTGTTCAAACATGGCTTCCAGGTCCTTTCGTTAGGGGCAGACCTGATTTTAGGACCATACAAGGTTTACTGGAGAGGATCAAGGTAATTATTTTAACCATGTGATCTTGGCTAAGTTATTATGAAAATTAAATGCAGAAATGTGCCTCACTCAAAGAATGGTACAGTGGGAAGAGTTAGTTTGCTTTAACAAATATTTATTTGGCACTGACTTCCTGCCAGGTGAAAGTGGAAACCAGACTTTATTTCTAGTCTCTGCTATGCATTAAGTAGCTGAATAACATCAATCAGGTCACTTAATCTCTGTCTCAGTTTCTTCATTTGCAAAATATAACAGATGAACTGGAATAAATTCAGGGCAATACTAATATTACGATTTTAGGATAAAGCAAAGTGGAAAAGCATACTGGGAATTATTAGAGCATGAAGTATAAGATGGGAAAGGGAAGTGACAAAGACACCACTACCTGTCATTCATTAGGAAAATATAACAAACAAGGTCAGCGAGAGAAGTAGACAACAGCAATTACTTTGTCCTTAGTCAGATACTGACCACTCAAGGTAAAGTTCTATTTTCATAACAATGGCCAATGACGGTTTCCCAGTTAATGATTTAAGGAAACTTTTTCAAATGAATACATTAATTCAATAGGCAATCTATGCCAACAGATTGCATAGTTATGAAAAGGAATAAAGAGTTATACGTGGAAACATTTAAGCTAAAATTATGGAATGTGGATATGAGCTATTATATTACGAGATCATTCGTCAAACCCTGGAAAAACTTGTATGATTTTTGTATTTTGTATGATTTTTACAGGTATGTAAAATTTTGTATGATTTTTGCAGGTTTTTAATATTTTGTATGATGTTTATAGGTTTTTAATATTCACATTCTACCATGAGTATAATATAGAGAAATAAAAGAAAAGATATCATAACTTGCATTTTGTCATCCCAGGACAAAGACAGACCTATTAGTTTAAAAGGTTAAAAGAGAGGTTATCCTGATTCTCTAACTGAAATATTACCAAACCTGATGAGATTTATACAGTTTTCTTTCTTGCCTGAAAGACAGGCACTTAGTAAAAAGGTATAGCGACTGCCTTTACCATGCGCTACATACATCTCACATGAAGATAAAACTTCAAAACGAGTGTATTCTTTATTATCTGAATACCAGATATTGATAGGCCACTCAATATGCTATTACTGAACTAGGCCCAGTTAACAGTAGCCAAAAGTCTCCAGACCA
Organism: Globicephala melas; assembly: GCF_963455315.2. Taxonomy (NCBI): domain Eukaryota; kingdom Metazoa; phylum Chordata; class Mammalia; order Artiodactyla; family Delphinidae; genus Globicephala; species Globicephala melas. The sequence goes on along the minus strand of NC_083314.1, from coordinate 100,271,080 downwards.
TCTGTCTTACTAGTCTGTTATGGTCCAGGAAATGGTTCCCTCTTGTTGCTTCTTCCCACAACTAGAGTTACACTATTACAATCAATGATCGTATAGTACTATATATTTGCTCAATTGTTTCAGGTTTCCTAATCATCACTAAATGTATCTGAGGTTCAGCCACACGTTGGTAATGCAAGAAACAATAATTGTGTAAAATAGGCAGAATACAAATAATACAGCTAGTAACATTAATAAGGTCATAAGTAAGAATTTAAGCTAAGAACTTCCATTAGGTATAGCCCAGTATCTCCCCAGGTCACCTGACCAGTTTGTTTCACACCAATCACTATCTTTAAGGGAAATAATATATTGGCATCGTACATAAAGTTCACCAAAGATGTCTGCATGTACAAGGTGTGTGATGGGTAATCAATCCCTTACTGGATTGAGAAAGGAATGTTATTTTTCAAGGAGTTACATGACTGGTGCCAGAAGAAAAATCGATCTTTATGGTTGAGCAGGTATTTCTGCCTTTGGGGAAGTCTGGTTAACCCATAATACAGATGCATAGTGCACACTAGGGGGGAGGGAGGGGGGAGTGCACACACAAAGGGGCAGAGAAAAAATATTATGTTTAAATTTTTCTTGTATTGCCTTAAAACGTGAATATTTATTTCATCATAACCATAATATACAAACACTGCAGTCCCTAAAGCACTTAAATGCTCCATTCAAAATTTCCATCAAGTACATACTACAAACAATGTATAAAGTAAATAACTACTTATTCAATATTGTTTTTATTTTATTTTATTACTAAAACTGCAATGGCATTATATTCTTTTACTTTGTTATAAGTATAAAATTTTCAATTAACTTATGAGTTAAACATGCTTTAGTTTCTGGGCTTTTGGCCTAGTGACAGAACCACCATTTATAATATTGCTTCCATTAAAAAATAGAATTGAAATTCCAAGCTGAATTAAAAGTTAATTTTGGGACACAGCACATGTGTAATTTCAGCATTTCATCTAGGATCTGGGGCAAACCTGGTAGGCCTGTGACCAAAACCTAGATGGACTGGGGTTAGAGGTACAAATAGATGTTCACTTGTACAGTGAGAGAATTAGGCAGAAAGTTTTAGAAAAGTAGGTAGAACCAGAGAAGGATAAGGAGGTTGATAAAATCAGAAAAGTTAAGACTAAGCACAAGAGATATACAGAAAGCAATGAAATTTCTATAACAATAAGAAAGGAAAGGATTACATTTTAATACGGGGTGGGGGCGGGGGGGGGAATAAAGGGGCCATAGTGTGAATAAGAAGAAAAAGAAACAGACATTTGGTGGGAAACTGGTAGATAGTACATCTAATGTAATCCTTACAACAAGCAGATATTATCATCATTTTAGAGATGAAGAAACTGAGGCCAGGGAGTGTACCCGAAACCGTGTACACTTTTAGGATTAGAACCTAAATCTAACTCCAACATTCTCATTCTCTTCACTCCACATCATTGCTCCCTCCTTGGAGAGAGAAGGATGTGGAAAGTAAACAGGTACAGCAAGAATCCAAATTTCACAATGAACAATGTGAGTGGGGGCATGCTGTGACAAACGTGAAATCTAAATTAGCCTACTTGGGCTTCCCTGGTGGCGCAGTGGTTGAGAGTCCGCCTGCCGATGCAGGGGACACGGGTTCGTGCCCTGGTCCGGGAAGATCGCACATGCCGCCGAGCGGCTGGGCCCGTGAGCCGTGGCCGCTGAGCCTGCGCGTCCGGAGCCTGTGTTCCACAACGGGAGAGGCCACAGCAGTGAGACGCCCGCGTACCAGGGAAAAAAAAAAAAGTAGTACAATGCCTAAAAACACTAAGTTGCCAATAAATGGTAGTTGCCATTATTTATAATCACTAGCAACTTTCCGCATCACCAGTATGTGCTAATTTCTTCTGAACACTATTGTGGTTAAACAACGGAGGTTTCCATATATTTCTTTCATCTGCATTTAACTTGTTCAAGCTTTCTGAAATATTTCAGAAAATTTGCTCCCCTTCTTTCTAGCAATTTAACTTTACATTCATAGAAAACTTCCACATCAAGAGTTAAATTGACTTTGATAGCTGGATCTCAAATTATAGGGAAATTGAAAAACAGGTCAAGTATTTCCACTTCCCCAGATAAAAATGTTTCAGACTCCATTTTCACAGCAGGAAGTACAGAGAAAAATGATTTTTTAAATAAAAAATGGGAATTATGACATTTTCAGTAAAGATTCTAAAAAACATAGAGCATAAAAAATGGTGGCACAATGAGATCTGTCAGGTCTGACAACCTAAAATGGTTGAAAAGAATTCTGAAAAGAATTTAGAGTTTAAGTAAAAAGAAAGGTAGAGGAAACCACTGAAGAAACAGGAATTGGGAGCTCTCTGATATAATTCTGATTCCTCTAATCACAGCATCATCAGAAAGCAACTTTTCCACTTTATTCATTCTCTGGAAAAATGATTGGAAGCAAATATCTTATTACACACAGAGCTTTCATCTGGATCATTCCACATGGCCCTCACAATAGTCCTGTCCTAAAAACAATATTAGGTGCTAAGTGGAATGGTCCCTTCTCTAAAGGCACAAAACTAATAGATGAAACAAAAGCAAATACCATTAATATATCATTTAAATGATGTTACTATTTATTGAATGCCTGTTCTATTCTAGTCAACATAGTAGGTGCTTCACATGTATGAACTCTAATCCCTGGAAAAAACAAAAACGTATTTTTATTGCATGGAAATTGAAGCTCACAGAGGTTATTTAAAAAAAAAAAAAAAAAAACTACTGCCTAAGATCACATAGGGACAGAACAGGAAAAAAACTGCATTTTATTATGGCAATTGAGAGGTAAAGGAGAATATGATAGAAGCGCTAAGGGCTCACAACATATCAGGCATCATGTCAAGGACTTAGCACACATTCCTCAAAACAACCCAGGAAGGTGTGAGGGGTATTATTGTCCCCAGTATGTAAAACAGGGCACTGATTAAGATTCTTGCCAAAGTCACAGCAAATGAGTGGTGAAAAGTATGATCTCCAGTCTAGTCTGTGAGGTTTTAACCACTAAGTTATCCACAGCTTCAAATCAGACACTAAAAGCTGACACAGTAATCCCACAGGAAAAGGGATTCAGAATGAGCACACTTTGGGAGCAATAAAAGAAGTAGAGATAGAAAGAGCAAAGTGAGAATGGACTTTGGAGGGCAGTGAAGAATAGCCTAACTAGGTCCAAGGTCAAATGTTAGAAACAGTCGTTATAAAAAATACTATAAATCTGGTCTCTCTTCATGACCCTTACATGAAGATATCAATCCCCAAGACTGTTTTCCTTGACCCCCACATTTCTCTACAGGCTATCCCTTCCATAGCTTCAATTATCACCCCTGAATAATATTTCCCAAGCCTTTCAATTGCCCCCATCCCGCATCTCCACAATGCTTCAACTCAAATTTCCAACTATACATAGATTTCTGTTTGGATGACATTAAGCTCAATTTTTCTGAAATGAAATTCATTATTTTTTCCTCCAAACTAGTTCTTGAATCTGACTTTCCTATTTTGACGGTGGCCTATCAACACATTTCTAGTCAACAAGATTTGAAATCCCAGGACTTCCCTGGTGGCTCAGTGGTTGGGAGTCTGCCTGCCAATGCAGGGGACACAGGTTCAAGCCCTGGTCCAGGAAGATCCCACATGCCGCGGAGCAACTAGGCCCGTGCACCACAACTACTGAGCCTGCGCTCTGGAGCCCATGAGCCACAACTACTGAGCCCACGTGCCACAACTACTGAGGCCCACGCACCTAGAGCCCATGCTCTGCAATCGGAGAGGCCACCACAGTAAGAAGCCCGCACACCACAAGAAAGAGTAGCCCCCGCTCGCTGCAGCTAGAGAGAGCCCGTGTGCAGCAGCGAAGACCCAACGCAGCCAAAAACTGATTTAAAAAAAAAAAGATTTGAAAGCCCAAGTTCTCAAGATTTGACTCCAAACACTCTTTGGGACCCCAATTTCCAAATAAGTTCAGCAGATTCGACCTCCACCCTTCCGGACATCTACCTAGCCCTTCTGTTTCTCTCTTCTACCTTCCATTCCCTCTATTACATCTGTCTGCAGTTTTCCATTCGGACACCACCTTCAAGCACAAAGCCTTCATTATCTGTCACCCAGATTCATGAAATACTCTCAATTGGCCTCCCTGTTTCTGTATCTCCATTCGAATCCTACGCAACACCACAAGACCATTTTCCTAAGGCACAATTCTCATCATATCACTCCGCTCACCAAAAACCTTCAACAGCTTCCCTGGAATTATTCAATTAAAGACAAAAGCATTAGGCATTTAATGTGTATTCAGCCCAATCCATGTTCTATCAACAATGTACCATTTGTACTTATTTCTGGAACAAGTACCTCACTTTTTTTCCTCTCCATGTTCTGTCTTCTAACTGGGACCTCCATTATGCCATCCATCAAATTCCTACCTATGTAAAAACAGATATATGTTAAATGGGAAAAAAAATAGATACAGAAAATATCTGAACACTGTGCTTAAACTATGTTAAAAATAAAGGTACATTGCCTATTATTTCATGTAAAATGCAAAAGACTGATAATATCCAATATAAGCAAGCATGTGGAGAAATAAGTGTGCTCATACACTGAAGAGTATAAACTGCTGCAATATTTTTGGAGGAAATTTGACAATTTCCTACTAAACTAAAATATGTTTAATCTTTGACTGAGGAATTTCACTTCTAGGAATTTATCCTATAAAAAACCCCACACAACTAACAGCACAGGGAATACAGTCAACATTTTATAATAACTTTGTATGGAGTATATTCTATAGAAATGTGAATTACTATGTTGTACACCTGAAACTAATATAATATTGTAAGTCAATAATACTTCAATTTAAAAAAAAGAAAGAAAGAAAGAAAAAGAAAACCCCCACAATTATGCAATGATTATTTGTAATAGCAAAACTTTAAGACAATTTAGGTGGTTACAAAAATATACTATGCTATACCCAGACTCTAAAATACTGTGTACCCACCACTACAGATAACCAACAAGGATCTATATATAGCACAGAGAACTATATTCAATATTTTGTAATAACCTATAAGGGAAAAGAATCTGAAAAAGAATAGACATATACATATGTGTGCATGTAATTGTGTGTGTGTGTGTGTATATCTGAATCACTTTGCTGTACACCTGAACTTAACACATCATTGTAAATCAACTATACTTTAATAAAAACAATTTAAAAATAAAATACCGTGTACCCATTTAAAAGAATGAAATAGAGTAGACGACGACCAAAATAACAGCTAATAATTCCTGACTGCTTTCTAAGAGCTAGGCATTCTTTTAAGTCCTTTACGAGTGTTAACTCTTTTCAGAAAAGCTTAGGACGTGAATCTGCATGTACTTAGGTGGAAACATGCTCTTGTCACAATGAGGAATGAAAACAAGCAAACTACAAAATGATACATAATGTACCAAGTGCATATAAAAGAAAAGGGAAAAGAAAAAACACCATGCTTTAACCGTTCTCAATAGTGGTTACCCCCTAGGAAACTGTTTTCAATATGGGAAAAGAAGTGGACTTCTTCTTTTTAATCCTCTTTGAATTTTGCATATTTTTTAAAGCCTGTAGTGCTTTGTAATTTAAAAAACACTACAAGACATGCATATTTGAAGACTATAAAGAAACACATTAAATTAATTGTAAGGTGTTCAGATTTTTTTCTTTTTTCTATTTTCAAACATTCTATATTACTTTTACTGTTATTGTCATTCAAGGTCCATTTAAAATGCTATCAGCTACTCTGTCCTATGAGACAGTGTGTGGTAAGGACTTTGAAATCACACAGACCTAGGTTTGAATCCAGCAGGTACCACCTTAATGACTGACCTTGGACAAATTATTTAATCTCACTGGGCCTAAAATTTCTCATTTTGTTAGAGACAATGCTACCAATATCAAGGGATTTATGTGAGGATTAAATGAAATAACATCTACAAAACATTTAGCACAGTGCCCACCATAAAGGTCTTCCATTAAAATCCTTTCTTCCTTGGAATTTTGCCTAATTCCGCCAACTTTCACCAGTCTCTTCTGGGACGCTCCAAAAGCTTTGGTTTTTTTGCTAATAAAAAATTTTTCGGCCACAACTGGTTGACTTGTCTTAAGGCAAATTTCTGAAGGCAGCAAAGGCATCCTACTCCTTGATTTCCTTTCACAATGACTAGCAGACAACCTTGAAAACAGCACTCAATGCAATGTACTACAATGTGATTTCCAGGGAATCTGACATTACCTAAGTGGACAGGTGTGAAACAGAAGGTACAGCCAGCAAAAAGAATCCACGTACTGGCTTATTAAAAGACTTAGTAGAACACATCCCTTTAAACAAAACCATCCTTTAAAAAGTCTAGCTCGTTGTTTTCAGTAAATCAATAGACCAAATTTTAGCCTCCCACTTCTCCACTATCCAAGTAAACATTCAAATCCTTCTACTTTTTCATTAATTCAGAGAAAAAAGAAAATATCTGAACTAAGAAGTTTAGCTTTATAAAGAAATACTTCTAATAATACATTTACAAACGGAAAACTCCCCTTTGCCCTTAGGGCAGCACAAGACAGGGCAGAGGTAACACCTAGTCACCCCAGAGAGTCTCTGAAATTCTAAAGGCACACCAGAGGTGGGGGTGAGGGGAGCTAAGATTTCTAAATTAAAAGACACTTTAAAAGCCAAATAGGGCTCTAAGTAACCTCCATATAGGTAATTACGCCATTAGCTTTAGATAAAAAGGGAGTTTCCGTTGCTTAAAATTAAAAACAAAAAATAAAAACACTGATGCATGAATAAAGTCAATGCTTTTCATGATCCCAGACACGTCTCTACTTACAATCACCCTTTTCATGGGATTAAAGCTCCGTAGTCAAAGTCACGTGTCTTGTCATTAATCTAACTCGTTCGTGAGCACTCATTAGCTCAACACAAGCTCGCAAGCTCCAGAACAGTTTGTTAATAAAGCATCCATCCTGCGTCGCCGACCGCCCGGGTCAGCACAGGCGCCTGCTCTCTCAGTACTGTCACCGAGCTGGATTCAATTTGTAAGCGCTTTGCGAAGAGCTCGGACATAAAGAAAACAGGAGACACTTACCTCGAGAAGCAAAGGCAGCCTATCCAGCTTCCGGTTTTGTTACAACTTATATCTCATTTCAGCAGCTGGGTGGAGCCAGTTTACCCATAAAGAAAAGAGAACGTTTCCCAAACTGAAACGGAAAACTGGATTTGCAAGACCAGTGCTAGTCTTAGGACTCAGTTTCTGAGAATTAACCATTCTATTTTACACAAAGGAACACTTTTTTCCAACTAATAATTGTTTCACTGAGAAAATTAAGTTCTTGTCTTTTACTATAAAACCATTTGAAAATACAACCTGTTCTATATAATGCTAAGTAAAGACAAACCAAAGAACCTGTTTGTGTTTAGGTTAGGGTTGCCAAATTTAGCAAATTAATGTATAGGATGTTAAATTAGAATTTCAGATAAACAACAAATAATTCATTAACATAAGTATTGTCCTATGCAATATTGGGGATATACTTATATTAAAAAGTGATTCATTGTTTTCCTGAAATTCAAATTTCTATTTTATATGGCAACCCTATCTAGAGAATAACAGTAATTAGCAAACTATTCCAATTAACTACAAAAGGTGTAATAGAATCAGACTGCATAGAAATGAAGCCTTTGAAAGTGTAAATGACATAATGCAAAAGAATTCTTTTATTATGCAAAATTTACCTTGGAATTTAGGAGTTCTGTTTGTTTTTGTTTCTTTTTAAGCCTTTAATCATTGTTTTTCCAAGATTCTTTTTGCAAAAAAAAAAATCAGGTCTAGGAAAAGATAATGTTCTGAAAATATTAAACACTTCAGACCATGACTAACATGTGCAGACTGGAAAACAGACTTTGTCACAGACGCCGTGACCTGTGATCACTGGTTGGCAATCACACTAGTAAACTCTAGAACCATTTCTAAAGGGGAGAAAAGTAGGGAAAGAACACCATCACTTTAATCTTTCTCTTTAGGAACTTGTCACAAGTAACAAAAGCCCCCTTTACAGGATTTTAGAGAGAAGCTTTATATAAAGAAGATGCAGCTCTGGTTTTCTATCCTAAAGCTGCTTGGAACGTGAATGAATTTAAACTAAGTCAGTTGATCTTCAGTCCTTCTATATAAAGCGCCAAGTGGTGACATAACTTTCTCTAGTTTTAGTTAGACTCTTTCCAGTAATAGTCCCCAGTGGACACTTTACATGCCAAAAGCGTGATAAAAAGTCTATAAAACAAATAATTCTTAGAATATACTATCATAATCTTTAATCCTAAAGTACAGTAGAAAAAACTGAATGGAGAGGCTTAGCACTATCTAAAACTACCCTTTCCAGGCCTGTCATTTCCCTGAAAGTCCCCAGTTATAATTCCCCTTATCATTCCCTCCCAGAAGTTCACCTCTACGGGGTTCTTCATCAGCTACTTGTCAGCTGCCAGAAAGGAAACCCAATTTATTAAAGTCTACAATGGACCTTGGACTCTGAGAAGTACATACTAGCCTATTGGGGCCTGCTCTCATGTCTCTAAATTAGCAGTTCTCAAATTTTTTTGGTTTCAGGACCCCTTTGCAACTCCTAAAAATTATTGCAGCCTCTAAGAGATGTTTGGTTATGGGGGTGATGTCTGTCAATATCTATTGTATTAAAAAAAATAAAGTGAGAAATATTTAAATACTTATTCACAAATTCCACAAATTTATTTATGGACAAATGACAATAATGAACTCTACATGTTGACATGATATTTTTTTACTCTTGCTTTTATAAATGTTTTTCAAAAATAAGAATTTAGTGAGAAGAGTAGTATTGTTTAAATTTTTACAAATTTCTTCTGTGCCTGGGTTAATAGAAGACAGCTGAATTCTCATATCTTCTGTATTCAGTCTGTTGCAATATCATATAAGCACATCATGCAGCCACTGGAAAAATCTACTGCATACTCATAAGAGAATGAGAATGAATAAGGCAAATAAAGTATAGCAAGAACAATAATAACGATCTATTGAGCTTCTGTTTTGACCGAGGCACATGAATTATCCTATCCAAGTCTCACAAGGACTCTAGATAAAAGGTATTTGTTATGGACATTATGCAGCTGAGAAGGCTAAGAATGTGCCTCGCTAAGTAAATAGCCCAAGGTCAGGCAGAGAAAAGTGACAGACCCGGTTCTAAGCCAGAGCTATTAACTCTCTACACTGTCAAGTGTGAATGAGGGCTGATGGGCCAAGCTTAAAAACGGGAGCGGTGTGTTTCACTGGTGGCGCAGTGGTTGAGAGTCCGCCTGCCGATGCAGGGGACACGCGTTCGTGCCCCGGTCCAGGAAGATCCCACATGCCGCGGAGCGGCGAAGCCCGTGAGCCATGGTCGCTGGGCCTGCGCGTCAGGAGCCTGTGCTCCGCAACGGGAGAGGCCACAACAGTGAGAGGCCCGCGTACCGCAAAAAAAAAAAAAAAAAAACACAAAAAACGGGAGGGGGAAGGGTAAGCTGGGACAAAGTGAGAGAGTGGCATGGACATATATACACTACCAAACGTAAAATAGATAGCTAGTGGGAAGCAGCCGCATAGCACAGGGACATCAGCTCGGTGCTTTGTGACCACCTAGAGGGGTGGGATAGGGAGGGTGGGAGATGCAAGAGGGAAGAGATATGGGGACATATGTATATGTATAATTGATTCACTTTGTTATAAAGCAGAAACTAACACACCATTGTAAAGCAATTATACTCCAATAAAGATGTAAACAAAAACAAACAAAAAAAACCCTTCCTATTATAGTCAACATTTCATTAAAAATTACATTGAAGTAAAATATCTCCAATTGATTAGACCCTGCCTCAACTCAATAAAACCAAACCCACTGTCTAAAATGGACTCATTCTCACTCAGCCTTTAATTATGGCCATCTCATCCAAATTCATCCAAATTCATCCCCTCTTCTCTATCTCCACTGCCATCACTCTGGCTTAGGTCCTCATTACTTTTCAGCTGGACTATGGTCATTATCTACTAAGTGCCTCCAGTTTCTCATCAACCTAATAAGCCATCCCACATGCTATCATATTAATCTTTCTAAAGTATAAGTCACATCATGTAATTCTTCCGCTCAAAAAACCTTCACTTACTACTTATTACTGAATGAATGAATGTCCAGATTCCATATACAGATGGTAAAATGAAATAATATCTGTAAATCACAGTGCCTGACACAGAAGTGTTTAAAAAATCATACTTAAAAGAAAAAAAACTTTTTTTGATTTGTGAATGAGATGCCCCATCTTCCCAGTGCTTCACAATAAGAAATTTTTCCAAAATTACCCATGAACTTCTAACCAAACTCTGTTCACTAAATCCATATTTCACATGTTCTCTGAAAACACAAGCCATTCTCAGTATTAGATTAGTAGTAGCAACATTCTTCTTCATAATTTTCTTTCTACCAGTTCCAGGTCACTTCACATTATTCTCCTCTAAACACAGCCTACTCCTTAAATTACTCAACATAATGCGATTTCTCTATGATGAATGATCCTAAAGAATATCTGCCACTTCACCCAAACCCTGGCTAAAATTATCTGTGTCTTCAAAAGATAACTAACGTTGTGGAAAGTGTCCAAAACGTTTAGCTTATATGAAAAGGTTGTTTTGGGACAGCATTCTTGAGAACACGGAAATGTCCTCGCACACAAGAGACATCTGGCTGAAGGATCACAAATGGTTCCAGCACCTCTTTGAAGTGTTCAGAGAATTAAGCATCCTGGAACGACTTGTTCATGTTGTTTAAGAACAAGAAAAGCTTTAACAATTTAATTACTTTAATGGGTTCGCAAATGTTTTTGTACGAACTTGCCTGCAGGCCGAAACATATTTTGAAGCCGATGATCTGTATCTGATTTCTATTTTTTACTAGCTGAAAAACAAGCTCATTGTGTATCCAGTAAATAAATATGTGGACGGGCAGAGGTCTGGGACTCTTGACTGTTGGAGTCCTGAGTCCCCTGCTGTTCATCTGTTTAAATCCATTCTCCTTGTCCGCCTCTTCTTCGGGACCCGAACGACAACACTAATGTTATTACTGAGACCCAATTCTGACTTCTCTGGATAAAATTAATCTCTTGAAAAAATCTTTACTTTCACCATAATTTTTTTTACCATAAAAAAAATGGAGATGATCTGAAGTCATAAAAGTCTACTGTAATGTAAATACATAGAGGATAACTCTTTGTGGCACAGGACATTGCCTTCTAGTAATTATTTTCAATTGAGATATTTCCTTGTTGTAACACACTGTCCTGCTCATGTAGAATGTCTAAGCATTCCACTATTCGAGCTATAAAATACAGAAACCCTGCTCTACCCATTAATAGTGATAACCCAAAAAATGCCACTACACATTTCCAAAGTTGCAGCAGGAAGCAGATATAAGGTATGAGAGTGGATCCACTGTGTAAAGCTGTGATTAGATGAGTCACTCTGAGTCCCTGTGGAATGAAGCATTTTGCTTTTGAAGAAAATAAATACCAACAGGAGAAAGACCTAGAGTATTACCGCATTTTAGTAATAGTACTGCTTCTTTAGGTTGACAGGTGAACTCAAAAGAAGCTTGGCTTAAAACGAATGTGAAAAGGCAAAGGAGTGTGGTGAAAAGAGCACGAGATCATTCTAGACAAATCACTTATCTTCTCTGTTTTTGTTACCTCAGGAGTAAAAATGAGACTTCCCTGGTGGTGCAGTGGTTAAGAATCCGCCTCCCAATGCAGGGGACACAGGTTAGAGCCCTGGTCTGGGAAGATCCCACATGCCGCGGAGCCCGTGCACCACAACTACTGAGCCTGCGCTCTAGAGCCCACGAGCCACAACTACGAGCCCATGTGCCACAACTACTGAAGCCTGCGTGCCTAGAGCCTGTGCTCCGCAACAAGAGAAGCCACCGCAATGAGAAACCCGTGCACCACAACGAAGAGTAGCCCCCACTCGCCGCAACTAGAGAAAGCCCACGTGCAGCAACGAAGACCCAAACGCAGCCAAAAATAAATTAATTAATTTTTTTAAAAAATTAAGAAAAGCAAAAGAGTAAAAATGAGGGATTACAACCGGAACCATATATCCTCTAAGGTTCCATGCCAAATTCTGAATGCAGGTTTCTGATGTCCAAGAAGAGACACATAATGGACCAGAAAAATACTAGATTTTTAGGGCAAAGGTCACTTAAAAGGAAAAGAATTATCACAATCATCCAACAAATATTTTGTCAAGGACCTACAATATGGCAGATATTGTGCTAGGCACTAACCTATATTTGTACAAAATGGTTCTACATCTACTCTAATATACTGTGATTTCTTAGGTGGATGAGAAAGAAAAAAAAAGAAAAGAAAAGAAAGAAAGAAAGAAAGGAAGGAAGGAAGGAAGGAAGGAAGAGAGGGAGGGAGGGAGGGAGGGAGGAAGGAAGGAAGGGAGGAAGGGAGGAAGGAAGAGGCACAATTACCTGGTAAACCCATGTGCCTACACACACGCAGTCTCCAGAAGCTGGAGAGACAAGGAACAAATTCTCACCTAGAGCCTGTGGAGGGTGTGTGCTTCTGCCAACATCTTGACTTTGGCCCAGTGATATTGATTTTGGACTTTTGGCCTCCAGAACTGTGAGAGAATAAATTTTTGTTGTTTTAGATCCCAAGTTTATGGTAATTTGTGTCAAACAATAATCAGTATTGAGGCAGCAAAGAAAAAACAGCTTTATTTGGGGTCTTAGGAATTGCAATTTGGGAGACACAGATTCAGGGAAAACCGAAAGAGTGTTCTGGGGAAGAGAAAGAGTCAAGGGCCCACAAAGACTAAAGCCACATGGCTGCCAAAGAACCGTGACCACCCCTGATGCACGTCAGGAAACGTCTGTCCTCCAGGAATCATGAGCTGCTCTAGGGCAAGGGCCCAAACAAGCAGACAGGCTGCCAGGAGCCACCCTAGAGTAACGGTCCAACAAGGATTCTGAGTAGGACAAGAATCAAAAGACCAGATTTCATCCAGGCCAAGATGCACACAAGTCACACCTCCTCAATGGCCTCCTGGCTCATTTTAGAGAGCTCTCTTAGCAACACCAACTCCATTTTTATTTTCCTTTAACATTTGTTACAGTAGCCACAGGAAACTTATCAACTCCCCTTTCCAATTTCTTCTTTATTTTTATCAATTAGTGGTACCCATTTTCCTCACCACTCAAACTAAACCTGGAGGACTTTCAACGTTTTTGTCTCTTTCATATTTTATAGCTTAGAGTTTTTCAACTCAGAGCCACAACCCATTTGTCAGTGGACTGTAAAATCTTTAGTGGTCACAATCAGAAAACTGTTAATGAAATAAAATAGAAAAAAAATCTGAGAAAATACCTTTATATGATAAGGGTAAGTGAATGCTATTTCATGAGCTTTTCTGATTATGAGTAGATATATCCTGGTTTGTGAGATGAAATGTATTTCTTACTGTGGGCAGCAGCCCAAAATGTTGAAACCAATTGCTTTTAATTTCCCCAAGTCAATTATCAGTTCCTTCTTTCTCAATATTGTTGGGAATGAAGAAATTTTACTCTACCCTTCTAGGTTCTTCTGGATGGTTTAAGAATTAAATTGACACGAAACAGAATAACAAGAGAAAATCAAACAAAAGTTTAATAACATGAACACCTGGGAGAGAGCCAGGAAAACTGAGTAACTTGCCAAAATGGCCTAAATCCTCACCTTAAGTACCATCTTCAGCTAAAGACAAAAGAGGATGCTGGGGGTAGTAGTTTGGGCAATTTAAAGAGGAGGAAGGTAATTGACATAGAGGTAGAAAAGTAAATGTTTGGTAAATAAATGTTTGCTGGGCCATGCAGAGACTATGGGACACAGAGTGGACTCTGATCTCTAGGTCCAGCTGAGTCCCCATCCCTCCCCCTCCCCCGACCACACTTATATCTCTGGTGATCGCTCTATTCTGGGAACAGGCCCTTTATCTAAATTATTTAGGCAGCCAAGGAGAATGTAGAAGAGAGACTTCCTGAGTCTTCTGTTTCTTAAAAATAATCAGCTTCAATTAATCCTCATGCCAGAGAGACACATTTAGGGGTGGCAAATTTTGCTCCCCTACAATACTTATATGTAAGCCTTCTTCCCACAGACATTAGACTATCGAGGGCCAAAGGCAAAAACAGAATGTGTAAGAGAAAGGGGATAGGACAAAAAAAATAATAATAATAGGCAGTCTGGAAATAGTGAAACTTTTTGTCCATTTTTAGCATAAGTGAATTCACTGATAGCTAAAAGAGTCCAGTCTGGATGGTGTGCCATTGAGCAGGCTGGCTGGAGTCAACAAAGATAATAATTTCAGTAGTTTATGGATTCTCCAGGAAACTTTGATAATCCCTATGGAGCAAACAGGAGCAGCTGTCTCTTTATGATGGCTGCCATGTCTGTCCATTGGTCCCAACTCTGAGAGGCACTTCTGCACTCATCTAATACTCTCCTCTAGTCTCTTACTTCCCATCAGCCAACAGCAGAGCTGAGTACTGATCACATCAGTGATCTAAGTGCTTAGGAGCGTTGCTTAGTAACTAATCACTCCCAGTGCCTTCTCTGGGTCTAAATCTTTAACACACTGTTCTCTGCTGACCCCAGTAGGCCACGTTTGCTCTTCTCTAGCCTAAAATGGGATATTTTCTTTTAAGATGTTAAAAATAAGACTCTAAGTTCAGAACACTGAATAAATTCTTGACCTGAATTACTAATAACTTTACCTCTCTGAGAGCAAAGGAAGCAACAACCAGAACTTTATCTCTTGAGTCAATTCTGATCAGCGGAGAAATTTTGATGAATCCAAAGATAGAAAACTTGAGGGAAACAGGAAGAAATTGGAAGTGGTGGCATCTATTTGGATGGGAAGATTGGTGGGAAACAGGGGAGGAGCAGGTTTGAAGGGTAGAAACCAAGAGATGAGTGTTGGATATATTAGGTTTTAGATGCCATTAAAATATTCAAGTGAAGATATCTTTTCATATACATGTATGAAGATACACATTTGAGTCATTGGCACTATGGTGTGAGCATGGATGGAAAAAAGAAGAGGTCTAAAGAATAAGCCTCAAGTGCACTAATGTTTAGAGGCTGGGAAGAACAGGCAAGTTCAGTAAAGGAAATTGTGATTGATTGGCCAGTAAAGTAGGAAGATAACTGAGAGAGTCCCAAAATGTAGAAAGTGGTACCGGAGGTGGATGAGGTCCATCATGTCCAATGTTGCTGAGAGGTTGAATATACTGGAGACTAACAATTGACAAATGAGCATGGTTCTCAGAGTCACCTGTGGACCTCCTGCATCAGAATTACCTACTGACTAAAATGAGATTTCTGGGCCCACCTCAGACCTACTGGACAGACTTTGTAGGAAGGCACTCAGAACTGTGCACTTAAACAAGAATAGGGTTATTCTCACATACCCAAGAGTTGCTGTATTAGAGTTTTTGTCATTTGAATGATATCAGTCATTTCTCTAGACCCATGGTTCTCAGGCTTTAATATGCATCAGAATCATCTGATGGATTCCTTAAAACACAGTTTACTAGAACCCACCTCCAGAGTTTCTGATTCAGGAAGACTGGGGTAAACCTGAAAAATTGCATTTCTAACAAGATCCTGGCAATGCTAATGCTGTTAGTCTGTGGCTACAATTTGAGAACCACTGTACCAATTTTTTTTTAAAGGCCCTTTAAAAACAGAGTAAGAGGGGCTTCCCTGGTGGCGCAGTGGTTGAGAGTCCGCCTGCTGACGCAGGGGACGCGGGTTCGTCCCCAGGTCCGGGAAGATCCCACATGCCGCGGAGCATCTGGGTCCGTGAGCCATGGCCACCGAGCCTGCGCGTCCGGAGCCTGTGTTCCGCAACGGGAGAGGCCACAACAGTGAGAGGCCCACGTACTGCAAAAAAAAAAAAAAAAAAAAAAAAAAAACAGAGTAAGAATATGTGTGATTCAAAATGTAGCCCCCTTCCCTGGCTAATAAAACTCTAAGATAACATGGTCTTCGAGATAATAAATTTCTCTCAAGTTTTCTCTCTCTCACCATAGCTGGAATTTCTTCTTCAGGGAAGCCTCTGCTTTTAAGGCCTTTTAACATGCTCATCACTGCACCATGCTCACCCCAATATCTCGGACAATCTCCCTTACCGAAAGTCAACTGATTATGGACTTGAATCACATCTACAAAATACCTTCACAGCAACATCTAGATCAGCATTTGATGGAATAACTGGGGATTATAACCGAGCAAAGTTGTTGACATCAAACTACTGTATCTAAAATAGTGCTCCTTTTAACTCTCTACCCGTACCTTACTTTATCTTCTTCACAGAACTTATCACTACCTGATATTATGTTTACATATTTATTTCTTTATTTATGTATTGGCTAGCTCATCTGCTGGAATATAAGTTCTGTCAGGGAAAGAATTTTATCTTTTGGCTTTGCTTTTAACTACTGTTTGTTCAAATAATCTCCTATTTTGGACATTGTGTTTCATTCTGCTGTTTTATTATTATGAACAACATTAATGTAAATATTCTTGTATATACATACATCCTGGGTCACTTCTTCAATATTTAATTTTTAAAAGTAATCTTTTTTAAATGTCATTTTTTGGTTAATTTTTTTCAAGTCATGTTTATAGAAGTATAATTCTACAAAGAGTGAAATTTTCCCTTTTTAGTGTAGAGTTCTGTGATTTCTGACAAACATGCAGTCATGTAACCACCACAATCAAGAAACAGCATTCATATCACCTCAAAATGTCCCGTTGTGACCCTTTATATTCAACATTTGCCTCACCCCCACTCTAGAAACCATTTGTATTAGTTTGCTAGGACTCCTGTAACAAAGTACCACAAACTCAATTGCTTAAAAAATAGAAAATCTACGTCTCAAAGTCCGAAATCAAGTTGTCAGCAGGGTTGGTTCTTTCTGAGGGCAGTGGGGGAAGGATCTGTTCCAGGCCTCTCCCCTTGGTTTATAAATGACTGACTTCTTCCTATGTCTCTTTACATCATATTCCCTCTATGGTTCTGTGTCCGCATTTTCCTTTTTTATAAGGTCACTAGTGATGTTGAATTAAGGCCCACCCTAAAGGCTTCATTTTTAACTTGATTACCTCTGTAACGACACTACTCCAATAAGGTCACATTCTGAGATACTGGAGTTAGGACTTCAACGTATGAATTTTGGGGCAACACAATTCAACCCATAGCACCATTGATCTGTTTTCTCTCCTTATAGATTTGCCTTTTCCAGAATATCATGTGAATGAAATCATAGCTTCTATGGCCTTTTGCATCTGGTGTCTTTCACTTAGCATAGTGCATTTGAGATTCATCCATGTCGCATGTATCAGAAGTTCATTCCTTGTTATTGCTGAGTAATATTCCATTGTATGTATGTACCAGTTTGTTTATCCATTCACAAGCTGAAGGACATTTGAGTTGTTTCCAGTTTGCAGGAATTATAAGCATAGTGACTTATAAGTCTATAAACATTATAGTCATTATAAGTCACTGTAAACATTCACATACTGGTTTTTGTGTGCACAAATGTTTTCATTCCTCTTGAGTAAATACCTAGATGTGGGATTGCTAGATCATATGGTAAGTGTATGTTTAACTTTATAAGGAACTACCAAATTGTTTTCCAAAGTGACTGCTCCTTTTTTTTCATTCCAACCAATGATATGTGAGGATTTAAATAATAAATAAAATTGTATTTTGTGACATCATTTGGTAATACTTAAGGATATTAATTCAGTATTGCAGAAATGATGGAAGCAAGGGGTATAGTTTTAACTCAGAGGTTATCTGCCTACACCACTCCACCCCAAGAAAAGCCCTTTGTAAGTAGCCTATTCTGAGGGGGGCGGGGGGGGGCGGATTCTTCTAATTGCAACAAGTTGTTTATACATATTTAGTTCTTAAAAATTTTATCAAAATAAAACATGCAAATAGGTTTTTAAAAACCACGTAGTACAGAAGCCATATAATGAAAAGCAATCATTCTGTGTTCCTCTGTCCCCTACCATCGGTTCCCTAACCTAAAGGCAAAATCTTTTACATATATCTGCTTTGGTTTTTTGGTTATTACCATTTTTGTTAATAATATACTCTTCCTACTATTTCTTGATACAATACCTTTAGACATTCTTTATTAATTTCCTGCCACTCTCCTCTGTTCACTTCTACTCTCTATATGTTCATATCACTATTATTAGCTCCTCTAACTGGCTACTTTTGTGACTTAATATAATACCCAAACTTCTGTCTACTTGTCTCAAACAAAGACATCATCCATTGAATTTCTCCTATAGTAGATGAGGATTATAGGACCTGTAGCATTCTATTTATATTCCTTTCCCCATCCCCTCCCATCTTCTGTCAATAACTTGGTCAAGGTGAATAACATATTTACAGTCTATTCTGTAACCCTAATTAGGTCTTCCCTGTTTTGCCTGGAAATTGATTTCAAAATTGAAAACTATAAAGATATCTACATTATGATTACTGATTATTTTAGTATTGTTCACTGAAGAGTCAAGATGGATTTCCTAATTTATGTCTCCAAGTCTTGATCCAAGTGCCACTCAATATGACAATGTACAAAACAGATTCTCTTTTCTTACTTCCCACACATTGTTAGAAATCTAACTACACTTTGTGTTGCTTCATGTTTAGAATATTGACTTTCCCATACTGTTTAATGTTTCTTTGTTTTGCTTTGGGGTTTCTTAGAATCTTTTTGTTTTTCTTGTAGGATAAAGAAGTAAATGCATTCCACCCAATATCTTTAATATCATCCAGTTTCTTATTCATTCCATCTGTTGCTTAGAATCCATATCCATTCCATTTTCCTTTAAGTCTATAGATTTCCTATTTTCCACTAGATTTTAGATTATGAGTTTCTTGTATAGTTTTTTTTTTTGAAGATTTTAATTGTTTTTCCTTTCTAAAAAAAATGCATTGTATGCTCTTTGCCATGTCCTAAAGTTCTTACCTTTTTTTTTTTTTAACGGATTCAGTAGTTTCTTAAATTTTTCTGAGTATTGAAGGGCTTTATCTTGTTTCCAAATAGCTTCTGTTCTCTGAATTATCTATTTCCCTGAGAATCAGGTTTTTTCTTTCATTATTTTAGTTCCTCTTTTTTATATTGTAGGCTTCCTGCAAATGACAGGAGGTTCAGCTGCTTATTTCAATTTAAGAATGTGGCAGTGGAAAGTCTGATGAGGCCTCAACAGGAACAACCTCATTCTTCCTCCGGTGCATGTCTCTCACTCCCACACTACTGCCACACTCACTTCTCACACCAGATGTGTATGCATTTTTCCTCACACCAAGCAATTCTCTGAGACACCATCTAGGTGTCCTACAATTTAACTGAATTCTGACACTATCTACCTGGAGATAGCATCAGATCCCACAGGTTAAGGGCTCAGTTCTACAAGACTTCCCCCCACCCTCCCACTTCAGATGCCAATCACAAGTCCAGGTTGTTACCTAGGCTTCTGACTGACTGAACTGAAGGTTCCCATAACCCCCTCCTTGGGTTCAATCAATTTACCGGAATGGTTCCCAGAACTCAGGAAAACAGTTTACTTCTAAGATTACCAGTTTATTATAAAAGGACATAACTCAGGAAGAGCCAGATGGAAGAAATGCACAGGGCAAGGTGTGTAGGAAGCGGCACAGAGCTTCCAGGCCCTCTCCAGGCCAGCCACTCTCCCAGGACCACCACGTGTCCACCAGACCAGAAGTTCCCTGAACGCTGCACTTTTGGGGATGTTTGTGGAGGCTCCATCATGTAGGCATAATCAACCATGAACCAAATTTTCAGCCCCTGTCCTCTCTCTAGAGAATGGGGGTAGAGGGCTGAAAGTTCCAAGCTTCTAATCACAGCTTGGTCTTTCTGGTGACCGGGCCCCCTCCAGGAGCCCATCACATGTCAGCTCATTAGAACAAAACACATTCACAAAAATCCAAGAGATCTCAGTGTCCGCAACCCAGGTCAAACACCAGATATTGGAACAAACGACTGCTTAGGAAATTACAAGGATATTAGAAGCTCTGTGCCAGGACCTGGAGGCAGAGGCCAATGTTCATTGTCTCTATTGTCTCACGCCTTTTGTAAGAGGACAGGGCTTACGGTCAGATTGCTTTTGTTTTGGGGTGGGTAACCTATTGGAGAATCAGCCCAGACATCCTACTGGCTCCCAAATACCAAAAAGTTAATCAATAGATCTAAATATGTAGCTGTAGGTAAACTTTGAACATTACTGAAGGCACAAAGCAGATGTAAAGAAACTTCCAGTGGGACCACTAGACCAGGCTGAAGAATGTAAGCAGAAGCTCTGTACAAGCCCCACGTGGCAGCAGAGTCCTGGAGACAGCCAGGCTTAAAAGAGCTGCTGCCATTGCCACCACAGACCCAGAGTGGCTACCCATTCAATGCTAGGAGCGGAGAGTCATGAGCAGGACCTTCAGAGAGATGAGTTGAGGGGGCAGGAGGCTACCAGGACTCAGAGCTGCCCTTGTGGTGCAGGAGCTACATCTTCTTCTTTAGGCTATATTTTTGTGTTCACCCCCTTAACCTCGGCTCCAATAACAGTGCCTGGCACATAAATAGAAGTTGAAAGTCTCCCAAATGCTGAACTCTGAAAACATAATCAAATGTATCTCAGCGAAGAGGAAGAAGCAGCATTTGTGGCACACAACACTAATTTTTCCTCAGTGCTTATTCTTCCCTTCTCCTTTTAGTAATAGATACTCTTCCTCTTTTCAGCGGGGCATATGGCCACTCATCAAGGAAATACACTTCCCAGCCTCCCCTGCATTTTAGGTTACATGATTAAATTCTCTCCAGTGGAATGTGAGTGGAGGTGACAGAAGAAACCAAGCCACTGGATGATCTTGAGAAATAAAACCAACAATAGGCCTTGGCTTGCCTGTCTACTATTGTGTAAAAGAAAAATAAAATTATCTCATATTTTGTGCTTTCTGGTACAGCAACTGTGCTTATCCCTCAGCCAATACTGTATTCAAACAACATAATTTGACTACTGAAGGAGCTCTCCAACAATATCAAGTTTGAAACCAATGACTATATAGAAATGGCACCAAAGCCAAAGACTTATGACAGAGAGACTAAAGCCCAGAGTCAACTGAAGTATTTTAATATGCCAAGAAGATTAATAAGGGCCTACCTGCTAAGGAACGCTTAAAGTACGAGATTGAGGAAGATAGAATCTCACTAAGAGAGCCAGATAGGAAATTTAAAAATGGCAGTGGAAAATAGAACTATCAATGCCTATTTCACTTTTTTCTCAATCAAAGAGAATAATCTTGAAAGTGGAAAGATTAAAACAAACATGATCAGAGAGAATAAAATGAACAAGAGAGAGAGATGATGAAGTGCAGCTTCTGCATCTTGGGCCCAAATTACTCCAGCCACTGATGTCTTTTACCTGAAGCTTTGGTTCTCCCAAGTTTATAAATCAGAGAGCAGGTGTCAAATGCCAGACTCAGAGGTGCCTTAAAAAGACTAGTGAAAATATGCCCTTGGGGGTGGAGGGCAAGGCCTCGGAAGGTGTGGAACAAATGGCCTGATTTGTGAGAATTACTCGGATATGAATTCATCTGGTATTTTTTGTTTGTTTGTTTATTTGTTCGTTGTCTTATTTCCACACACACACACACATCATGTGTCAATTAAAATGTAAACAGAGACATTGTCAGTCTTGTTTTCCACTGTGCCTAGAATAGTGATTAGTACACCCACTGAGAGGGTTGCTTGATTGACTCTCTTCAAGCTTGTTTCTGGCACACAGACATGTTGCTGTTTCTCCCCGCTTAACAAAAAATTTCCGTGACTCCATTCCCCCTGACCAAAACCATCCCAATTTTTTTTTTTTTTGTCTCCCTGTTACAACATAATGCAAGAGTTGCCTGTACTCTCTGTATTGGTCTGCTCTGGCTGCCATAGCGAAATACCACAAACTGGGTGGCTTAAACAACAGCACTGTATTTCTCACAGTTTTGGAAGCTGAGAAGTCTAAGATCAAGGTGTCAGCTGATTTGGTTCCCAGTGAGAGCTTTCTTCCTGGTTTGCAGACTGCTGCCTTCTTTCTATGTCCTCACCTGGCCTTACCTCCATGTGTGCACATGGAGAGAGCAATCTCTCTTTCTTTCCCTTCTTATAAAGCCACTAAGCCTATTCTAAGGGCCCCAATCTCATCATCTAATTTAATCCCAATTACCTCCCAAAGCCCCCATCTCCAAATACCATCACACTGAGAGTTAGGGCTTCAACATATGAATTTGGGGAGATACAAACACTAAATCCATAACATTCTACCCCTGGTCCCCTCGAATCCATGTCTTTCTCATATGCAAAATACATTCATTCCATCCCAACAGCCCCAAAGTCTTAATTCATTCCCACCCCAAAGTCTTAATTCATTCCCACATAAGCTCTAAAGTCTAAGTCCAAAGCCTCATATAAATAAGGTAAGTGTGAGTCTCCAGGTATGATACATCCTGAGGCATACTTCCTCTCCAGCTGTGAAGCAAGGTATGTGCTTCCTAAATACAACGCTGGGCCAGGCATAAGAAAGACATTCCCATTTCAAAAGGGGGAAGTAATAAAAAGGGAAAGGTGATGGGTCCCAAGCAAGTTCAAAACCTAGCAAGGTAAATTCCATCAGATCTTAAGGCTCTGGAATAATCCTCTTTGGTTCAACACTGTCTTACTTTGTTCTGTGGCTTTGCTGGCAGTCATGGGGGTGGGGGTTGTCATGCCCACAAGGCTTTGCAGGTGGTCCCAGCCCCATGGCTCCAGAGGGGACTCCTAGTCCCAGGGTTTTATTTGGAGGTCGGAGGCTGTCTGGCCTATTGAGACTGAGGTGGACGCCCTGCTGATCTCTGAATCACCTTCGGGGTCACTTTTCCCTCTTCCTGAAGAGCAGCACACATTCACAGCCAAACAGCTCTATTGTCCTGTTCCATCAAATCCAGGAAGTCCAAAAGCCTTCCTTCATTTCATCCCATTTCCTTCCCATTCAGCTCATACTGGTAGTATTTCTATTTATATAATCCCATAAACTCTTTATCAAGTGAGAGTCCAGCCACATCCTTGGTATTCTCTTCAGAACACACTTTCTCATTTTTTGCAATATGGATAGGCCAAGAATTTTAAAATCTTTAAGTTCTGATTCCTTTTTGCTTAACAATCCCTTCTTCAATTCATATCTCTCCTCCCACGTTTTACTATAAGCTGTCAGGAGAAACCAAGGCATTCCTTCAACACTTTGCCTAGAAATCTCCTTAATTTGTGAAATAAAATTCATATTTATGGCAAGACAAGAAAAATTTAAACATAAAAATTCTTCTCTGCCCTTTGGCCTCCCCTCTCCTCACACTGTGCATTGTGTATCCTCATTATGCATTGACCAAACCTCCCCCATCAGCAGGAATACCTTCTCAACCATAAATAGCAACATTCTCCTAGCATCAAGACAACTCCTTGGGACTTCCCTGGTGGCACAGTGGATAGGACTCCACGCTTCCAATGCAGAGGTCCTGGGTTCAGTCCCTGGTCAGGGAACTAGATCCCACATGCATGCTGCAACAAGAGTTCACATGCCACAACTGAGGAGCCCACGGGCAGCAACTAAGGAGCCCTGGAGCTGCAACTAAGGAGCCCGCCTGCCACAACTAAGACCTGGTGCAACCAAATAAATAAATAGATATTAAAAAAAAAAAAGACAACTCCTTAAAAGATAACATTCCTTCTTGATCTTGTAAAGGGTCACATGATCCACCACGATGGCACTTAAAACTGGTTTATGTAAGCTGTCAATAATAAGTCATTTAATAAGTCATTTAATAATAATAAGTCATTTAACGTACAGCCCTCTGTCTCAAAAAACTTATATAAACTGTGTCTTGACTTCTAAAGGGTGGAAACGTTCTCAGAGCATCCTGAAATGGTCTTCCTGGTAATGGTAATCCTCAAATTTGGCTTGAATAAAATTTTCCAGTTCCTTCTTAGATGAACTGATTAATTTTTTGTCAGCAGTTAAACGTCCAATTTCATTGCTCAAAAGGTCTACATTTCACAAATCTAAAATACAACACAAATGAACATATCTACGAAACAGAAACAGATTCACAGACATAGAGAATAGACTTGTGGTTGCCAAGGGGCAGGGGGAGTGGGGGAGGGAAGGATTGGGAGTTTAGGATTAGCAGGTGCAAACTAGTATATATAGAATGGATAAAAAACACGGTCCTACTGTATAGACAGAGAACTATATTCACTATCCTGTGATAAACCATAATGGAAAAGAATATGAAAAAGAATAAATATATGTATAACTGAATCACTTTGCTGTACAGCAGAAATTAACACAACATTGTAAATCAACTATACATCAATAAAAAAATTTTTTTTTAAGTTCTACCTTCCACAGAGCACTAAAATGGGAACACAATTCATCAAGTTCTTTACCAGTTTATGCTAAGGATCACCTTTCCTCCAGTTTCCAATAATATGTTCTTCAGTTCTATCTGAGACCTCACCAGAATCACCTTTAATATTTGTATTTCTAGCATGAACCTCAAAATTCTTCCAGCTTTTACTCATTACCCAATTCCAAAGTCACCTCCCCGTTTAAGTGTTTGTTACAGCAGCTCCTCGCTTCTCAGTACAAAACTCTGTATCAGTCTCTGCAGAGAAACAGAACCAATAGGCTGTATATATTTATATATATATAGTGACTCAATTCCTTATAATAAAACTCTTTATATTTCCTTTATTTTTATATTTAATTTTAAAATTTTGTATATTTTTAAAATTTTATGTATATGAAGAGATTTATTATAAAGAATTGAGTCACACAATTATGGAGGCTGAGAAGTCCCAAGTTGGGCAGTCAGCTGGAGAACTAAGAGAGTCAATGACACCATTCCAGTCTGAGTTCAAGTCTGAAGGCGGAGAACGCTGACATTCTAGCCCAAAGACAGTCAGACAAAGAGACTCTTCTCTTACTCAGCCTTTTATTCTATTCAGACCTTCAATGCATTGGATGAGGCCCACTTTGAAGAAAGCGATCTGCTTTTCTCAGTCTACCAGTTCAAATGTTAATCTCATCCAGAAACACCCTCACAGACACACACAAAATATCTAGGCACCCTGTGGTTCAGTCAAGTTAACACATAACACTAACCAACACAGTCCCTGACTCCAGCTCTTCTCTTCCCATTCTCAGCTAAGCCCACCCCAACAGGTTTCTGTCCTCAGCACTTCATGGAAACTACTTTTGTCAAGGTCACAGTGTCCTCTGCTCTGCTAAGTCCATCTTCCTCATCTAGTTTGACATATTAGAAGGATTTGACATGGTGACCACCCCTCTTCCTTGATATATTCCATTTGACTCCCAGGACAGCACACTCTCTGTGATTTTCTTTACCACACTGGTTCATCTTTCTAAGCCTCCTTTGCTGGTTTCTCCATTTTTCCATGATGCCTTTTTTTTTTTTTAACATCTTTATTGGAGTATAATTGCTTTACAATGGTATGTTAGTTTCTGCTTTATAACAAAGTGATTCAGTTATACATATACATATATCCTCATATCTCTTCCTTCTTGCATCTCCCTCCCTCCCACCGTCCCTATCCCACTACTCTAGGTGGTCACAAAGCACCGAGCTGATCTCCCTATGCTATGCAGCTGCTTCCCACTAGCTATCTATTTTACGTTTGGTAGTGTATATATGTCCATGCCACTCTCTCACTTTGTCACAGCTTACCCTTCCCCATCCCCGTATCCTCAAGCAAATTCCCTAGTAGGTCTGTATCTTTATTCCCGTCTTGCTCCTAGGTTCTTCATGACCTTTTTTTTTTTTAATTCCATATATATGTGTTAGCATATGGTATTTGTTTTTCTCTTCCTGACTTACGTCACTCTGTATGACAGACTCTAGGTCCATCCACCTCACTACAAAATAACTCGATTTCATCTTTATTGTGGCTGAGTAATATTCCATTGTATATATGTGCCACATCTTCTTCATCGATTCGTCTGTTGATGGACACTTAGGTTGCTTCCATGTCCTGGCTATTGTAAATAGAGCTGCAATGAACACTGTGGTACATGACTCTTTTTGAATTATGGTTTTCTCAGGGTATATGCCCAGTAGTGGGATTGCTGGGCCGTACGGCAATTCTAGTTTTAGTTTTTTAAAGAACCTCCATACTGTTCTCCATAGTGGCTGTATCAATTTACATTCCCACCAACAGTGCAAGAGGGTTCCCTTTTCTCCACACCCTCTCCAGCATTTACTGTTTGTAGAATTTTTGATGATGGCCATTCTATTGGTGTGAGATGATATCTCATTGTAGTTTTGATTTGCATTTCTCTAATGATTAATGATGTTGAGCATTCTTTCATGTGTTTGTTAGCAATCTGTATATCTTCTTTGGAGAAATGTCTATTCAGGTCTTCTGCCTATTTTTGGATTGGGTTGTTTGTTTTTCTGATATTGAGCTGCAAGAGCTGCTGGTAAATTTTGGAGATTAATCCTTTGTCAGTTGCTTCATTTGCAAATATTTTCTCCCATTCTGAGGGTTCTCTTTTCGTCTTGTTTATGGTTTCCTTTGCTATGCAAAAGCTTTTAAGTTTCATTAGGTCCCATTTGTTTATTTTTGTTTTTATTTCCATTTCTCTAGGAGGTGGGTCAAAAAGGATCTTGCTGTGATTTATGTCGTAGAGTGTTCTGCCTATGTTTTCCGCTAAGAGTTTGATAGTGTCTGGCCTTACATTTAGGTCTTTAATCCATTTTGAGTTTATTTTTGTGTATGGTGTTAGGGAGTGTTCTAATTTCATAATTTTACATGTACCTGTCCAGTTTTCCCAGCACCACTTATTGAAGTGGCTGTCTATTCTCCGCTGTATATTCTTGCCTCCTTTATCAAAGATAAGGTGACCATATGTGCATGGGTTTATCTCTGGGCTTTCTATCCTGTTCCATTGATCTATATTTCTGTTTTTGTGCCAGTACCATATTGTCTTGATTACTGTAGCTTTGTAGTGTAGTCTGAAGTCAGGGAGCCTGATTCCTCCAGCTCCATTTCTTTCTCAAGATTGCTTTGGCTATTTGGAGTATTTGTGTTTCCATACAAGTTGTGAAATTTTTTGTTCTACTTCTGTGAAAAATGCCAGTGGTAGTTTGATAGGGATTGCATTGAATCTGCAGATTGCTTTGGGTAGTAGAGTCATTTTCACAATGTTGATTCTTCCACTCCAAGAACATGGTATATATCTCCATTTGTTTGTATCATCTTTAATTTCTTTCATCAGTGTCTTATAATTTTCTGCATAGAGGTCTTTTGTCTCCTTAGGTAGGCTTATTCCTAGATATTTTATTCTTTTTGTTGCAGTGGTAAATGGGAGTGTTTTCTTAATTTCACTTTCAGATTTTTCATCATTAGTGTATAGGAATGCAAGAGATTTCTGTGCATTAATTTTGTATCCCGCTACTTTACCACATTCATTGATTAGCTCTAGCAGTTTTCTGGTAGCATATTTAGGATCCTCTATGTATAGTATCATGTCATCTGCAAACAGTGACAGCTTTACTTCTTCTTTTCTGATTTGGATTCCTTTTATTTCTTTTTCTTCTCTGATTGCTGTGGCTAAAACTTCCAAAACTATGTTGAATAACAGTGGTGAGAGTGGGCAACCTTGTCTTATTCCTGATCTTAGTGGAAATGGTTTCAGTTTTTCACCATTGAGGATGATGTTGGCTGTGGGTTTGTCATATATGGCCTTTATTATGTTGAGGAAAGTTCCCTCTATGCCTACTTTCTGCAGGGTTTTTATCATAAATGGGTGTTGAATTTTGTCGAAAGCTTTCTCTGCATCTATTGAGATGATCATATGGTTTTTCTCCTTCAATTTGTTAATATGGTGTATCACATTAATTGATTTGCGTATATTGAAGAATCCTTGCATTCCTGGAATAAACCCCACTTGATCATGGTGTATGATTCTTTTAATGTGCTGTTGGATTCTGTTTGCCAGTATTTTGTTGAGGATTTTTGCATCTATATTCATCAGTG
Source organism: Globicephala melas (assembly GCF_963455315.2). NCBI lineage: Eukaryota > Metazoa > Chordata > Mammalia > Artiodactyla > Delphinidae > Globicephala > Globicephala melas. The sequence goes on along the minus strand of NC_083314.1, from coordinate 100,242,741 downwards.
ATATAGGCCTGTAGTTTTCTTTCTTTGTGACATCTTTGTCTGGTTTTGGTATCAGGGTGATGGTGGCCTCGTAGAATGAGTTTGGGAGTGATCCCCCCTGCTATATTTTGGAAGACTTTGAGAAGGATAGGTGTTAGCTCTTGTCTAAATGTTTGATAGAATTCACCTGTGAAGCCATCTGGTCCTGGGCTTTTGTTTGTTGGAATATTTTTAATCACAGCTTCAATTTCAGTGCTTGTGATTGGTCTGTTCTTATTTTCTATTTCTTCCTGGTTCAGTCTCAGAAGGTTGTGCATTTCTAAGAATTTGTCCATTTCTTCCAGGTTGTCCATTTTATTGGCATAGAGTTGCTTGTAGTAATCTCTCATGATCCTTTGTATTTCTGCAATGTCAGTTCTTACTTCTCCTTTTTCATTTCTAATTCTCTTGATTTGAGTCTTCTCCTTTTTTTTTGGGTTCGCGGGCCTCTCACTGTTGTGGCCTCTCCCGTTGCCGAGCACAGGCTCTGGACGCGCAGGCTCAGCAGCCATGGCTCACGGGCCTAGCCGCTCTGCGGCATGGGGGATCTTCCCAGAACAGGGCACAAACCCGCATCCCCTCCATCGGCAGGCCGACTCTCAACCACTGTGCCACCAGGGAAGCCCAGTCTTTTCCCTTTTTTTCTTGATGAATCTGGCTAATGGTTTATCAATTTTGTTTATCTTCTCAAAGAACCAGCTTTTAGTTTTATTGATCTTTGCTATCATTTTCTACATTTCTTTTTCATTTATTTCTGATCTGATCTTTATGATTTCTTTCCTTCTGCTAACTTTGGGGGTTTTTTGTTCTTCTTTCTCTAATTGCTTTAGGTGTAAGGTTAGGTTGTTTATTTGAGTTGTTTCTTGTTTCTTAAGGTAGGATTGTATTGCTATAAACTTCCCTCTTAGAACTGCTTTTGCTGCATCCCATAGGTTTTGGGTCATTGTGTTTTCATTGTCATTTGTTTCTAGGTATTCTTTGATTTCCTCTTTGATTTCTTCAGTGATCACTTCATTATTAAGTAGTGTATTGTTTAGCCTCCATGTGTTTGTATTTTTTACAGATTTTTTCCTGTAATTGATATCTAGTCTCATAGTGTTGTGGTTGGAAAAGATATTTGATACGATTTCAACTTTCTTAAATTTACCAAGGCTTGATTTGTGATACAAGATATGATGTAACCTGGAGAATGTTCCATGAGCACTTGAGAAGAATGTGTATTCTGTTGCTTTTGGATGGAATGTCCTATAAATATCAATTAAGTCCATCTTGTTTAATGTATCATTTAAAGCTTGTGTTTCCTTATTTATTTTCTTTTGGATGATCTGTCCATTGGTGAAAATGGGGTGTTAAAGTCCTCTACTATGATTGTGTTAATGTCGATTTCCCCTTTAATGGCTGTTAGTATTTGTCTTATGTATTGAGGTGCTCCTATGTTGGGTGCATAAATATTTACAATCTTCTTCTTGGATTGATCCCTTGATCATTATGTAGTGTCCTTCTTTGTCTCTTGTAATAGTCTTTGTTTTAAAGTCTGTTTTGTCTAATATGAGAATTGCTACTCCAGCTTTCTTTTCATTTTCATTTGCATGGAATATCTTTTTCCATCCTCTCACTTTCAGTCTGTATGTGTCCCTAAGTCTGAAGTGGGTCTCTTGTACACAGCATATATATGGGTCTTAGTTTTTGTATCCATTCAGCCAGTCTATGTCTTTTGGTTTGAGCATTTAATCCCTTTACATTTAAGGTAATTATCGATATGTATGTTTCTATTACCATTTTAATTGTTTTGGGTTTGTTATTGTAGGTCTTTTCCTTCTCTTGTGTTTCCTGCCTAGAGAAGTTCCTTTAGCATTCTTTGTAAAGCTGGTTTGGTGGTGTTGAATTCTCTTAGCTTTTGCTTGTCTGTAAAGGTTTTAATTTCTCCATCAAATCTGAATGAGATCCTTGCTGGGTAGATTAATCTTGGCTGTAGGTTTTTCCCCTTCATCACTTAAACATGTCCTGCCACTCCCTTCTGGCTTACAGAGTTTCTGCTGAAAGATCAACTGTTAACTTTTTGAGGATTCCCTTTTTTTTTTTTTAATTTATTTATTTATTTTTTTTAACATCTTTATTGGGGTATAATTGCTTTACAATGGTGTGTTGGTTTCTGCTTTATAACAAAGTGAATCAGTCATACATAAACATATGTTCCCATATGTCTTCCCTCTTGCGTCTCCCTCCCTCCCGCCCTCCCCATCCCACCTCTCCAGGCTGTCACAAAGCACCGAGCCAATATCCCTGTGCCATGCGGCTGCTTCCCTTTTATGTTATTTGTTGTTTTTCCCTTGCTGCTTTTAATATTTTTTCTTTGTATTTAATTTTTGATAATTTGATTAATATGTGTCTTGGCGTTTTTCTCCTTGGATTTATGCTGTATTGGACTCTCTGTGCTTCCTGGACTTGATTAACTATTTCCTTTCTCATATTAGGGAAGTTTTCAACTATAATCTCTTCAAATATTTTCTCAGTCCCTTTCTTATTCTCTTCTTCTTCTGGGACCCCTATAATTCGAATGTTGGTGCATTTAATGTTGTCCCAGAGGTCTCTGAGACTCTTCTCAATTCTTTTCATTCCTTTTTCTTTATTCTGCTCTGCAGTAGTTATTTCCACTATTTTATCTTCCAGCTCACTTATCCATTCTTCTGCCTCAGTTATTCTGCTATTGATCCCTTCTAGAGAATTTTAAATTTCATTTGTTGTGTTGTTCATCACTGTTTGTTTGCTCTTTAGTTCTTCTAGGTCCTTGTTAAATGTTTCTTGTATTTTCTCCATTCTATTTCCAAGATTTTGGATCATCTTTACTATCATTATTCTGAATTCTTTTTCAGGTAGACTGCCTATTTTCTCTTCATTTGTTAGGTCTGGTGAGTTTTTACCTTGCTCCTCATCTGCTGTGTGCCCATGACCTCTTAATGTTGGGATACCTTAGGTTTCAGTTCTTGGACATCTCCTCACCTTACAGTCTTTCCATTGGAGATTCTATTCCATGTCATGTGTATAAACACATCTCTATGTCCACAATTCTTAAAGTTACATCTTTAGCTCTAACCTCTCTGCTGAACTCTCAGTTCATATGTTCTACGATCTCTAATAGACATATCAACCTCAGCATGTCCAAAATTGAACTCTTACTATCTCCCACCTTCAGACATGCTCTATTCACAGCCTTTTCCACCTCAAAAGATAACTTTCAGCTTACGTGATTTCCATGTGTCATTGAATACTATGGGTCACTCCAGTTCTCTAGATATTTTCTTAGCTACTGTGACTCCACCTTCTCCTAGTTTTCCTCTGATGGCCCTGGCATCCTGAACTCAGCCTCCCACATGGACTTCTATCTATATTCTTAAAGTTTTGGACTTAAACATTAAGCTTCCTCAGACTTTCGCACACAAATCTGTTGCAGGAAACAGATCTGTTGCCGGAAACCAAATGTTTAAGTTTAGGACTTAAACATTAAGCTTCCTCAGACTTTCACACACTAATCTGTTGCAGGAAACCAATCTGTTCCAGGGCCCAAGAATGGGCTCTTATCTAACCCCAGAAATGTATTGTCTGAGGAGATGCACATGCTGGCAAGAGAATTTATTGGGAAGGGGGCGCCCGCGCAGAGAGCAGGAGTGCAAGGGAGCCCAGGAGAAATGCTCTGCCACGTGGCTGACAGTTGGGTTTTATGGTGATGGGGTTAGTTTCCAGGTTGTCTCTGGCCAATCATTCTGACTCAGGGTCCTTCCCGGTGGTGTGTACATCTCTCAGCCAAGATGGATGCCAGTGAGAAGGATTCTGGGAGGTTGGTAGGTCATACAGACTGGTGTCTCCTCTCTCCTTTTGACCCTTCCCAAATTCTTCTGGTTGGTGATAGCCTGTTAGTTTCACATTCCTTACCAGGACCTCCTGTTGTAAGATACCTCATGCAAGTGGTTACTATCGTGTCTGGCCAGGGTGGGCAGTTTCAGTCAGTGGTTCCCCTAACAAATCTATTTTTCCAAATACCCATTCTCCAAGCTAGAAACCTGGTGCTCATCATAGTCTCCTTTCACCTATCCTCTACATTTTATTGATCATCAAATCAATACTATCCTACCTTCAAAATATTGTTCATATGTTTCCATGTTTTTCTACCCCCTCTATCTTAATCCAGGCCCTCATTGCTTCTTGCCTCCTAGCTGGTCCCCGTGCCTCCAGTCTTGTACCCCCTCTAAATCCATCTACTACACTGGTTTGTATTTTTCTAAAGTATAAATCATTATATCATTTCCTTGATTAAAATCTTTTCCTGTTTAAAATATTTTCCATATTGAAAATCTTCTGTTTTCACTATCAAGTCCAAGCTCTGTAGCATAACACTCAAAGCCCTCTAGAATATGATTTCTGCTTACCTCTCTGGCATAATCTGCTACTTAGACACACTCTGCACTCACCATTGAAAACTCTTTGCAGTGCCCCACAGCCAAGCTTGTTTCAATTATGCTGAAAAGATAATATAGTACTTTCTGAGTTTAAGTTTATGTAAGCCTCTATACCAGAGCTAAATAAATACTGGTTTTCAAAAAGAGATATAAATTAAATTCTAGAAACTGCAGAGCTAGATGACAAGCCTCTAGAAAGCATTGGCTCTACAATAACATATATGAAATTTAGTGTACTTATAAAAAAACTCGTGGTTGTATTTTGGGATCAAGTTAATGGTCTATAATGACAGGGAGTCATTCCCTGTCCCTACCCTTGCCTTTTAGCACCACTTTCCTACCCATAGTCAAGTGTTTCATGGGGTAGGAAACATTTTTTAAATTAAGAATAAAGTTTAATATCAATCTAATAACTATAGCCACAATAGTGTAATACATCTTGAAGCTGACAAATTATCTGACAAGCTGTGAGCTCTCAGCTTTAGGCCAAGTTGTGCCACTGCTGGATTTAAGCCTGTCCAAGCTTGTTTGGGGAATGACATAGGCAGAACCCACAGAGCTCTCTTTGTGTGAGGAGCTGAGTTATCACCTGAGAAAGAAATTTTCCCAAAGGAATCAGGCAAAACAAGCTGATGCAGTAACAGAGCTTTGGTGGGAGGAGAAGGACAATTCTGAGCACAGCGTGGTGATTGTCAATTATATTTACTGCCAAGAACAATCTCCAAGGACTTATATTGCAGTCCTGTGAAGGGGAGAGTAATGTAAGCCAAACCAAAGAACTGTGTACTCATTATCTACTGTCATATAACAAATTAGCACATATTTAGTGGCTAAAAACAACACACATGTATCATCTCACAGAACCTGGGCATAGTTTAACCAGGTCCTCTGTTTCAGGGTCTCTCATGACGCTGCAATCAAGGTTTCTGGCATCTCATCTGAAAGCTCAACTGAAGAGGGATCTGCTCCCAATTTCACGTGCTTGTTAGCAGGATTCAATGATCTATGTCCTGTTGGGCTGGGGACCTCAGTTTCTTGCCTGCTGACAGCCAGTAGCTGCCCTCAGTTCCTTTTCACTGGGCCTCCCATACGTGGATGCTTGCTTCATGCATGCAAGCCCAGAAGGCAGTCAGGGGAGTCTCCTAGCAACATGGAAGTTTTAGTGCTATGTAATGTAAGTATGGAAGTGACACCCCATCACCTCTGCCATAGTCTGTTGGTTAGAAGCTAGACACAGATCCCACCCACAGTAAAGGTAAAATGGTTACACAGGGCATCAATACCAGGAAACAGATAATTGGGGACCATTTTAGAGTTTCTCTGTCTCAAACTGACTTATCAAAAACTCTAAGTCATTGACGTATCAGCAGCATGACTTTAGTACTGCTTTAACACAGTGCTACAAAAGAGAAGAGTATTTAATGATGGAACCTCATTGTGAGTTTGAAAGCACAGGGAACCTAGAGGGGACTAGGAGACAATCTGAGGTGAAGAGCACTAAAACACACTTAAAATTCTTTGTATTTTGGCTTAGGACAAGCCTTTATGGGAAAATACTCATTTGAATTCAATAAATGTAAATACCCACACGGTGGCAGTAGATGCCAGGAAATTCTAGGTAATTATAAGCCAGCGAGGTACAGAAGAGCAAATTTATCTTCCTATATGGCAACCCATGTTTTCCTTTTTGTCTAATGCTTCTTTCTGAGAAGACTCAAGAATTTCCGGGTCCTCTTCAAATGGATGTGATAAGGGATTGTCTCCTTCTTTATGTACATTCTGCCACAGTCTCCTCAAGCCCCATAAGTCTGGGATATTCCAGAGAGACTCCCTCAGAAATCTCTAGACTAGAAATAGGCACCAGTCTCTATATTCATGTTTGCCCCAAATTCCAGAGGGTATAATTCAAGTTCTCCTAATAATTTCATCACCATACTTCCATGACAGCTCCAGGGGAGACCTACGTGTTCTGTGACTCAGCAAGCATCCAACTGAGAAATAAATGCCCCTCTCCTGCTTCTTGCAGGCTTAACGATCTTTTCAATTAACTGTCTTAATGCTCTCCTGGATAGATCTGATAGATTCAACCCTTGGGAAAATGGTTGGGGGAAGAAATGAAAAGAACAATGATTCTGGAGTCATGGTCAGTTTGAATAGACTCCTTTTCTATAAGAATAGCATGAGGGAAGTGAGATTGCCTATCCTCATAAATCAGCTACTGCTGGTGCTCCAGGTCCTAGGCAGCCCTAAAGCAAGGGATTTAGCCCCAGTTATGCAGGGAAAACTTCTGAATTGAAGACAGGTACCTCCAGGGCAGACATCAACAAGACAGCATCAAGGTGGTCTGGATCAATCCCAACCTCACTCTCACTTGCTCCTAAGTACTGATAATAAGTACACAAGGATTTCTGGACAAATAAAAGGAGGGCCTTGAGGGAAACGGACCAGAACTGCTGCCAGTATAGGCCTGTAGAGCCTCATGTTCTGTTCTATATCACTAATGGGAGCTATTTCCACCCCAAATTATAAAAACATTAGCCTCAGTTACTTTTTTTAAATATTAGGGTTTGTAAAGAAGATTTCACAACTGAAAATAAGTGAGCCAATGCAATGTTCTTCACACCCTCAGGCAGCCTCCATCCATCTGATGCAGCTGTCCGCTGAAATATGCCAACTGGGCAGTTAAAAATAGATGGCAGCTCCCTTAAAGGAGTTGCATGATTGATTTCTATAGCCTTCCATATTTATTTGTCTAGATCAGTTGTCTCCAAATGTTTTTTCCTGTGTACACGTAAAAGGAATTTGAAAAACAATGTATACTTCACGAATTTTTTAAGTTGACCATCTAATGTTTTTTAATATGTTTAAAAGTTTATTTGTCCTTGGGTTAATATTACCTTATTACTAGAATGAGTCAGGATTTAGCTATTCCTGTTTTTCGTATATTTATAGCACTAAAAAATCTTATTTTTATACATAAGTAGATGAGAATGAAAGTTTTGTTAGTAAAATTTTAAATATATTAGGCATATATTTTGCATCTGATAATCAGAATGATATATTAACCTCAGAGAGGGAGAACTTGATTTAATAAAGCTGGTTTTCTGAAGTTTAGGGTACTATATCATAGGTGACTTTTTTTTTTTAATTTTGTTCTACATTCCTTATATATTAGTATAGGTCCTACTTTTTTAAAAGCATGGAAAGGAATCATGAGAAAAACAGAAAGACAAAGAGGAAGAGAAATAGAAAAAGTATCAGGTCCAGGGATGGATTCAGGTTTTGTTAGCCTGAAGCCTATATAACATGAGGTGCAGACCTCTTTAAAAAAAGAGGACAACATTATAAATTTTAAAAATTAGGTGGAAAAGTAAATATTTATGTAACATGAGAATAAAATCATGACAAATTATGCATTTTAAAGGATGATAAATTCCACAACCATCATATAACCTAGAAAAGTATAACAATATCAATAACAATATTAATTAATATCTCTATAACAATTTTTCTACACTTTCTGGCTCAATACTTTTAATCATCTCTTCAAATGGCAATGCCTTTTTATACCATTTTCTATGGGAAAAAGATAATCGAGATTTTTCCTCAACATAGTTGGTACATTTTATTATTGATAGTTTAGAAAAGCTATTTTCTGCTTCATTGTTAGTGGAAGTTACTGGTTAAGCCACATCCACCATTTCCTCCCAGTTTCTTTCTCAGGAGGTGCTTCTTGCCAGGGCAAGCCCTTAGAGACTCTAGCCCTTTGACTGGCCAGGCTAAAGCTCTGGCATGGGGGCCACAGCCCTGGGGACAGCTCTGCCAGGTCTCCTTGACCCCCTTTCTCACCTACCGTGTGAGAGTGCTGCTCTGATATGACTCCCTCAAGAGTAACTCATTATTTGATAATAGTGAGAATATGAAAGAGGTAAGTTAGTCAAACAACAAAAACAAGAATTGTCATTGCACCAGCTGTCCCACGCTATTGAATCTGGAACATCCCCCAAAGGGTCAAACTACCCCTTCACTAATGCCGTGCCTCACACTTACTAGACATTCATATTAGGCAGGAAAAGACAATGGTCTATGAAAGGTTTATGAGTATAAGAGGTTTCTCCAATAACAATATGTTGATTGTTCCTCTGAAGATTTTGCACCCCAGGGTGATGCATCATAGATGATTTGGGTGGATAAGAGGTATTTCTTTTGAAAAGTTGGGAAATGGTAACTGTAAAAGAGAATTTGGGCAAGGGAAAAGGAGAAACAGCATTAATATATATTCTCTGGTTGCTGGATATATTATTCTCCAAGGCTATACTGTTCTCTGATTCGAGCCAACATCGATACTGTTACTCCCATTATTCAAACCTTCTGTATCTTTTCTAATATTTTATCTGCTTAATCTATCATTAATTTTGTGATATATTTTGAAATAGTCTATTGTAATTGTAGAGTTATCAGTTTCTCCCTGTAGTTCTATCCACTTTTGCTTTGTAAATATTGAGTATGTTTTATTAGGTATACACAAGTTTAATATTGTTATATGTTTCTGGTGAACTGAATCTTATTCTAGCATTTATCCCATTATATTAATTACTAGTTCAGGAGCTTCCCTGGTGGCGCAGTGGTTGAGAGTCCGCCTGCTGATGCAGGGGACATGGGTTTGTGCCCTGGTCCGGGAAGATCCCACATGCCGCGGAGCGGCTGGGCCCATGAGCCATGGCAGCTGGAAAAAAAAAAAAAAAGTACAAACTTCGTAACTCATCATTCAAATTTCCCAATGACCTGAAATTCACTCATTTTCTCCTCACATACTAGAAAAACAATCAAACTGAAATCCTCACTAGCCTTACACAAATCCTACATCCCTTCTGCTTTCCACATATAATATTGAGATCATGGTATAATTTCCCTTCGCACTCTGCAAGTTCAAACCCTTTAAAGTCAATCTTAAAAGCCTCTTCTGAAAGTTTTTGGCATATTCACCCAAATAAAAATATTCTCTCCTCCTTTTGAATGATGTTATGGACTGAATGTTTGTGTTTTCTCAAAAATTCAAATGTTGAAGTCCCAAACGCCAATGTGACTATTTAGAGACAGAGCCTGTGATGAAGTGATAAAGGTTAAATGAGATCATAAGGGTAGGGCCCTAATCTGACAGGGCTGGTGCCCTTATGAGGAAGAAACCCCAGAGCTCTCTCTCTCCACCATGTGAAGGCACAGTGAGAAGACAGCTGTCTGCAAACAAAGGAAAGAGCTCTCACCAGGAATAAAATCAGTTGGCACCCTGATCTTAGACTTCCCAACCTCCAGAACTGTGAGAAATACATTTCTGTTGTTTAAGCCACCCAGTCTGTGGTATTTTGTCATGACAGCCTGAGCTGACTAACACAAATGACAACATACTACTTTATCAATATCTCTTCTTGGGTTTAGATTTTTTCCATTGAATTATCATTGCTCATGTGGCATGGTTTTTCTCAGTTATTAATGTCTAATAATTAATAATGATTCAAAGAACCCAGCAACCTCCATACCAAATAAATAATCTCACATGCATGCTTGCAGAACCAGGTTTACTTGTCAGATTTATATTTATTTGGTATCTTGTCATCAAAAACTTGAGTCCTTAAAAGTTTGTTTACAAGATCTTATGTGATATTTTAAAAACTAAAATGATTCTTTGTTACATAATCCTTAACCTCTGAGACTAAGATGTTTGTTTTCAAGGTTTGTTATGAAAAATTATGTCTACTTATGTATTTAATATAGGAATTTGAATATGTTCTTCAAATATAAAATATTTGAGTAATATTTTTAACTCAAAGGCTCTGATTTCACTGATTGTGTTAGAATGAATTCACCCAGCATAAAAATTGTTTGAATTCTCCTAGAATTAAAAAAGCACCTATTTCCCTTCTAGCATAGGTTATGCAAGTAAAGTGAATGACTATAGTAGAATTATTTTTAAAAACACAATGCAGAATCTCTACTTTTTCATCTATACAAATGTGCTTTGTATTTATATGGCATTTCTTTTTCCCAAACTCTTTAATTTATACATTACTCTGACAGTTACTGCATGCCTGAAATGTGTCATGAACTGTGTTGGCACTGAGGAAAAAAAATGAGCAAAAAAGTAGAAGATTTGCGACCACCTAGAGGGGTGGGATAGGGAGGGTGGGAGGGAGACACAAGAGGGAGGAGATATGGTGATATATGTATATGTATAGCTGATTCACTTTGTTATAAAGCAGAAACTAACACACCATTGTAAAGCAATTATACTCCAATAAAGATGTTTAAAAAAAAGGTTACACTAATCTTTCTTAAATTCCTTAAAAATAAATAAAATTATAAGAGAAATTGATATTTCTACATAACCATTAATGGGATTAGAAACTGGAATAACTTTTTGGTAGGTGTGACAACTGTGATAATATGTGTGCCTAATTCTATGAGTAATTTGACTTTTAGGAATTTATCCTGCAAATAAACTTTCACAAAATGGGGGGGAAAAAAGTGGAAGAGACAGATTATAATTAAATTTTTTAAATTACAGCTGATATTTACATAGTGCTTACTATGTTCCAGGCCCTGTTTTAAGCATTGTATATACACTAAATCATTTAAGACTCACAACAACCGTTAAAATAGGTTCTATTAGTATCCCCATGTTAAAGATAAGGAAACTGAGGCACCAAGAATTTAAGACCCAAGATTCCAAGCCAAGCAGTCTTGGTTTGAAAACCCTTGCTCAACTGTACTCACCTCACTAATCACACAAGTAAATGCAAAACTGCTACTGTACTATGCAGTAAGAAAGAGATATACAAAGGCCATTAAAGGCCTCCATAATGGGAAGTGGGAGCTGGTCAGGAAGAACAAGGAAGGTTCCCTGAGGAAGTCTGCTTGAGTTGAGATTGGAAGAATAGGTTAAGTTGCAGAGATGGGTGAGAGGAGTCTTCCTGGCAGACAGGGCAACAAATAAAATAGCCCTGTGGTAGAGCATGAACAAAGGACTGAACCACAGCTAGTTGCCTCAAGCAGGAACACAGGAGGGATGATGATGGAGGATGAGATTGGGGAGGGTAGAGAGCTATGAGAGGTAAGGGTGGAGGCAGATCATTTAGGCCTATCTAGGCCAATTTAAAGAATTTCACTCATCTTTTTTTTTTTTTTCACTCATCTTTGTCTATGTTATTCTGATTAAGAGCTAGTTTTCTACTTCAAAAGGTAGAGCTAGAAGCAGATTTTTTGTTTCCTCTAAAAGAGAAGGCTGTCACGGAAAGACTCACAAGCTATGGATAAACTACTGTATCCAGCTTTTTGTTGTTGCTGGTGGTGGGAGGGTTGACCTGTTCACCATACTGAAGCTAGTTCATCAAAGCTTGACGCACAAGTATAAAGGTGAATATTAAAGCTCTGCATGGGGATGAGAGTCCCCAGAAAAAGAGCAGAGTAGAAGAGAGTGCCAACATTTAATTGTCAATTGGCAGAGGATGAGCTCAAAAGATTTAAAGAAAGAGAAAAAGAAGGGGTTTGGGGGAGAGGAGAGAGGGAGAGAGAAGGAAAGAAAGGGTGAAAGAGAGAAAGGAAGGAAAGAAGGAAGGAAAACAGGAAGGAAGGAAGAAAAAAGAACAATCTGAGGGGTAAAAGGAAAATCAAAAGAGTGTTGTCAATAGAGGCAAGAGAAAAATGTTACAGGGCAGGAGATGTTAACAATTTCAGATACTACTGAGCTACCAAGTCAGATAAGCAATGAGATTTAGCATCGTGAAAGTCATTGGTAACCTAACAGGAGCCATGGGAATAGGGCAACAATTCTAAACCGGAGGCAATTTTGCTTTGCAGGGGTCATTTGGTAATGCCTGAAAACATTTTTGGTTGTCACAGCTGCAGGGAGAGAGCTGCTACAGGTATCTAGTGAATAAAGACCAGGGATGCTGCTAAACATCCTAAAATGTGCAGGACAGTGTCGCAAGTATAAAACATTGGCCTAAAATGCCAACAGTGCCAAGGTTAAGAAATCCTGAGATGGAGCAATGTAGGCAGAAGTTAGATTGGAAAAGGCTTAGAAATGGCTAGGTGGAAAGAAATAGAAACCGTTTTTCAAAAATTTGAACAGAGGAAATAGGGTAGTAACTAGAAGGGAATGAAGAAATCTAGAGAAAATTTCTCTCTCTCTTTCCTTTCCTCTCTTTCTTTCTCTTAATTGGGAGATACTTGATCCTGTTTTTAAAAGCTCCAATTGAAGAGAGTTTGAATATTCAGACAAAAGATAATCCATAATTTCAGGTACCTTAGAAGGTGGGAGGGAGTAAAATAAAAGTACCAGAGGAGGGGTTAGCCTCAGCAAAAATAATTACACCCATACTGTAATCGAAGGAAACTAGAATAGTATGGACAGATAATGGGACAGGTGATGCAGTTCTCATTTAAGGGCTGCTATTTTCTCTATAAAATAAAAATCAATATCATATTCTGAGAATCATGGGTGATGAGAGGAAGAAGGTTTGAAGAAGCTTGAAATAATCATTATGGAAAGTGGGAGAGAGCTTGACTGAGAATCCTTACAGGATTGCTGTACAGTTTGAAGTTGCTTTAATTACTTTTTTGTAATACCAATAGGCCCTATTGTGTAACTCTCTCCAGCAGTGCTTGGCTGCTCAGGCACAGATGCAGAGAAAGCAGACAGTTGGTTTATCTATGGTTGCAGTCTTTGGCAGATGCCACAAAGAAGACAGAAGGGGAAGTTTAAGCTATTAGCAACAGTATTATTGAACAGTACATCATGGAATCTTGCTGGACAAAGACAGATATGAATAAGGGAGACATATGGATGAGAAGAAAATGCATGAGTTAACGGTCATCAATAGGAGGACATTTTACCCAAGGCAAAATGGGAATATGGCAGTGACTTCAATCTATGCTACAAATATACAAACTGAGATATGAACTCCCCCAAAGCAGGGTATGCAGAACAAAGCCTTGATTATCATCAATAAATGTGCTGTACAAGGTGGGTCCCCTGAGGTTCACCAGAGCTCTGGGTGAATTTTACAATATCATATTAAAGAATATGCTTTATCGAGGAAACTCAAGGAGTCAGCAACAAGAAAAGTCACAGGTCCTTTGATTTTCCCATTTTTCCCATGAGGAAGTACGCAGGGCCCCTGGCCATCTGAAGGACACTTGGTCCAGTATTCTAGGGCAGATCCCCCACCTCACTGTTGCTCTCCTTTCTTACAGGGCAAGCATGATAGCAACCTTAATCAGAGGAGATAAGCACACAACATAAATGTTAGGCAGTCTGGATTGCATGCAATATATTTAAAGGGAGTAACTGTGAAAGCTAGCTGCCCAGCACCTGAGGACAGCGGAGATCATAGAAAGCTGTAGTTCCTGCAAGAGGGTAAAATAATGCCATCAGTCTAATAGGAAGCTGAGTTCAAGTGTGGCTTCTCGCACTGGTTGAAGGGTGATTCCTGGTTCCAGATAGCCCAGTGCTTCGGTAACCAAGAGTGAGCTCTCAGGGTTACTTTCAGACAATCCTGCCCCTTGTGCCATGAACTTTTATACATTATTCAACAAATGACATTTACAATAGCTTGTTGTAAATATATTTCAGCAGACTTCTCTCACTTTATTTCTTCAACATTCTGTGTGGTTTTTAAAGAAAAGGAAGAAACAGAGGATATGGTTTCAAAGTGAAGAGAGGTCTTATGAAACAAACCATAATGTTGTTGGCACTTATCAACTAAAAATGTTTAAGTGTAACTTACAGAGAATATCTCTAAATGTGATTTATGATACAGACACAAAAATAATATACATATAAATACCTAAATTTCATAATGGCAACATATTCCATGAGGGGTTTTTCCTTTTATAACAAAGATAGGGGAAAAAAAAAAAAGCTAAGAAAACAGAGAACAGAAAATGTCCAATAAAAATTTTCTTTAATTGGTTTAGAGTTCTAGAATAAAATAACAGAATGTTTATCACTAAGACACAGAAAGTATAGCTATTGCCAAGAGACATGAAATTTCTGAGGTCCAAGATTTCTGTAATATGAAAAGTTAAACAAAACAAAAAGTTGAACACAGCAGAGAAAGCTACCAAGTAGTCCTTTTTGTGGTTTTATTTTATTTTATTTTACTCTAAAGCTACTTAAAAATATGCAATATTGATATTAGTGGCAACTCACATTTATGATTGAATTTGGCAGTAAACAGAACCTCATTACCTCAATGTTATTGAGAGAGATGCCGTGGGAAAAAGTCTTCAAGTTGATCAGAGAGAGAATATGTCCCCTGGAAGCTAGAAGTGATTGTTTGTCTCCAAAAACAAAAATCATCAAGTGAAAAGAGGTGAAAAATATGGGGAACGCAAAAGAAAAAGTCCCTTCTCTGACAAAACAAGGAAGAGACAGCATAGGGCACACAATGTCACAGGTTTAGAATTTAAGAAACAACCAAATGAATTGGCTAGCTGATAGCCTACAGATTCCAGAAGAGTAGGAAGTAGAGTGTGCCTAAAAATAGAGGTTTAGGAAGGCATGACCTTGAGCCACAAAGGTATAACTAGTGCTTCTTAAACTTGAATGTGCTTACAAATCACCTGGAGATCTTGATAAAATGCACTCTGATTTAGTAGGCCTAGCATTAGGCTTGATATTCTGCTTTTCTAACAAGCTCCCAAGAGATACCAATGCTGCCTTGTCCTTGGATCACACTTTGAATAGCAAAGCATCACACTGATGACACCAACTTAATGTAGCATGCTGGGAACCCAAATAGAAACTTTCCACATATTTGTTCAGCCATAGAAATGTACAGACCTTCACAAGACTAGGAAATTAGTGACATGGAGAAAGAAGAGTTTATTAACTTTACATGTGAGTCATTGAATTAATTTTTGCTTTATGCTAACCAAACTTTTTTTTAAATTTATTTATTTTTTGGTTGTGATGTGTCTTCATTGCTGTGCATGGGCTTTCCCTAGTTGCGGTGAGCAGGAGCTACTCTTCGTTGGGGTGTGCGGGCTTCTCATTGCGGTGGCTTCTCTTATTGCAGAGCATGGGGTCTATGTGTGCAGGCTTCAGTAGTTGTGGGCTCTCGGGCTCTAGAGCACAGGCTCAGTAGTTGTGGCACACAGGCTTAGTTGCTCTGCGGCATGTGGGATCTTCTCGGACCAGGGATTGAACCTGTGTCCCCTGCACTGGCAGGCGGATTCTCAACCACTGTGCCACCAGGGAAGTCTTATGCTAACCAAACTTATTAACATAAACCTGTCATGAGAATACCTGTGCTATTTTTCAGATAATCCCAGAAGCACTGATAAAGCAATATATGCTCACCTGTCAACATTCTATGAAAATACACATGGGACTTATTATAAAAGACAATAGCACCCATTTTACATGGAAACTTCACAGGTGTAAATCTGTGGACTTATGTGAGCAGAGCATCTCACTTAACTGTCAGGTAAAGCACATGCTTTATAAGTTGAACCATGTGTTCAGGTGCCAAAGAGCACTGTTTCTTGCCCCTGCCCACTTGAGCTCTGTCCAGCAGAGAGGACTAAAGACATCTGACCAGCAGATTGCGCCCTGCTAATGAGAATACCTGGAATATGTCAAAGCATCTACAATTAGCCTATTTTCCTTCTGTTTCACTTCTGGGGTGACATCCCCCAGCCTATTAAATAGCAGCAGTCTCCTCCCCAAACATCATGCCCAATTCTCACTATGTTTCCCCAATCTTTTAGATCTGAGCAGCTATGCCAGTCCTGACTTGTGTTCTAATTCTGCAGCTAAGACTGGAACCTGGCAAAAAATCCTAGACAATATGGCTTCTGGGGGCCCTGATATTATGCTTAAGTCCTTGTGACCCTTCCCCACTTCTTCACTGTAGATCTGTCTGTGGTCCAACTCTACCCCCAAGAACAAAGATCCTGACATTTGACTAAAAGTATTATAATTAAGGCTATTTTTACCATAGCTTACCCAGTCAGATTGAATCCTTGCCTATTTATGCCATCCTGGACAGGATTCATGGCATCTCTGAAATTGTACTGTTTTATTCTACAAAAAAAATAGCAGTGTGCTCTAATATGTTCCCTCTGTCTGTATGTAGTCCATAATACCTTGTGACTGCACCTAGAAATCAAAAAACTTAGAAATTAGTTCCCTTCTACCACTGACTAGCCAGACTATATTACACAAGTCACTTTACATTTCAAGACACCATTTTTCTTATCTATAACATGGAGTTAGTTACTATCTTGTCTTCTTTGCAAAATTGTTGTGAAGATTAAATGAAATCATGAATGTTGCAATACTTTGAAAATCTGTAAAGTACTGTATAAGTATCAAATATTATCACTGATATTGCAAGTTTAATTTAGCAGATGAATAAATGACTTTTAAAAGCAATTTTTCCAAGTCTGGATTAATAAGTGACAGTTAACATCACATTCTGCTGGGATTTCCCTGGTGGTCCAGTGGCTAAGACCCCACACTCCCAATGCAGGGGGCCCAGGTTCAATCCCTGGTCAGGGAACTAGATCCCACATGCCTCAACTAAGACCCGGTGCAGCCAAATAAATAAGTTAATTAAATATTTTTTAATCTGCCTCTTGAACCCAAAGGACTAAAGGGACAACTTGATCTGTGGTTATGCTGCCAAATAAAATGCAACCAACTTACATGGCTTTAAGTACTCCTCTAGGTACTGACTAATAAAACATAACTACTGAACTAGTAGATGTCACAGTATCCTGTGGTTCACTTATTCTTTGTAGGAAAGCAAATTCTGTACTTCCATAATTTCTATTTTTTCTATTTTTGATATTATAAACCAATTAGATAATTATAAGATATCAAAAGGCAATTAGATTGTCTTGCACTGAGTAGGTTCCCAACAAATATAATACTAAATAAAGTATCAAAGAACTTTGTCAACCCAGAGATGATGCAACTCATGGTAAATCTGACCATATGAATATCTGACTATATGAATTATTCCTATAGTTTAATATTCATTTTCCAATATAGAAAATTTGGAAAAAATATATATAAAGTATAAATTGATTCCAAAGTATTCATACAAAAAAATCGTATTATTTCACTAAATATTTCTCAGTGTTGCTGAGAAATTCCATTTTGGTCCAAGCTCATAGTATCTCAAATGAAGAGATGGATACAAGATACCTAGGAGGCTAGACACTAAGTGTTAAAGCTTACAGTGGTAGTGAGAGTCCCTGGGACTGAGCGTCCAATTAGGGAAGAGGACAGCTGTAAAGACCATTCTTTTTTGTTTTTTTTTTTTTGGCGGTACGAGCAGGCCTCTCACTCTTGTGGCCTCTCCCGTTGCAGAGCACAGGCTCCGGACGCGCAGGCTCAGCGGCCATGGCTCACGGGCCCAGCCACTCCGCGGCATGCGGGATCTTCCCGGACCGGGGCACGAACCCATGTCCCCTGCATCGTCAGCGGACTCTCAACCACTGCACCACCAGGGAAGACCTGTAAAGACCACTCTTAAGCTTACCTGTAACCCTGCCTGATCCACAGTGGATGACGAGCTCCTAACAGGAGTATTATGTAGCAGAAAGTGCAACGCCAAAAATGGTCCAAGGATCAGAACTCTCTCCTATATTTATGGGTCCCACCTAGATCCCTCAGGATGCCTGTAAATTCTATGTGGGAGAGAGACATGTTGGAAGTCTCAACATCCCCAGAGACTCTCCTCCCCATCACCATCCCACACCTCCTTACCTTGTTGAGTGAGGGCATGTCAGTGAGGCATGCTTGGGCTTCCTCAATTTACTGCTCAGAAAACAGCTATCTCATGAGTTAGGTTGTCCAAGATCCCTCCCAGTCTTCCTGAAATGCAATATCATCCAACTATGTTTAGAGAAATTGCTCTGATTTCTGAAGTATGGATAGTTCCTCACTGTGCCTAATGCACATGTCCCCTATTTATACATTCTAGCTTAGAGATCATTGTATTGACACAAAAATTAAGGCTCTAAGAGTGACTTGTCCAAACAACTAGTTAGTGACTCAGCAAAGTTTTTAATCATCCTATCTGATGTGCACTCTAGTGTCCTTCCTTTTGTGCCACCTTGACTCCTAACAGTCCAGAATTAACACAAGAATGTTGTATGACATCTTTTTTTTTTTTTTTTTTTTTTTTTTTTTTGCGGTACGCGGGCCTCTCACTGTTGTGGCCTCGCCCGTTGTGGAGCACAGGCTCCGGACGCGCAGGCTCAGCGGCCATGGCTCACGGGCCCAGCCGCTCCGCGGCATGTGGGATCTTCCCGGACCGGGGCACGAACCCATGTCCCCTGCATCGGCAGAAGGACTCTCAACCATTGCGCCACCAGGGAAGCCCGACATCTTGATTTTAATGATACTATTAAGATATAACATGAAGGAATCAGAAAGCACCTTAAAATTTCATTACTTTTAAAATTGTTATTTTAAAATATAAAAAAAAAGTCAGTAAGCCTTGGGAAGGAGAGAAAGAAAAGTCAAGATGGGACCTAGAGAATATGTTAAATGAATATGATATGATTTATCAGTTCAAAGGCTAAATATTGAATCTGTTCTGAACTTAGTATATATTTCATATATTTGTACTTCAAAAATACCATTATTATCAAATTTAAGCCTCACTTTTTTCTTTTTAAAAGAAGAGTTATATTTCATTTATTTATTTTTAAATATCAATTACTCTATGTATTTATTTATTTTCAGACCTAAAGCAGGTATACTTTGCTATCCATTTTTCCTTCCAGTTTCAACGAGATATAATTAACATAAAGCACTGTATAAGTTTAAAAGTTGTACATCATAATGATTTGACTTGCATGCATCATGAAATGATTACCACAGTAAGCTTAGTGAACATACATCATTCTATATAGACGCAAAAGAAAAAAAAAAATTTTTCCCTGTGATGAGATCTCTTACGATTTACTCTCTTAACAACTTTCATCCTTCCCCCAACACCCTCCCCTGCCCCCCACTGCCTCTGGTAACCACAAATCCAGTCTCTTTTCCTGAGCTTGCTTGCTTGTTTTTTTGTTTGTTTTCAAAGTATAATTGACTTACAACGCTATATTAGTTCCTGATGCACAACATAGTGATTCTCAATTTTTTTAAAAAGTAAATTTTACTATGTTTGAATCTCTAACTAAATTCTTTCCAGTAAAACATTAAAAAGAAAAAGTGAAAACTTATTAGTATTTTTCTATAATCAAAGAAGCAATCATTTGCCTTGACAGGACATGTTACCTATGTTCGTGGAATAAACTTTCCAAAGTGCTGATTAATTTAGTCTTAAAGTTTTGCTGATTATCCACTATGCTACATTCATGATATACAAGCCCTTTATCACTGTGTAAGCAGTAAAATGACTCCCACAGTCACTGTAAATTGAGAAGAGGGCTTTTTTTAAACCTTAGGCAATTAAAATAGATTGGCCTTTGTAGTTATACCATTGACCTTTCATCAGAATTTACCTGATCATCAGTGAAATACTTGGGTCAAGTGTTCTGCTAAATTAGGTTATGTTGGTCATCAAATTGAGAGTCTATAAAGCAGGTGTCACTCATAGATTATACTTCATTTAATTTTATTTTTACACAGTGTACTGTGATGCTTTTCATAACATAAAGCCTACTTTGAAAAGTTAGTCAAAGTACCTCTATTTTCCAATTCTGGCTTTATATTACAGTTTGTACATCTACCCTCAGACAGCCTATCAACTTAACTTTTGAGAATTAAATAATGCATGAGCCTATACAGCTTTGGAATAAGAAAATAATCAATAGTGACATGGTTAAAAAAAAAAAGTACAATCCTCTCTTCATACCAAAATCTAAATATTTCAATTCAACAATACTAAGTCAAATTAAAATGCACAATTGCTCACTTTTGCACTATTTGCAGAACTTGGATACTTTCATATTTATACTTCACAATAAATTAACACTATGAAAGTTACTGAGTCTGATGCAATCTCTCTTCGGGAAAGGAGAGGGAATAAAGGGCAAGGGGAACACCGTTGTTCTTTGATACCCTCCAAGATGTTTTATTAAGTGTTTACTATACAACAATCTCCAGTTCCAGGTAACTGGGGATAAGGGGAAAAGATATTTTCTCCCCTCAAGAACTCACTCTCTGGGTGAGACAGACCTAAGACTGTTATTGTCAGGATATTTTATGCATTCTTCCATTTTGAAAGCTTTGTTCTGAGAAGTTTGTTTGTTTTCCACCATTTGAGCTGGGCTGTGGCTTTCCACCATGAAATCAGCTGTCCAAATGACTCTAATTCATAACTGAGAAAAAATTTAAACTTAACCAAAATTAATAATAATAATTAATTAATAATAAGAATACTACTTTTGAAAAGATAGTAAATGCAGCATTGTTAGCACCATGCTAGCCATGGACTCATTATAGTGTCATGAGAAACAGCAAATTCAAGCCCCGTGGCCTTTCCTATGACATTTCAAAAGGGAAAAGGAAATGCATATTCTTAAAAAGAAATAAAGGATCACCTCAACTGGTGCAGGAAAAAAGCATTTGACAAAAGTCAACATCCTTTTATTTAAAAATTCAACAAACTAGGAATAGAAGAAAACTGCCTCAACAAATAAAAGCCATGTATGAAAAAACCACAGCAAAATCATACTCAGTGGTGAAAGACTGAAAGTTTTTCCTTTAAAATCAAAAGCAAGGCAAAGATGCCCACTTTCATCACTTTTATTCAACATAGTACTAGTCCTAGCCAAAGCAATTAGGTAGGTTAAACAAATAAATAAGTAAACGGTATCCAAATAGAAAAGGAAGAAGTAAAATTATCTCTGTTCACAGATGTTATGATCTTATAGTCGAAAACCCTAAAGATTCCATGTACACACACAAAAAAGCAATTACAACTAATAAATAAATTCAGCAAAGTAGCAGGATAAAAGTCAACACAAAAAAATAAGTTGCATTTCTATACACTAACAATGAACATCTGAAAAGAAAATTACAAAAACAACTCCATTTGCAATACTATCAAAAAGAATAAATAATTAGGAATTAACCAAGGAGATAACAGAATTGTGCAATGAAAACTACAAAATATTGCTAAAAGAAATTAAAGACATAAATAAACAGAAAAATAACCTATGTTCATGGATTGGAAAGCTTACTATTGTTAAGTGTCAGTACCACCCAAAGTGATACACAGATATAATGCAATCTTTATCAAAACCCAATGACTCTTTTTTTGCATAAATACAAAAATCTATCATAAAATTCATATGGAATGTCAAGGAACCCCAAATAGCCAAAATAACTTGAAAAAGAACAAAATTGGAGGACTCACACTTCCTGACTTCAAAACCTACTACAAAGCTACAGTAATCAAAATAGTATGGTAATGGAATAAAGATCCATGGAATAGAATAGGGAGCCCAGAAATAGATCTTCATATACATGGTCAAATGTTTTTTGAGAAGGGTGATAAGACCATTCAGTGGGGAAAGGACAGTCTTTCCAACAAATGATGTTGGGAAAACTATATACCCATATCCAAAAGAATGAAGTTAGACTCTTAACTAATACTACATACAAACATTAATTCAAATTGGATCAAAGACTTAAATGTAAAATTATATAACTATAAATGTACATATAAATATATATATATAAACTACAGCTATAGTTTATATAACTATAAGCTACAGAACTACAAAACTCTTAGAAGAAAACACAGGCATAATGTTCAGGATATTGGATTTGGCAGGGATTTCTTGGATATGACACAAAAGGAACAGACAATAAAAGCAAAAAATAGACAAATTGGACCTCATGAAAATTAAAACTCCTGTGCATCAAAGGACACAATCAAGGCTTCCCAGGTGGCGCAGTGGTTGAGAGTCTGCCTGCCGATGCAGGGGACATGGGTTCGTGCCCCAGTCCGGGAAGATCCCACATGCCGCAGAGCGGCTAGGCCCGTGAGCCATGGCCGCTGAGCCTGCGCGTCCGGAGCCTGTGCTCCGCAACGGGAGAGGCCACAATAGTGAGAGGCCCATGTACCGCAAAAAAAAAAAAAAAAAAGACACAATCAACAGAGTAAAAAGGCAACCCATGCAATGGGAGAAAATATTTGCATATCTATATCTGATAAGGGATTACAATCCAGAATGTATAGAGACCCCAACAACAAAAAACCAAACAATTCCATTCAAAAATTGGCAAAGGACTTGAATAGACAGTTCTTCAGAGAAGATATACAAATGGTCAATAAGCACACGCAAATATGCTCAACATCACTATTCATTAGGGAAGTGCAAATCAAAATCACAATGATGTATTACCTCACACCCAACAGGATCACTGCTATCAAAAAAAAAAACAACCCCAAGACAAACCAAAAAAAAAAAAAGACAGAAAATAACAAGTGTTGGTATGGATGCAAACAAACTGGGAACACTTATGCATTGTTCACGGAATGCAAAATGGTAAAGCTGCTGGGGAAAACAGTATGATGGTTCCTCAAAAAATAAAAAATAGACTTACCATACGATCCAGCAATTCCACCTCTTAGTACATACCCAAAAGAATTGAAAGCAGGACCTTGAAGAGATATTGGTACGCCCATGTTCCCAGCAGAGGTGTAATCACTCCAACAAAGACTTAATGGATGGATGCTTTGGGCCTTGGACCAGGCTGAGAATATCTCATATATTCAAAGGAGTCTGTAGTGAAAGTAAGATTTCAAGGAAGGCTGAGATAGCAGGAAGGGCCTCTAGGCTCTGACCAAGCCAAGAAAGAATGACCAAGAAATTATCAGCTACATACATCAGTAGTTTTTGCCAACAGGATAACCAAGAATAAGATGAGACAGACATACTTCAGGTGATGCCAGTCCCTGCACAATGACCAGTTCAGGGTCATAGAGTTCAACTCCCACAATGCAACAAGTTCATGTGGGACCCTGCTCTGTGTGCCAGACACCATCTTAGAAGTAAGCAGAGGAAGAGGGGTTGAAACCATAAAACAATGATTTCAAAGAGACAGAGTTAAAGAGTTACTTAAATAACTGGATCAGAATTAGTTTTAAAACAGACTAAATTTTTTTTTTGTTTTCCATGCCTACCTAGCAGTTGGGGAATGGTAAAGAGATCAGAGCAGTTTGTAAGAATAAAGTATACATGGAAACAACCTAAGTGTCCATCAATGGATGAAGGGATAAAGAAGATATGGTATATATACACAATGGAATATTCTTCAGCCATGAAAAAGAAGGAAATCCTGCCATTTGCAACAATGTTGATGGACTTTGAGGGCATTATGCTGAGAGAAAGACAACTACTGTATGATATCACTTATATGTAGAATCTAAAAAAGCTGAACTTGTAAAAACAGAGAGTAGAATGGTGGTTACCAGGGCCTGGGGGAAGGGGGAATTGGAGAAATACTGTTTAAGGGTACAAACTTGCAACCAGTAGATAAATCCTGGAGATCTAATGCACAGCACAGGGGTTATAGACAACAATACTGTGTTATAAACTTCAAAGTTGCTGAGAGACTAGATCTTAAATTGTTCCCATCACAAAAAAGAAATGAATAAAATATGGACTGTAGTTAAGAATAATGTATCAATATTGGTTCACTAATTGTAACAAATGCATCTTACTATGTTAACAATAGGGGAACATATTGAAACTGGGTGTGAAGTAGTCAGGAAATCTGTACTTTCTTTGCAACTATTTTCTTAACTCTAAACTATTCTAAAATATAAAATGTATTAAAAAAATTTTTAAAGAATAAAGTATGGTTTTCTTATTGTATCTAAAAAGTGTAAATAACTTTACAACTTGCCATCCAGAGACAGAAAACACAGCCCCTGTCTAAGGGACCCCAGTGGGAAAGGGAGCTGTTATCATACAACATAACACAACATATACAACAAAGGATCATAGATAGGGAGCATCTACTCCAGACCCATGGGAGGGAGGGGAAGGCAGGGTAACTGAAGGAACTGTCCTGAGATGACTCTGTCTTAAATTAGCTAGAAAATCCATAGAAGCAAGAAAACAAACTCACTGTTGACACGGCCATAGATAAAGTAAGCAACATCCAACTTTAATTTCTAAAAACTTTATTGATTACCAGGCCATGGGGATAATGTTAGTGCCCTCAGATTTAGAGTTTACTGAACAGAATCACTGAGAATGCAATTGAAATCACATTCTTCCACTATCTGACCTTAAGCAAGTTACTTAAACTTGGGGACTCAGTTTCCTTGTCTTTAAGTTGGGGGTAATGACAGTGTTGTTTTGGGAATTAAATCAGTACATGTAATGGGCTTAAAACAGTGCCTGGTACCTCCTAGATGCTCACTAAATATTACTTGTTATTAGCTATTTATAGGGCATATATTCATTTTCAAAACATCTTATATATTTTATTTTTGCATATCCTTGGAAGAAAGATTACAGTTTAGGAATTGGGCACAAAAGAGGTTAAATGACTTGCATAATGCCTGAAGAAGAATGGTTTTCCTTAATTCTGTTTTCTTTAAAGAAAGGGCTTCCCTAAACAAACTCCTGGCTTCTCTTTGCTCTTTAACTTACTCCATTCCTGGGGAGGCAGAGTGACTTACCCGGTTGATAAATTTGGGAAGAATAACTGGGTGAGCTTGGCTCACCTCTGCCCTTCTTCCCTTTGGGAATAAACATGCAGTGAGCATGATTACCCCAGTCCTTTGTGACATGAAGGGAAAGTTGGCCAGTTCTGAAGTTTAGTTTTAGCAAGCTCATTTGGCTGACAGATATAAAGCCGTAGTCTCCCCGTTTGTTTTGTTTGTTTAGCAAGTGAATCATTGATTGATTCACCCCTAGGCTTTCTGACAGAAAACTGTGAGATGTTTGTGAAACATCTCTCAGTGCAGTCAGGCATGTTACATAATAAGTTTTTTTTTCCCCCCTTGGAGACATTCCTCCTGAGCCTTCCATCCCCGTGCTCCAAACTGTGTTGCTTTCTAATAAAGTGAAAAATAAAGTACCAT
This sequence comes from Globicephala melas, assembly GCF_963455315.2. Taxonomy (NCBI): domain Eukaryota; kingdom Metazoa; phylum Chordata; class Mammalia; order Artiodactyla; family Delphinidae; genus Globicephala; species Globicephala melas. The sequence goes on along the minus strand of NC_083314.1, from coordinate 100,217,189 downwards.
GCAAACTGTGTCAGAGACTACTGGTTATCTGCCAAAATCCATTCTTTCTTTCCGTAATAACAGAACCCGGGTTTTGGGTAGTCTCACTGCTGACTAGATAAAGGTTGCATTTGCATGTACCTTGTGACTAAGTATTGGCTAGTGAGATGCAAGTGGAAATGTGTAGTATTTCCAGGAATTCTTAAAGGTAGGAAAATCACCCTTCTTCTCCTCTTCCTCCATTCTGTTCCCTGAATGTGGATATGATAGCTGGAGCTCTGGCAGCCTTATTGTACTATGATGAGTTCCACATAACAAGAGGAAGGAAGCTGTGAACTAGAGAGAGCCTGGCTTCCTGATGATGTTATAGAGCTGCCATGCCAGCTCTGAATTGCTCACCTCACCTATGGACTTTTATGTGAGAGAAAAATAAACTCATCTCTAGTTTAAGCCACTGTTGTTTTGTTTTTTTCTGTCATATGCAGCTGTAGTCACCCTGACAAACATAGAAAATTAACTTCAAGGTCCTCTTCCTTGTCCTTTCTCCTCAACCAGACTGCCTACTCTAAACCCTCCTATATGGAAACTATGCAGCCACTATTTTAACATAAAGTTAAATTTACTTGCAAGGGAAAATGATTTAGCATTAAATTGGAGACCAAAGAACTTTTTAAAGATCTAAGAATAAAGAAAAGATCACCACTAAAAATGCCCTCTTGAAGTTCCTCCTATCATGCTTTCCAAGCATTCCATGCACTGCTTTGGGCGAATTTGTTATATCAATGCTTAGGAATTCTTTAATGACTTTTCCTATGTTAGCTCTAAGAGCCCAAGATATTTTGTTTCAATAGAAATACAACTATATTTCCCTCTATATATGTACATCTCAATAAATTTTCAAACAAATATTTACTATATACCAACTAACACTTACTTCATTCTTAGTCTCCACCCTTCCTCAGTTTTGTACAACTTAGGCTGAAAACTTGGGCTCTGACTTTGCTCTTTGAATTCACCTTTATACTTCATGGAGTAAGAGACCTTTCAGTGATGTCTTTTGTCTCTGCCATGCCCTGGAATCCTCTTCATCTACTTTGTCTGACGGCCATCTTTGACCCAGCAAAGGCAACTAGTCATCACCCCTTCTTTCTTTTTTTTTTTTAATATTTATTTATTTATTTATTTATTTTATTTAAGTTGTGCCAGGTCTTTGTTGCGGCATGAGGGACCTTTAGTTGCGGCATGCGGACTCTTAGTTGTGGCATGCATATGGGATCTAGTTCCCCCACCAGGGATCAAACTCAGTCCCCCTGCATTGAGAGCACGGAGTCTCATCCACTGGACCACGAGGGAAGTCCCCATCACCCCTTCTTTTTTAAGGCTATCCTTATTAAAAGCCTAATTTTTGCTAAATGCTAAATGACACTATTTTATTTTATTTGTTTATTTCTGGCTGCGTTGGGTCTTCGTTGCTGCGTGTGGGCTTTCTCTAGTTGCGCCGAGCTGGGACTGCTCTTCCTTGCGGTGAGCGGGCTTCTCACTGTGGTGGCTTCACTTGTTGTGGAGTATGGGCTCTAGGCACGCGGGCTCAGTAGTTGTGGCTCGCAGGCTCTAGAGCACAGGCTCAGTAATTTTGGCGTACAGGCTTAGCTGCTCCATGGCATGTGGGCTCTTCCTGAACCAAAGCTCGAGCTCGAACTCGTGTCCCCTGCATTAGCAGGCGGCTTCTTAACCACCGCACCACCAGGAAAGTCCCCAAATGACACTTTAAATGCTTTCATTATTTCATCTCCTCTTCACAGTGACCCCACAAGTGAGGTGTTGTTCTCTCCATTTTATGGATGAATCAACTGTAATTCAGAGAGACTGAAACTAATCTGAGGTTTGTTTATCTCCAAAGGAGATGTTGTACTCTTTCCTTTTTGAAAAATCACTGTTTTTCCACACCTCTCTGACTTCAATTCTATTTCCTTTCCTATCTTCCCTTCTTCTCCTCACTGGCTATATCTGGATATTTCAAAACATGCAGAATAAATTATTCACCTTAGAAGGGATTTTGGAAACACAGTTCCAAATTTTATAAGATAAAACTATTAATAATATCAGTATACTATTGCTACAAAACAAAATACACAGAAAATACTGTTGAATATAAAAACCAAATAAGGCAGCCCCTCTACTTCAGACCCAGAAGATCACAGAATTGGGACCTAACCATAAATAATACCCCCAAATAACTCCCTTCCTTTCAGAAAACATACACATACATACACAAACCTGAAGAAAGCCCCTTCTGACCACAGCCCTTCTCCCACTCGCCAGCTGCATTAATATCAATGTTTTAGAAAACACTAGAGTCTCTGCCAAATAGCTGAGATCATCCATCAGTTGTTCCTCAAGGAGAGTCTTCTCCTAACAACTCCAGCATGAGATTATTGTGTATATATAGCTCGCTGTCACGCACAGGACAGGCACATGACAAATGTTCACCAAAATGAAAGCGGCACATGGCACCACTATTGCCCTAGACTGCAAATTCACTGGCATTCCAAGAACTTCGCAAATAGCATGCCAGGGTCTTTTCTTTTTAAGAAGGATAATATGTTGCTTATAAATTTAATCTTAGAGACACATCACATTAAATCATAATGTTTTCATTACTTAACATTCTTCACTTTCTTTCACAACATGAAATCTCCCAAATTAAGGCCATTTGGATTAACAAATCTTCTTTTTAAATTTAAGCGTTTGTTTAAGAAGAATTCACTACTAAAGCAATTCACTTCATCAATCTGTTTTACTTCTTATACCTGGCTGAAATGCTGGGCACTGAAGTGAGTGTTTTGCTGGAGGAAGGACAGGAGGCAAGGCTAATTTTGGAGCCCTGGTGAAGAGTGATCACCAGGTGGGCTGTGCGATGAGACAGTAATAGGAAAACCTGAATCCAAAGGGGGTATGGAAAGGAGAGACTGAAGACAAATATAAATGTGGACTATGTTTCACAACAGGGTCAGCGCTGATATTTGTACTTACACAGTACTTAGTGTGTATTAGGCACAGTTCTTAGGTCCTTGTTTAATTAATAGTAGGTACTATTTTTATCCCTACTTCACAGTTGGAAAAACCAAAGCACAAAGAAGTTGAGTATCTTCCAAAGCTTCACAGCTAGTTAGAGGCAGAGCTGGGATTCAAACCCAGGCACCATTTCATAATCATGAATTATTACGACTTTACACAGCATACATTCTACAGCAGTGGCTCTTAAACTTGTTTTTAACCCTGACCCCCCAGGAGGAATACATGACCCAGCATATCAAAACATAAGTAATAGAAACAGAAGTTTTGTGAAACAATACTTTTATTAGATGCAGTGCATTCAGAGCTTTCTTATTTCTTTTTTAAAATTGCTGGTTGCAACAAATAAATCAATTTTACAACCCTTAATGGGTTACGACTCACAATTTGAAAAACACTCCTTTGGAGACCAGGGCTACAAATGGTAACTCAGTATCTCCACTTGGATGTTTGATGGTCATCTCAAGCAAGTGGACAGTCATCTTCACTTGCTTATTGACAGTCTACAACAACGCTCCTGAATTTCACCCTCCAATCCTGCCCCTCCCCTTTGCTTCCTCTCTCACTAAATGACAGCTTCTTCTGCACTGTCCACATGCCACATGAAGCTATCAAGCACTTGAAATGTCGCTATCAGAATTGAGACATGCTGGAAGCGTAAAACATACACTAGATTTAGAAGACGGTACAAAAAAGGAATCTAAAATACCTCATTAATAACCTTTTATACTGACTGCATGCTGAAATCATGTTTAAGATACAGTTAAATACAATATATTATTAAAATTAATTTCACCTGTTTCTTTTTACTTTTTTTTTTGATGTGGCTACTAGAAGAATTTTAATTACCTATGTGGCATATTATATTTCTGTTGGACAGAAATAATGTCCTGGTTGCTCAGGCTAAAAAACTTTAAATCATCCTTGACTCCTTTCTCTCCACCAGCAGGTGGTGTAGGCTTCACCATTAAAATAGATTCGTAGTTCAACAACTTCTCTCCACCTTCACTGCTACACACACACACACACACACACACACACACACACATATACCACTATGTCTTGCCTAGATAATTGAAATAGCTTCCTAACAGGTCTCCTTGCTTCCTTCCTAACCACACCCTAAGGGTTATTTAGCTATTCCCTATAAAGTTGCCGAGTGACCCTTTTAAAAGTCAGTCAGATTACGTCACTGCTCTGTTCAAAATCCTCCAATGGCTCTTTTCCCCAGAGCAAAAGCGCAGGTCCTTGCAATGGCCTACAAAGCCTTTTAGGCCACTCACCCCTCCCCATCTATCTGTCCTAACTTTTTACCTCTACTCCACTCAGCTACAGTGACCTCTTTGAATTCACCAAGTATGCTCCTACATCCCAGCCCTTGCACTTCCTGTACCTATGTGTATAACCCTCTGCCCTGGATATACTCTACCTTCTTTCTCTGTTTTGGATCAAATGTCAATTTACCAGCAAGTCCTTTACTCATTATTGTACTTAAAACTGCAAACCACCCTCTCCTGATTCTTCCATAATTTCCCCTTCTTAGCTTTATGTCTTATGACCTTTAATTATTGTATGTAATTTACTTAATTTATCTGTCTGCTACCAATCACATGTAGGAGTTCCATGAGGGCAGTGACTTTGTTTCATTGCCGCATTCCCAGCACCTATGTGCCTGGCAAATTGTAGGTGTTCAATAAATGTCAGTTGAATGAACAAACGAGCTGTGGGTTTCCAAACTCAGTTTTGCACCACTTGCAACTAGCCATTCTCAGAAAACTACTGAAACAAGCAAACATTTCAGTATCTTTAGTTTTTAACCCATTATTCTTCTTGGACCTACAGTAATTCCACAGTAAAGAAAGCGAGATTCTTCTCCACACTCCAGATCTTTTGTCCATTTTCTCATGATCCCTAGGTGCCCTCCAAAGGCCCTGAAAAATGGGCTTTCCTTTTCCCTCAGGCATAAAATCTCCTTAGGCATCTGCACCATGTCTTGAATGTCTGGCCTAAAATATGTGCAGCTATAGCCAATATAGATTCTTAGTCTCAGACGATCTTCAAGTCTACGTGGTGTACATTAGGTGCAACCAGACGTTGTAAACACACGTGTATTTGCCCCTTAGTCGTTCACAGACTGGCCACACTTCACCCACCTAGTCCTTACATGTCTGTATTCAGGAATACGGGCCCGCTCTGTGATTGGACTAGAAATGTGGACATGCGAAGGATGTAATGTCTGAGACCGTAGCCAGGCCCCTCATTTTAGACACGGGGAAATCAAGGCTCAGGGAATTTAGGCCACGAAAACTTAGGCCACGTAACAAAGTTAAAACGAAGACACAAAACATAACGTGGTAGAAATGGCACAGGAAGCCAGGTGGCTTGCCTCCCGCCATTCAGAGGGTCCACAAAACGACGCTGTGGTGCAGCTCAACCTAGTTCGCGGCCCCCTACCGCGGCATTTTAATGTTCAACCATGCGCTCGCAGACTGTGAAAGGTGAGGTACGCACGCCCCAGCCGTCTCACCTTCTTCCGGGCGAGAAAAAAGGCAGCCCGCCGCCTGGTCCTCAGCCACCTCCTACACCCGGGCAGCCCGCGATCGGACTCTCGCGAGACTAGCGGTTGGGGCGAGCAGGTGCGGAGATTCCCGGAAGTGGGCGAAGGGACTTGTCAGCTCCCACCCAGGCTGTGTGCTCTCGAGGCCCAGTGGGGATCGAGGGGCTCCTCGGGGACCGGCGCGAGGCGGAGTCACGGAGAAGCTTTCTGTCACTCACACAGCGGCCTCGGCCCTGCCTCGGCTGCCGCCGCCCCTCCCTTTGCCCTTCACGGCGCCCGGCCCTCCTCGTCGGCGGCTTCTTTCTGCGCCTGGGCAGCCTGCCTTTTCCCTTTAACTTTCCTTTGCGTCTCCTCCCCCGACTGTTTTAACAACAGAGTCGCGGGCCCTGCAGTGTCCCAGAAGCGGCACGTATAACTTGCTCGGTGTAAGTGCTAGGAATGCCGCCGGCGTCCCGGGGAAATGCGTTCCTTCTATCTATAGCTCTGTATGTACGTTCTATGTCCACGGCAGCTATTCTAGGGACAACAACTGCTTCCTTCTGTTCTCATCTCCCCATTGGTGGCTTCCGACCCGAATTTGGGAATGGGGAGATCTCCCACCTGTTATCTTTGAGCAGGCTAATCTCTTGTAAGCAGAAGTGCCATATGAAAGTCTTTGAAGCCGGTTGGCCTGGGACTGGGAATTTTACCCCATCCCCCCCCACCCAGCTCCAGGCTTTCCAAAATGTATTGATTATGTAAAAATACTTCATTTTTTTAAACTGTAATTTTTGCTTCGGTCTTGTGCTCGAAGGGAGGAAACAACTATCAATTTGCTTTTTCTGATCTTATGTATAAGATTCATTCTTTCTCGTTGCTCTGCTAGGGTTAAAACACATTTTGAACATGTAAGTGTGGCTGTCAGCCTTAGAGAATCTAAGGTACAGTTATTTTCTTTATCTTGATTCCTTTTTTGTTTCGTAGGGGTACCTCATTCGATTTCGGAGTTCTTTTCATTCTTCTGAAAGATTTCAAATCCTCTAGAAGCCAAAATGGGACACAGTAAACAGATTAGGATTTTACTTCTGAACGAAATGGAAAAGCTGGAAAAGACCCTCTTCAGACTTGAACAAGGTCAGTAGTAAGTCATTTGATTAGCTCTGTGTCTTTTACATTTTTAATTCATAGTTATGTTAAAATTTCTTTTAACTTTTAGACGTCATTTCCAAGGACCTTTCTAAACCTGATTTGTGCGAAGACGTTGCTGTGTTCTAAACAATATCACTAATGAAAGTGGATTTTAGTTGAAAATGTTTTATTTATATCTGTCATGTTAGAATGAGAATAAAATTGTTCACTTTACTTTGCATTCTAACTTCTACTTAAGACAGAAGTTGCATTTATAATCGGAAGATTGACCATATTATTTCCATTAGCATTTACTATTAAAACTTGGGAAATTGCTTCATAAGTAATTTTACTTTGGGTATATCTGTAGTTTTGCTTTTTTATAGCTCTCGCTCTTTTCCTTTACCAGACATTTGAATTAGTAAACTAGATCACAGCAAAAAGTAAACTATTATTTATGTTTGTCAAAAGCCTCTCAACTATGGAGAAGGTAAAAAAGCTGAAAATATTTTTTTGCTGAAAAAGTGAAATAACTGATCAGGTTGTGTTGAAATATATTTGAGCTGTGATTTAAAAGATCAAATTATATTTCTATAAGACTTATCAAATAGATGCTTTATTTTCTTAGACTTTATATTTTTCAGCATTAAAAAAAGCATTTCACACTCATTTATGTTAATATAACTTGTGAAGTAGTCAATAGAAGTTTAATGTATGAAAAATAAAATACAATCCCCTTTATTATTGTACCAAATGAATGTTGATAGTAGTAAACATTTGAAGAATTCTTTTTTCCCTGAATTTCTCAAGAGCTAAATTTTAAAAAAAAATTTCATCCATCAAATGTGTTTCCTCCATGCCAAATCTTTATCTTCTTCCAACTTCAGCATTTAAGATCACTGAGTGCTTAGGCTTTCCTGACTCTGCAGTTTTCTGGTTTTAATTTTTTTTCCTACACTCTTAAGTATTCCTGTCAACTTGGTGGTGTCTTTTGCTGAGCTCTCTTCTTCCACATTTTAATTGTGTATATCTGCAAGGAATCCTTTCTTTTTCTGTTCTCCTGCCCTCAAAGAAGTATACATTCTCATGGCCTCAGCTGTTGCCTCCATACTGATGACTCCTTTTGGAAGAAAGGCCTTGAGCTTTGCTTGCTTCTTGGAAGCAAGCGAGTGTAATGGCAAGAGTAGGGAACTAGAATTTTCCTGGCTCTGCTGCTAACAAATTGTTTGACTTTGGGCAAGTCACATTAATTCTAAACATTAATTTATTTGTGATATGAAGGTATTAATTTCTGGTTTTCTACTTTCCTGAGTTTTGAGGCTCAAAATGAATAATAAATGGCTTTAAAGCCCTAAATAGATATAAGGCATTGCTAGATCGCTATAGCTGTCTATTCTCACCATCGATTCTTGGCTTCATCCTAGTATCATGCTATGGAAGAGCCTTAGGATAGCTCCAGTCAGATTTGCTTAAATTTAACATGTCCAAAACCATCTCAAAATTCTCAAATGTTCTTTATTTCTCAGCTTCCCTGTTTACTTTTCCATTTTCATAGTTTCCAAGGCTAGAAACTTTGTACTATTCTTTGATGATTTTTTCTCTTTAACTGAAGTCTCTTTTTAAGCCCTATAATTTCTTTCCAGATGTCTCCTCTTGCCTGCCTGTCTCTTCCATATGCCTGAATATGGATGCTGAAATAATCTTCTTATGCCATCTCTTCTCTTTTTATTAATTGGTGTTTATAAGGTCAAATTTAAACACCTCTGCCTGGCTTCCAGGACATTCTATAATGTCTATAATCTGCCTTCCTTAGCCAAGATTTTATCTCATTGTTCCTCATTATTGGTGTCCTATATCTTTCTAGTTCCCTTGTTAATTCCCTCCCCAGTGGCTTTTCTCATGCCTGTTGTTACACCTCCACTCCTGTCAGATTCCTGTATATCTATTAAATCCCTTTACTATCATTTTATGTGTTGCCTCCCTCTCAGCCTTCAGCTAAAATTCCACCTACTCCATGAAGCTTTTCCTTAATTTGTTATTATCTCCTTTCCTTGATTTCTGATTACTCAATGGGCATAGAACAGTTAAGTGCTTAAGAATGTAGCAGTGTCTAAAAGCTTATAGTGTCCAACTGGAGTTTAAGATCTGTGAAGATAGAAATTATTACAAACCTAATGCAGTGTACAACAGCTAATAAATCCTTGCTGGTTGATTACTAAAGTGCCATTTAAAGCTAGCCAGGCTATTTGAAGAGGGAACTCTGAAGGGTTTATAAAATAAGAATATGGTGACTCTGTAACTCTGGTTAAAGCCAGTAAATTCATCCAAATGATATAAATGAGAACATGTCGAATTTTTTTCGTGCAGTAATGATGTCATTGTATTATTTTAGAAGACAATTATACTGTGAAAGATGAAGAGAAGGGACATTGGAGACAAGAAATCATGGAGAAGGCTATTTTAAAAACATGTCTGGTTTAACTACATCAGGGTTGAAAAAAAAAGGGACAGAGTATGAGACATTTTAAAATTCATAAGACTTGGTGACCAATTAGGTGTAAAGAAAAGCTCTGGCAATTTTTGGTTCTTTCACCAAGCCCTTCTTCATTTTGCCTTCCTTTTCACTTTTCCCTAAGAAATGATTCCTGTGCATTTTCAAGGCTAATATCTCTATAGACTCTTCTAATTTAACAAGTACAAGACTGCATAATTATCTTTTCTAGCCAAATGATAGCCTGGCCCTGTATTTCCTATCTCTTTTAGTGGCAAATAATGAATAAAATCATTATTCCCTAAACCTGGAATTCTTCCATTTTTTATATAGGTTGGTCAAATTACAATTTCTATTTTTTTAAAAGAAAATATTTATAAAGATTCCTTGATTAGGAGTCAAGTTTATATAGATTGAGTGGAGGGAATGGGGTAGAAAAACTTAGTTTACAGTAATAGTTTAATCACTCGTCTTGCCAGTTTAATTGCCTGCAAGAGGGAAATGGCTAATCTGAGTAAAGTATTCCTTGTGTATGAGGAATAAGATAAACACACCATCTGCTGCTGTGCTAAGCTAATTTTAGCAAACCGAGCAATTAATTATGGAAGCTGATACACTCTAGGTATTCTGATGTTTCATTTACTGTATATAAAAATTTTAGTTTCAGGGATATGGATTAGAGGTCTACAGAGTGGCTATATATATATATACCCTTGGGGGTATGCACTGACCTGTCTATTGGAATATAGAAAGAATAGGATTTATTTCTCTTTCTTTTCTCTCTTTCTTTCTTTCTGTCTACGTATCTACCTATCTATTTTTGATTTTTAAAGTCAACTAAGGGGAATTTCCTGGTGGTCCAGGGGTTAGGACTCTGTGTTCTCACTGCCAAGGGCCTGGGTTCGATCCCTGGTCGGGGAACTAACAGCCCACAAGCTGCACAACACTACCAAAAAACAAAATTCTATTTTAATTAAAGTAATTAAATTTTGCTAATATATGAATTGGTATTGATGCTCACAGTTTGTACGTCAGATGCATTAATAATAAAAAAGATATATTCTGAGGAAAGAGTGGTGGTTATAGGTCTAGAAGAGGTTGGCAGTCATACTGCACTGGTTTGCTTGCATTATGTTGCCATGAATTACACTTTTACCTAAACCAGGTTAAGTAGATATACAAGCTATATTATCTTAAATAGTAGCATCTTTACAATACTTTGTAATGAGAGGTAGTGTAACCGTACATGCCTCTTTTACCTCAAGAGGTTGTCAAACTTAAAGATGAGTTAGAAAGTGTTTGAAATTTGCTGTTTGAGTTTTGTCCTTTTCAGAAATGACACACAGCTTTTTCTATAGTATACTTAGAAAATATTATCAGAAAAAATAAACACAATCTAACTCTGAGGTAAACATGAGTGTGAAAGTAAACTGCTTTTGTTGGGAATTGATGCTGTAGAGCAGAGTTCAACACATTTTTTTCCTGTAAAGGTTCAGATAGCAAGTATTTTCAGCTTTGCAGGCCATATGCTTTCTGTTGCAGCTACTCAGCTCTGCCATTGTACTATGAAAGCAGCCATAGACAATACATAAATAAATGGTGTGACTGTTCCAATAAAACTTTATTTACAGAAAGAGGGTATAGTTTGCCAACCCTTGCTTCAGGGAGAGCATTTTGAATATGTATTTTTAGTAACACTTTCATCATATGATTTTACCCATATAAATGAATATCTGCTCACTTTTAAAAGTTGATAACAAAGTTTTCTAATCTGTTTGAAATATACCAAATAAAGAATTTCAGTTGGTTTTCAGATCATCTCTTCAATATATAAAATGGGACATCTTCTCTTTAGCTTGTAAAAGCAATTGATGTATGTCAAGGAAAATATTTATATTTACTAGCACATTTCAACCAAAATATTTACATAACTGATGAATGGAATTGAAAAGTTAAGGTCATGGACTAGTAAACATACCTACCAAGAACTTTATCCATTGGGATTTGGGTATCTTTATGTCGTATTTTTTTCAAATCTGAGGTCATTAAATCAAGTATCAAAATAAATAGGACTTGGAATCTTTAAATTACTTTATCAGACAATATTAAACCAAGACTTTTAAAATTAATGAAATTTATTTAATCACATTACTTTCATGACAGATATTACCAATATTAACTTTCAGTGAGAGCCAAAAGATTTGTTCCATTAATTAGTAAATAAAATTAATTATTTAAAATATTGTTTATTTTATTTACATCTTATTCTTATTTTTGTGTTTTATAAATTACATGATCTATTAAATTATCATACACGTATATTATATAAATAAATATTCAAATTTGGAGACTACTTGTCATTTTTTTTCTGAAGGTAGACCACTGATACAAATACTGTTTTAGAGGTTTTGGATGAGTTTCAACCTTTGTTCTACAAGTTCTCTGAATCCTTTTGTAATTATAAAAACAATATTTGTATAAGCTGAACAAGGGACAGGTTATTTAGTTGTGCTCAGATGGCTAATCTCTGATATTTGTACTGTTCAAAATGACACCATTACTTCTGTAATAAATTTAATCATTCTTGCAAATATAAATATGGTTCTCACAGTCACTTAAGTATTAAAACGTCACATTTTAATTCTTTGGGCAATTACTTCTCAATCTATCTCTTCATAATTATAGCTCTAATATAAAAATGTTTCCTGATTTTATACCTTTTTATAAATTATAAAAAGGTATAAAAAGTCTTTTATTTATGCTTTTTGTTTCAAAACGAAATTGGGTTTATACTATCTAAACAATTTTGATACCTGCTTGCAGTGTCATGGTATGTGAATTCCACCTCCCTGCTTACTGCCACATTTCAGTCATACTTTTTTCCAGAAAGGATTTGAAAGGATCTATATAGATGCATAAAATATAAGAAAACAGTAAAAGTAATCATGTTATTAAATATCCCTTGATAATATGATTTATAGTGGCTTTATACTATTCCTGCTTACAGAATACCATAAGTTGTACCATAATTTAATCATTTCCAATCATTAGATATTTAGTTTGTTGTGAGTTTATTTAATTATAATAAACTGTGATGAACATCCTTATATATAATCTATATTTATATCACCGGTTAATTCCTCAGAAAATAAATGTCTTTATGAAATTATTGAGCCAAAAATCTAAACTTTATTAATATTCTTAGTATGTTTATGCCAAATTGCTTTATAGAAAAATTTGTGCATGTAGCTACTTGGAAAAGAAATTATTAGTTTCACTGTATAGTAAAAGTAAGAAGTAAAAATAAGTCCCTCAATTTTTGCAAAGTTACTTAATAACTACATTTGAATAATTTGTTTCTTGCTTGCTAAATCCATTTACTGTGAATAAATTTATATCCATATTTTGGTCCAATCCAGGAATATGGTTAGCAGAACTTATCACTAAATTATAATTTTTTCCAGGAATGCCTAGAACTTCCATTCCCTCATGTTATATGTATTGCAGTATATAAAACAGCATTCATATTTCTCTAGGCAAATACAGAAGTATTTAATTGGATTATCATAAATTGGAAGAGTCCAGCATTCTCTTAATGTCTTATACTGATATCTTTTCTTCACAAAGAATATCTTACCCAATGTTTAATATTGTGGTGTAGAATTTACCACCTGTCAAACATCACTGTGAGAGATTTACTTCTATCAAAGAGCAAGTTTAGACATGACTGAAATATATCTATGTGTTCTCTATTTCAGGATTTGCCTTGAACCAAACTGACATTCTTTATATATAAATAAATAGCAGTTCACACTCATATTTCTGATTCATATCACCACAGCAGGGTTCATTGTAGCTGTCTCCCTTGCTTATTGGTAACATCCTTCTCTGACAGTGAAAAACCTGGCTCTTATCACCTTTGTTTTTGAAAGATATTTTCAACAGGTATAGAATTCTAGGCTGACAGTTTTAATCTTTCAGTACTTTTAAAGATGTTGCTCCACAACCTAAGTGTCCATCAACAGATGAATGGATAAAGAAGATGTGGCACATATATACAATGGAATATTACTCAGCCATAAAAAGAAACAAAATTGAGTTATTTGTAGTGAGGTGGATGGACCTAGAATCTGTCATACAGAGTGAAGTAAGTCAGAAAGAGAAAAACAAATACCGTATGCTAACACATATATATGGAATCTAAAAAAAAAAAAAAGGTCATGAAGAACCTAGGGGCAAGATGGGAATAAAGACACAGACCTACTAGAGAATGGAATTGAGGATATGGGGAGGGGGAAGGGTAAGCTGGGACAAAGTGAGAGAGTGGCATGGACATATATACGCTACCAAATGTAAGATAGATAGATAGTGGGAAGCAGCCGCATAGCACTGTGCTTTGTGACCACTTAGAGGGGTGGGATAGGGAGGGTGAGAGGGAGGGAGATGCAAGAGGGAAGAGATATGGGAACATATGTATATGTATAACTGATCACTTTGTTATAAAGCAGAAACTAACACACCATTGTAAAGCAATTATACTCCAATAAAGATGTTAAAAAAAAAGATGTTGCTCCACTGTCTTCTTGCTTGCATTGTTTCCCATGAGAAATCTGCTGTCATCCTTATCCTTGTTCCTCTGTACATACTTGTGTCTTTTTTCCTCTGTGGCTGCTTATAAGATATTCTCATTTTCACTGGTTTTGACCAATTTGATTTTGATGTTCTTTGGTGTAATTTTCTTCATATTTCTTGTGTGGGGGATTTGTTGAACTTCTTGGATCTGTAAGTTTGTTGTTTTCACCAAATTTGAGAATTTTTTACCCATTATTTCTTCAAATAATTTACGTCTCCCTTCTTCTCTCCTTTGAGGACTCTTTATGTTAAGCCACTTGAATTGTCTGATGCTCTTTCAAATTTTTAGATTCTTTTTTCTCTCTTCGTTTCTTTTTGCATAGTTTCTATTCCTGTGTCTTGAAATTCGCTTATCTTTTTTTCTGCCACGTCTCACCATCCATTAAATCCATTGTCTGTATTTGTCATCTCAGACATTGTAGTTTTAATCTCTAAAAGTTTGATTTGTATCTTTTTCTTTTGTTTCGATATTTTCCATGTCTTGACCTAAATTTTTGAACATATGGAATGCAGTTATGATAACTGAAATCCTACCTTGTTTACTAGTTGAACATCTGTGTCACTCCTGGGTCCGTTTTCATGGATTGATTATTCTCCTTGTTATGGGTTTTGTTTTCCTCCCTCTTCATATGTCTCATAATCTTTGTTTGGATGCCAGACATTATTAATTTTACCTTGTTGGGTGCTGAGTATTTTTGGATTCTTATAAATGTTCTTGGTCTTTGCTCTGGAATGAAGTTACTTGGAAATATTATAGTCTTTTGAGTTTTACTTTTATGATTTGTTAAGCCAGTCTAGAACTATGCCCTTTCTAAGGCTCATTATTCCCCACTACTGAAGCAAGATCCTTCTGAACTTTCTACCCAGTGCCTCTTGAATTATGAGTTCTCCCAGTCTAGCTGGTGAGAACAAGCACTGTTCCTGGTCTCAGGTGTTTTTCTCAGAGACGTGCACTGATCCGTACTCTTCTGAATACTCAAGGGAGACCTTTGGCAGATCTCTGGAGTTCTCTGTGCAGCTTTCTCCTCCTTATCCACAACTCTCATCTGAAAACTCTAGCTGCCTTCATCTCCACAGATTCTTAGTTCCGTCTCCTCAACACAGGAAGTCAGTTGAGGTCTGCCTGGGTTCCTTCTCCCTGTGCCCCAACCTGGAAACTCTTTCAAGTTAGTAAGTAGGCAGGGGCAATTGTAGGGCTCATCTTGTTTACTTTCCATCTCTCAGGGATCACTGACTTTTGTTGCCTGATGTCAGGGTCTTGAAAAATCATTGTTTCATATACTTTGTCTGGTTTTTCTGTTTTTGGTGGTGGTTTCTTTCTTTTAAGTTTCAGGGAGCGGGGTAAATCCAATCCCTGTTATTCCATCTTTGCCAGAAGCAGAAGTCTCAGTCCTTTAGGTCTCTGTTTCCTCTGTGCGGAATGCCCTATTCCAGATATCCGTGTGGTCAACTCCCTCACCTCCTCTTTCTGTTTAGCAGTTTTTTCTTGGATGCTGGACATTGTGAATGTTCTGTTTTTATCTCTGGATTTTGTTGTCTTGCTTTAAAGGAGTGATAAGTTTTTATTTTAGAAGTCATTTACATTATCTGTGGATCAGCTTAATCCTTTTGAGGCTTGTGTTTAAGCTTTGATAGGATAGGTTTATAGTAATTTTTACGCTAGGGCTACTTTAACCCTATTACTTAAGACATGACTCTCTTGAATACAACAGGTGTTCAGCAAGGTCTCTTAACTCTGGCTGCTTAAAAATTGTAATGTATCCCAGGCCTGAATGAGCTCTGAGAATTGTTCAATTTACAGCTCCCACTAGTTGTTCTTTTCCCAGCCTTATGTAGTCAAACCCTACTCATGTACAGTTTAGTATTCAGGCAGACTCAAGATGACTCTAGGTAAATTCCTGGAGCTCCGTCTCTGCATAGCTCCCTTCTTGTCATACTCTGGCCTGAAAATTGCAGTCTCTTCACTCTCCGAAACTCTAATCTCTGTCTCCTCAACTCAGTGAGATTACTATTCCTGCTCCCAGTGTCACAGTCCAAAAAGGTCCCCTAGTCTGATAACTAGAAGGTTCATAGAAATCATTCTTCTCTCAGGCATCACAGTCCTCTCTACCTGTTTTTGAGAACAGTTGTTAATGTAGTTCTTTTAGTTTTTCATCAGAGGGCAAGTCCAGTACCAGTTACTCCATTATGATCAGAAGCAGACATCTTCAGAAGGATATTTTTAACACACAAGATATGTCATGTCACTCCTGCTTAAAAATGTTCACTGGCTCATTTCAGTCAGTGAAGAAGCCAAAATACTTACAATGACCTTTAAGACTGCATGATCTGGCTCCCCTGTTACCTTTCTTTCCTTATATCCTACTATTACTCCCACAGCTTATTCCAGTGTAGCCATGCTGACCTTTTGTTATTTCTGGAACCACCAGGCATGCTTCCATCCTAGGTCCTTTGTGCTCTCTGTCTCCTGTGCTTGGTCAGCACTTTCTCTCCATGGCCATGGTGAGCCATAAGGCTAACTCTCTCACTCCTCTCACGCCCTTCAACTTCTCAATAACCATCCTATTTAAAGCTGCTACTGTCTCCTCACCATCACTCCTTTCCCTCCTTTTTCTTAAACTGCTCTGATTTTTGTCCCTTAGCATTTATCCCTTTCTGACATACTACTTTTTCTTATTTATTTGTCATGTCCATTGTTTAATGGCTGCCTTCCCCCATTAGAACTCAAGCTTCACAAGGGCAGAGATCATTGTCTTTTTTGTCCCTTATTACATCATATGCACTCAGTACGTCATTTTTATTACTTTGTTGGATGTTTAATAAGTATCAAAAGTATAAATATTACTATACTTCTTTCTTCTCAAAAAGTTCCTTAAGCTTAAAGATTATAACCAGCAGAACTAAATTTCCCTGCCTTCATCAGTTATTATTACCCATCATTAATTAAAATGTTACACCCATGTTTAAAATATATATGCCTGAATTTCTAATAGACTTTACTATAGTCAGAATTTTCACATCCTAACAATTATAATCAAGGTTTAAAGTCGGCCTTGAACCAATAAAAATTTTTCTTTCATAATAAAGTTATAACTGTAGTGTGTTAACTTTTTTTCCTCTTAGGGCAAAATACTTGTAATACAGTACAGAAATCTCAGATATATTTTAAAAGAAATAGCCTAACTAAGGCAAAAGTGAGAATGTTTTGGCTTTCAGAATTCCAAGAAGGGCTTAAGTAACTAAACCATGAACAGTAGGTTTAGAGGCAGTAGCATGCTGGAGTTGCTGGCGTTGTCTCACAAGAGCTGATCATGCATATCTCTTCCCAGTTCCATGTTCAGTGATGCCATGTTGGTAGCTTGAGATGGACCATGGTGAGACTTGTTTCCTCCAGAAGTCAGCAAACACTGCAAATCAGGGTTCCTCACCACTCCTACCCCTGTCCCACTCAGCTCCACACAGCCACTTGTTAACCCTCTATTACCACATCTCTGGAGTTGAGCAGACATCAGGGACAACTGGAATCAGGGGCTCAAATGCCTCTAGAACTGTTAGAAATCTGAATTCTGCCTCTCTAGAGGTTGACTTCTCTCAGGGAAGACTGGCTTGCTCTATCTGGTAAGATAGTGTTCCACGATACCTCCCAACTTTTACGTACTATCACAGACTCTGATACCACAGAGAAACTCACTTTCTCTGCTGCAGTTTGAAAAATACCAGCGAAAGTCTCTAGGTAGATGCCCACCTCGGAGCAGTTCAGGAAGTGGGACGGAGGTAATCGTGGGAAATGGAATCATGTCATATCCCAAAGTAGCCATGCGACTAGGAATCAGTTTCCAGGAGAAGAAGAGAGGGACAGTACAGAGCAGACAGTTCTATGGTGTATACTGTATGTTAAAATACAAAATTAAGCTAAATTGAAATGCAAAGTGGTTCCAGAACAGCATTAAATATTTGAAGTTCTTTTAAACATAGTTGAGAAATCATCGTTGTATAATACTTTAAATAAAACATCTTTTTAATGTAACTTAAGTCCTGCAATGAGTTTATTAAAATGTGCTTTTTGTTTAGGGTTTGAACTACAGTTCCGATTAGGCCCAACTTTACAGGGAAAAGCAGTTACTGTGTACACAAATTACCCATTTCCTGGAGAAGCATTTAATCGAGAAAAATTCCATTCCCTGGAATGGGAAAATCCAACAGAAGGAGAAGATGATTCTGATAAGTACTGTAAACTTAATCTTCAACAAGCTGGATCATTTCAGTATTATTTCCTTCATGGGTAAGTCAGGCGTCCTGTATGTGAAAAAAAGAAGTTAATTTATTCTGTAACTTGAAGTTATCTAACTTGTAAAAAGTTACCATATGAACCATGGCAGTGCAATTTTTACAGGGCTTTCCTGAGATGCAAATAGAATATGATCCTTCAGTTTCTAGGAAGTAATTGTAAGCTTTTATTGCAACTTTTTAAATGATTTTATGTGCCTAGAAATATATTTTTAAATGGGACAATTTACTTTCCAATTAGAGAGTCAGACTATTAGATGAGAATTATTTTTCCTATCATTAATTGAGAAGTTTTTGTTTTTTCCTTAGAAATGAGAAAAGTGGTGGAGGTTACATAGTTGTGGACCCTATTTTACGTGTTGGTGCTGATAATCATGTGTTACCCTTGGACTGTGTTACTCTCCAGACATTTTTATCCAAGTGTATGGGACCCTTTGATGAATGGGAAAGCAGACTTAGGGTTGCAAAAGAATCAGGTAATGTCAGCTTTCTTTCTTTTCTTCTTCTTTAAAATAAATGTAATTATCTTCTGTGATACAGATTTCAAAGGCTTTAATTCTTTTAATTTCATTCCTTAGTACATTTAGTAACATAAATAGAACTGTATGAAATTGTTGTTACTTGACCATTTTTAGCCTACAAAAATGGCAAATTTTATGGTTCAACTGAATAAGTTAAGGAACTCTATGACAAAATAAGATTATTATTGTTTCTAAGACTTTACTTTGACATATAAAAATTAGTAAGCTACCAGAATGTGTTGGAATATATATTATCATGGACTTCCCTGGTGGCGCGGTGGTTAAGAATCCGCCTGCTAATGCAGGGGACATGGGTTTGAGCCCTGGTCCAGGAAGATGCCACATGCTGTGCAGCAACTAAGCCCGTGCGCCACAACTACTGAAGCCTGCACTCCTAGAGCCTGTGCTCCTCAACAAGAGAAGCCACCGCAACGAGAATCCCTCGCACTGCAATGAAGAGTAGCCCCCGCTCGCCACAACTAGGGAAAGCCCTCGCACAGCAATGAAGACCCAACGCAACCAAAAATAAATAAATAAAATATATTATCATTATATATAATTTTAATTCAACAAGCCTTGATTAATGGTATTCCATGTGGAAGTCATGTGCTGCCATACATACCAAGAGTAAAATGAAACTTAAGGTGTATTTTACTCTTAAGTAAAGGGTAATGTTAATTTTCTACTTTCGACTTGAACATAGAGTGAAGAAAGAAGTGAGAAGTTCACTGACATAACTAAAACAGAATACAAGTACTATGGAACATTAAAACTAGGAGAAAGGGCTTTCCTGGTGGCGCAGTGGTTGAGAGTCCGCCAGCCAATGCAGGGAACACGGGTTCTTGCCCTGGTCCGGGAGGATCCCATGTGCCACAGAGCGGCTGGGCCCGTGAGCCATGGCCGCTGAGCCTGCACGTCCGGAGCCTGTGCTCCGCAACGGGATGAGGCCACAACAGTGAGGCCAGCATACCGCAAAAAAACCCAAAAAAACTAGGAGAAAGATGTACTGATATACTTGCATAGGATATATTTTCTACATATAAATATATCAATTCAAGAAATATAAATTGAACCCCTAATAGTGATTAGGCATTGTGTGTGATTTTTTTCAAATACATCATCTCATTATCCCTATCTTGCATATGAGGACACTGATAATCCTGAAAGCTTTAAGTAGACTTGCTTGAAGTCACTTGTGGTACAGCTAGTATTTAAACCCAAGTCTTTAACCCCTTCTCTGGTAGCACGGTTGCCTTGCCATTTAGAATTACTTATGGAAGTTTAACCTTACATTTTGCTTAGTTTTAGGTATGTTTTTTCTTATAGTGGTCTTTGTTTCTTTTCTTGTGTTGCAGGCTACAACATGATTCATTTTACCCCACTGCAGACTCTTGGACTATCTAGGTCATGCTATTCCCTTGCTGATCAGTTAGAATTAAATCCTGATTTTTCAAGACCTAATAAAAAGTACACCTGGACTGATGTTGGACAGCTAGTGGAAAAATTGAAAAAGGAGTGGAATATTCTTTGTATTACTGATGTTGTCTACAATCATACTGGTATGAGCTTCATTAACTACTTCTATTAATTTTAATGAGAATATTATATTCTAATTATTTCATTCCTTGCTGTTTTATATAACATAAAGTTTGAAAACACAAGGGATGATTAGGTGTCCTTCAATTTAAAAATCGCTTTATACAATACCACTTTTTTTCTTTCGAAGAAAACAGTGTTAGTTGAAGATATAATCAATATGTAAGTATTTTACATGTGATGATTATAAAAACAGGAGTGTGATCATAGAAAAGACCACATATTTCAATTTACAGTATTAATACTTTACAGACCAACTAATGAATCTATATAGCCATAGCTCTGGTACTATAGCATATATTTGAAAAAACTGAATGGTGTTATTTGAAGAGAAAATTATTGGTAAATTCTTAGAATTTAAATTTGAAAATTATATCTTTTACATGTTAAAAGATATTATTGAAGTTAACCTGTTTGGGCTCCCAGGATTTCTTACCAGTATACAATTCTATAAAAATATATCAGAGGTTTCCAGATGCTGATCCTCAGGAAATGACTACTTCCATCAGCTATCAGAGTAACTGGGTCTGGAGAAGCCTCTGGCCCTGATCAGCTTTCAGTTTAACCCAGTGTACCTTGCAGATGCTCTTTTCTGTTTGCCATGATGTAGAAAAGTCAGGAAACCACTGACTTACATATGTAAACAACAGGAATTCCAGGTGGTACAAAACATTTAACAACAACAACAAAAATCTCTGGTGTGTGTGTCATAAAATTGTTTTCCAAGTAACCATAGGAACTATGAAGATGTTCAAAAGCTCAAAGATTTGGTTCATCAATATAGATAATAATCTCTAATGATAATAATAAACAATCAAAATTAGGCAAAGAAATAGGAACATTCTAAAATTTGTTGTTTCTGCATGCACCTGGAAACTAAGCATCAGGGTCCACAGTGAAAACTGCCTAATGTCTAAGAATTCAGTATTCTTCGCTTGAAAATTTGACGTTATTGATAACTACTTTGACATCTTTAATACTATTCACATCAAATTTATCAAACCACATAATGGCAGCGTATGAATTATGATATGGCTTAGGCAGCTGTAACAAAAAGACAAAAATATAGTGACTTAAGATTTAAATTATACTTATTTCTTATAAAAGATTAAGTAGGCATTCCAAGACTGGTGTGGTAGCCAACCCATGATAGGGAACGAAGTTCTTTCTCTAATGCTGCTCTGCTGCCTCCAGCACTTTGCTTCCATCTCTTAATCAAATATGGCCCCTCCAATTCCTTATATCACCTCCAACCGGTGGCAATGAGGAAAGGGAAGTAATGTCTTTTAAGGGCATGATCTGGTGTATATATCCCTTCTGCTCACATTGCGCCAGATAGGATTTTGTCTCTAGCTATAACGGAGCTTGCAGTGTAGTATTTTGTTTGTCAGCCATGTCTGTCGCTGAACCTTGAGAGTTCTGTTACTAAAGGAAAAAAGGGAGTATAAGGTTTGGAGTACAGTCACAGACTCTGTCAGAGACTGTATTTTCTAAAGCATTTGAGAGATTCTGTGTAATATAAAAGAAGTGAATGTTGCTTCCACCTTGCATGAAACGTGTTGAGTATCATAATGTCCTTTCTGTGATATAGGTTTTCATTAAAAAGTTACTATCCCGGGAAAGTCAGCTTCCAGAATGGTACTGTTAAGGGTTTCACAGACCCTCTACCCTGAAAAACAGCTGTAACTGATGAAAATTATTTTTAAAAAACTAAAGTCTCCGAAAATTGTCCTAAGGGCATTCAGCATATGGAGAGACATTTATGCAAGAATATGTACTAAACCTCAGAAAGGATAGTGAGAGTCTGTGACATTTGAACCACAACCTGCTCCTCCCTCCCTACCCTTCCCCAGTCAGAGTGATGATAGGTCTGTTCCTAACAGGTGCTGCCAAGGACACCAGGCTCCCTTTCTCCCTGGCTCCCAGTCTAGGGCTGTGGTTGCAAGAGGCAGGCTTCCAGCGTTTCTCATTCCCCGCTTTCAGCACTATGTTATGGAAACTATTCTAGGCAAGAGCAGATGAGAGGCCTGGGGCTCCCTTCCTCTGCCCAGCCCCCACTCAGAGAGAGAAAGTTCTACTTCATGCATGGCAGGTCAAGAATACTGGACCCTTGCTCCAGCTTGCTTGTGGGGTCAGGGTTCCACACCTGGAGGGGAAAGCCAAGAAAAGCAGAGGCTCCTACCCCTGCCACCACTGGTGGAGCAGTGACACAGATGTTCTGCCCCCGGGAAGAGATGTGCAGTAAGAACAGAGTAAGAATGGAACTGACTTTATTTGGTACATAGCATGGGAAAGTTCAAGCCTGTGAGCACTGTTGAAAACAATGGAGACTTCGGTGGTAAACAATCCAAAGGAGGCTGGTATCTTCATGAGAGCAACATGCTAAACCATAGGCCAGCTACTGGTCTAACAGAGAGAACCAGGGAAAGAGGCAGCTAACAAGAGCCTTCTTGGGGTCAGAACAAGCCTCAAAGACAGGCCTCAAAGACTACCCATGCCAAGGGACCCAAATTTAATTGGATCATATTGCAGTGCAATTTATGCTCCAGAATATTATCAAAAATAACAGCACAGTCAGCCTGAGTAACAGCTCAGGAGAGAAATAGCTGAGTGTGATACCAACAGAAGCAGACCGCTTAACAGATTTCAGGGAAAAAGACACTTAAGAGAGCCCTGCTAAAAACCACCATCACCCCAGGCTGACTACCCATGGCCAAGGCTGCACCCTCTGAGTCGCAACATCAGAGTCTGCACACTGTGGGAGAAATAGACTTCCCTAAAATAATCCAGACAAGTCACAAACCAGCAACCAAAAAGACCTGGAGGGGATGGGATCAGTATCCAGAATTGCTGCAACATACTATCTAAATCACCAATACTCAACAAAAAATTGAGACATGTAAAGAAACAGCAAAGTGTGGCCCTTACGCAAGAAAAAAACAGGCAACAGAAATCACCTTTGAGAAGTCCTAGATGTCATACTTGAAATAGACTTTAAAGCAAGTATTATAAATGTATTTAAAGAATCGAAGGAAACCAAATTAAAGCAGTAAAAGAAGATGTTATGATGATAGCCCATCAAAGAGGGAATATCATAAATAGATAGAAATTTTTAAAAAGAGCCAAATGAGAATTCTGGAGTTGAAAAGTAAATAACCAAAATGAGAAATTTCACTAGAGCTGTTCAGCAGCATGTTTGAGTGAACAGTGACTATGCAATCTAAAGAACAGAGAAAAAGGATAAAAATGAACAGAGTTTCAGTGAAATGTGGGACATGGAAACACCAGAAGGAGAGGAAAGAATGGAAAAAAATACTTGAAGAAATAATGGCTGAAAACCTCCCAACCTCCAACATTAATTTACACATCCTAAAACTCAGGGACCTCCAGATAACATAAACAAAAGAGAGCTACACTCAGACACATCATAGTAAAAATTTTGAAAGCCAAAGATTTAGGGAATCTTGAAAGTAATGTCTTGAAAGGCAGAGATTATCAGAGTCAATTAAAAAATAAATAAATAAAACAAGATCCAAATATATGCTGTCTACATGCCACACACTTTAAATTCAAAGATACAGGTAGGTTGACAGTAAAAGGATGGAAAAAGATAAACCTGAACTAGTTAGTTTAGGAGTTCCCTCTCTGACTGCTGCAGAGATGTCTCAGCCTTGGGCATACACAAGGTCTTCCAGACTGCCAGAGGTGAATGGGATTTCTTTTTAAGGCTGGCTTCCTAGAAGTCACCCTAGGTCAGAGTGTACTTCGTTGTTCACTCGGTGTGCCTGCCTCTCCCAGAATGAAACTAACCCCAGACTGGGAGGTAAGGGGAGAGGGCATCTCCCATCTTGGCCACACCTGCCTGGAGTAGAGCACTGGGGTAGAGCTTCCATAACACATGGTTGGTCGGGTGGGATAAGGGAGCAGGTTGTGGTTCAAGTGCCACAGACTCTTGCTATTCTTACTAAGAATTAGTAGGTTTTCTTGAATAAATGTTTCTCCATGTGCCAGATGCCCTTAGGACAATTTCCAGAGTCTTTCTTTACTGTGCTACTCTGGAAGTCCATCTTTCATTTTTAATTTTGATATGTATTAAGACATAGTTTGGAGTTTAACTCCTCTTTCATATAGAATGAGAAAAAATACTTTTATTACCTAATGTTTAGAATTCTTTCATTTTACACTTGATTTTGTTTCATAAAATTGAGATAAGAAACAAAGTTTCAGGATTTTACCATGTAAAAAGTTGGGGTTGCCTTAGTATTTTAATAAACGAAAATCCAAATTGGATATAATTATCATGACATTTTTCTCTTATATAATCTTGAATTTCAATGAGTATGGTGATAAATCTTGGGAAAACTATCTTGATTCAAATTTGGAGAATTATCAATTTAACTTTTATTATAACATCTGTGCTTCTTATGTATTTTGTCTATTAAATAAATACTAAGTAAATCAATGACTTACTAAATGATTTATCATATACGTGAAACTAAAAATAATAATGATTTTAAAACTCTGTAAGGATTGTAGTTGTTCTCAGCTGAGTGAACAAGGCATGACCACATTCACCTCAGCCATAGAGCAAAATGGTTAGACTGCAGATTCTGAAGAGACTTGCCCAGTTCTTTTTCTGGCTGTGTGACTTTTGCTGAGGTACCTATCTCAGGCTCTCATCTGTCAAATGAACATAATAGTATGTCCTATATCATTTGGAAGGGCATGAGGGTTAATAAATTAATGCACTTAACAGTTCCTGGCATATGGTAGGTATTGAAAAATTGTTACTACTTTCAGGTACATTAACCACTCCTGAGCATGAATTTACAGGGCATTAGTCCATTTTAAAGATGAAGCAAAATGTGTCTAGCTTTTATTTGTTTATTAATAAATTAAAACAAATTACCTCCAATGTTGTGAACACTTGAAATACCTTGCAAAACTCCTGATTCTGATTCTGAACTTACTGCTACAAATGGGTAATAAGATACAAGCTATACCCTTGTTATTTGAGTATATTTTTTTTAGCAGTTTCTCAGCCTCACTTGTATCAGTTTTATCGAAACAATATATCTTATTAACCTTTCAAGATTAGCTATACAAAGAGGTTGCCTATGAGAGAACTGAGTTTTCTTCCATCAGGATTGTCTAAGCAAAATTAAAAACAAAAACAAACAAACAAAAAAACCCTTTCTAGAATGAAGGCTCCATGAGCACCTGAACCTTGCTCCCTTATTTGCTACAGAATATCTAGCTCCCAGAACAGTGCCTGGGATATATGACACTTTCAGTGTAGATATATGTGGACCTATGAATGGATTTTGAGTTAACAAGCTGTCCCCAGGCAGTGCTATCATCACATGCTTGGGTAGATGTGCCTGGGCCTCAGCTGGAGTCTGGGCCAGTTTGAGAGATGTACTGAGAAGAGTGGGTGTGAGGAAAGAGAAGGACTAAAATGTAGCAAACCTCCCTCCAGGGTTTAGGGGAGATGAGAAGGAAAAGAGAGGGCACAAAAGAGAGAAGCAAAAATTTAAGGCAACCAAGATAACGACATCTTTTGAAAATCAAGGAAGAGGTCTTTTGTAAATCACGGAAGGACTAATCAGTAATGACAGATGTAGAGCTTGAAAGTGATGAAAATGAGAAAGTAACACTAAATTTCATGATTAGGAGGCTGGAGTAATCTCGGTGGAGCGCTGGCTGTAGAAGCAGACTGTAGTGGGAGAAGGAATGAGAGTGTGGGGAGAAAGTGGAAGCAGTAGATACAGGTTGGATTTTCAAGATGTTTGGTCTCGATACTAATAGACCCTACAGAACTTAGAGAAATAACTGCATTTAGATAAGTTGTGTGTTTGTACTCTTAGCTTTGGGGAGATACAAGCATATTTAAAGATCTAGAGGAAGGAATCTCACCTCCCTCTCCCACTCAAAAAAAAAAAAAAAACCCACAGGAATACATGATATGTAGGAGAAAAAGATATAAATGACATTTTGCATTCTAAGGATAGGTAAGAGAGAGAACCTAGAGCTTAGGTGGGGCCGAAGGAGGGCCCTGTCACTCAGGAGACCAGAAGTAAAAAGGAGAAGCTCCTGGGAAAAGTAAATGTCAGGGAACTCTTCTGCCCTAGAACCTAACAGCCAGACACTGAAAAGCCCAAACCAGAATTGAAGATACAGGTAACTTTCTGCTTTAATGAGGCCAGAGAACTTGAAGTCAGGGCAAAAGCCCAGTCTGCCTTAAAGGAAAAGATGTCCTTTAGGTTTAGAAGGAGGATTCCAAAATAAGTTCACCCAAGGAGCATCAAAAGAGGCCAAGGGGGCTTCCTTGGTGGCACAGTGTTTGAGAGTCCACCTGCCGATGCAGGGAACATGGGTTCATGCCCCGGTCTGGGAAGATCCCACATGCCGCAGAGCGGCTGGGCCCGTGAGCCATGGCCGCTGGGTCTGCGTGTCTGGAGCCTGTGCTCTGCAATGGGAGAGGCCACAGCAGTGAGAGGCCCGCGTACCGCAAAAAAAAAAAAAAAAAAAAAAAGAGGCCAAGGACAAGACACTTCTTAACTCCCACTGCAATAGTAAACAATTTATACAATGGAAAACTCTTACAACAGGAAAGAAAAATATATGGTGAAATAGATGATAGGATACCACAACCAAAAAATTGTTTTATACTAAAATATTGTTATAAAATATTGATATCTAATATATAAGAAAATGAGTGATAGATGTTGATATTTTATTTTACCTTTAAACTTAACTTCAGTTTAATTACATGATATTCCTTTATGTTTCCTTTTTCTTTAAGCTACTAAAAGTAAATGGCTCCAGGAACATCCAGAAAGTGCATATAACCTTGTGAATTCCCCACACTTAAAACCTGCCTGGGTCTTAGACAGAGCACTTTGGCATTTATCCTGTGACGTTGCAGAAGGGAAATACAAAGAAAGAGGAGTAGCTGCTTTGATTGAAAATGATCATCAAATGAATGTCAGTATGTATAGAGGAATACCACACTAAAACAATAGCAGAATTTCTAAAGTGTAAAGTAAATGTGTGGTTGAAAATCATTTAGAACCTGTCTTTTAATATGCTAAATAATGTTTAGTAAAAAGATTTTAAATGTGTATATTTTAACTATTGATATTTTCCAGTGCATTCGAAAAATAATTTGGGAGGATATTTTCCCAAAGATCCATCTCTGGGAATTTTTCCAAGTGGATGTTGACAAAGCAGTTGAGCAATTTAGAGGACTTCTTACACAAGGTACAGGATATACACTAGAATGTTTCTATCGATTTTAAGAAATCTAGTATTGCTCTTGAAGCGATAACTCTTCTCTTGGTTAACACATTATTAAATCTGTTATTATTATATGATATTTGTATTGTTTTTGATGCTCTAAAACTATGATTCTGGAAGCTATCTTAGAGTTAGCAGAGATATCTAAAGGGCATGTCATAATACATACTTATTTCCCTCGGGGACTGTTTCTTACACTGTTTCCTTAGCACAATGCTCAGAATACCGTAGAGCTCAATATGTATTTGTTAAATGCATGAATGGCAGGTAAGTAGAGCAGAGTATTTCAGCTGCCAAAGACTCAAAACAGTCTTTGAAACTGAGAGATGTATGTCCTCTGTTGGCCAACATAGGAATCTTAACTGAGGTAGAGGGGCTTCTAGCTGATGGCGCCTACCATTAAGGCTACCTAACCACTAGTGAGACTGACTCAGGTACTAGCCAGTAGCAAAGATAAAGAAACAGATCTCCCTGACAAAGTAGGATAGAAAAAAACATGCTGAAAGAGAAATTAGGGTTTTTCGGAGGCAAATTAGAAAAATTATAAAGAATGTATCTTCAATTAGTATAGGACAGCCTAACAGCAAGGATCTTTGATGGCTAGAAATCCTCTTCCTCATCCAGAAACTAGAGCTTGCGTAGGGCCCAGAAATACTGCCTTCAAAGTAGAAATCAGTATGACCTGAGGCCCAGGAAGCTTAGGGTCAGATTTACTCTCTCAACTTTCACAATTGTGTAACATCTTAATACATGAATTTTTTATATTAACTTTCCTTCATGTTTTATTTTACTGAAGATCTCCCCTTCCCTCTGATGTTTATAAGCTGTATTATTTATTTGCAATAATGTGCAAAAATATAATAAATGGAATGTGTGAGTTCCTCTCCCCCAAAACCTACTTACTAGAAGGAACTATCAATTAATAGTTTCTTGTGTTTCTTTTCAGACTCTTTTTGAAAGAAATTCCAATTTTATCTAATTATATATCTATACATTATATTTGTAAGTTTTATATTTATATCTATTTTATACACACACAAATAAAACTATAGCATATGGATTGTTTAACAACTTGTTATTTTAGTTGACAGCATGATCTTATTACAGCTAATTATTTCTTTTAACCTCTAGACAGAATACACTGTTTTAAAGTACTTGAATTTCTTTAGCCTTTTAGATAGACTATTTGCAGTTCATTTCTCATTCATTCAATACGTATTTATTGAATCAACTGTTATGTGAAAGGCGGTCTTCCAGGCGTGGGGATTCAATGGTGAACATAGTAGCAAGCCCTTGCCCTAGGAGAATTTATATTCTTATAAGCAGTACTATAGAAAATATATCCTTGTACATGTTATCTTTACTTGCTATGTGAGTAAATCTGTAGGACAAATTGTTAGACATAGAATTCATGGGTCAAAGGGTATACAGATTTCATGATAAATTTATGATAGATATTGTCAAATTGCTTTTCAACACAAGTTGTACCAGTTTACATTATCACTAACTATACCATCACCAATGTTAGATACCATTAATCTTTATAATCTTTGTCAATAAGGGAAAATATTCATTATTTTAATTTACATTTGCCTATTAGTGAAATATCTTTTCACATGTTAATTAGCCATTTATAGTTCTTCCATTAATTCCCTATTAATGGTCTTTCCCTATTTTTCTACTGGGTTGTTTGTCTTTTTCATATTGACTTATTATTCTTTGTGATTCCTTATTATAGTGGCCTCAAATATATCCTCCTAGTATGCTGTTGATCTTTTAACTCTTGTTTATGGTAGTTTTTCCCCCAGTGTAACCAAATTTGTTAATCTTTTCTTTTATGGCTTCTGATTTCACATTGTGCCTAGACCTTCAAACAGCAATCTATGTTTTCTTCTGATAATCTTATTTATATTTTACTTTTAAATATTTAGTATACCTGGAATTTATATAAAGAAGATATTTAACTTTATTCTTATTTTTAAAAATGATATTGAGTTGATAATCCATCCTTTTATACTGATTTGGGGTACCACCATGATACTTCATAATGTATAATCATACACTAAATACACATGGACCTGTTAGCTGTGCTATTCCAGTGATCTGTCTTTTAGTCTACCAGTACTAAAGACTTTTATAATGTACACTGATTGTGTAGCTTTTTCTCTTTTTTAAACACTTCTGGAATTTTTCATGTATGTTACTCATCTGGATTAACCTCAGAAAATACATATTAAAATCTATTTAATTTTTATCTTAGTTTGTTTGGGCCTTTATAAGCCATTGCAAAATCTTTTTAGAATAAGCCAGGTATTAATTAATATAAAATCAAACCCAGTGGAGGCAATCCTGTACCAATACCTGATTTATTAGGAACAAGTTCCAGAAGAAGAGTGAAAATTCCCCCCATAAAAGGTTTATTTACTTTTTTCATTTTTTATTATTATGTAAGAATATGCTTGTTGATGAAAAGGAAAACAGTATGAAAACAAACCTGTGTGCTTCTTTCAGAGAAAGTTAGGTTGTTAATATGACTTACTTTTTAGAATAGAAAGCAATCTTTGAGGAAAAAAAAGTCCTAATGTTAATGTATTTGGTAGCACCTGTGAAGAAAATTTGTACCATCAACATCCTTAATGCCCTAAAGAATATATAGAATAACTGAATGCCAACTGAGGTAGAAAGATGGGACTGAGGATGAACTGGTAGGAACTGCTGTGTTTTTCTTTTATAGTGTTTTTGGGTTTTTTTTCCTCAGTCAGTCTCTCTCTCTCTCTCTCTCTCTCTCTCTCTGTCTTTCCTTCCGTGTGTGTGTGTGTGTGTGTGTGTGTGTGTGTGTGTGTGTGTTAGATGGTGTGCAGGAGGATGGACAGGGAGGTGGGAAGGATGCTTATGAAATAAACATATATTTTATTTTCCAAGAAAAAACTATAAACTAAAAATATGAAATCAGTAACAGTTATAATCTCCTTATGCATAGCTGCATTTAAGATATAATATTTTCTTTCTTTCAGGAAATAGGAAAACAACAAAGCCTGATCCAAAACAACACCTTAAGATTATTCAGGATCCTGAATACAGACGACTTGGCTGTACTGTAGATATGAACGTTGCACTAGCAACTTTCATACCACATGAGTATGTTTTATATTTTACTACATATTAAAGAGTACTATTACTTGTAAACCTTTATGGATAGTATTATTTTCATGCTATTGTTAAAAGCCTGAATATAAAATGAAAAAAAGTAATTCACCATAATTCTACTACTTCAAACGCATGACATTTCCCCTCTTGTCTGTGTGCTGGTCCATGTTCCTATACATAAATGTAAAAATGTATACAGTTGGAAAACTTCTTTAGCCATAATTAAGATCCTGATGAATATATTTAAAGTTTCTATGACCATTATTAGAAAATTTTTAAATGTAGAATTTGTAAAACCATTAAATAATGTTTGTATTGCTTTATCTGTTTCAAGTAATGGGCCAGCCGCAATTAACGAATGCTGCAGTTGGTTCCGGAAGAGAATTGAGGAATTAAATTCAGAGAAGCATCAACTCGTGAACTATCATCAGGAACAGGTTTTACCTACTTCTTTTGAACTGCTGTTTTTCTTTGAGTGTTAATACTGTTTCTTGTTGTTGTCGTTGATGTAATATAATTTCATGTTTTCTAGGCAGTTAATTGCCTTTTGGGAAATGTGTTTTATGAACGACTGGCTGGCCATGGTCCTAAACTAGGACCTGTCACTAGAAAACATCCTTTGGTTACCAGGTATTCCATTTTTGTTTTCTTCTCATTAAAGGTTAAAAATTGAAAATTGTATTAAACTCTTCAAATTAACCTAAATGTTTCCTTTAATGTGTGACTCAGTACATTTCTTAAATTGAAATAGAAGTTTTGATCTGGTAACTAAGCTTAATATTAATTAATTTTGTTAGGCACATCTTTAGTTAGAGAAACTATCATTATTATGAACCAATTTATAATCATTTACATTCATGTTTCTGGAGGACTGCATACTTACTAATAAATTCAACGTTAATCAAATTAAGCAAGCATTTAGTTCCTTATACTTTAAGTAATATACAACATAGATTAGGCAACTGAAGTGTAGTAAAAACCTTTGCAAAATAATGTCAATTCCTCAGTGATTTTCTTAGTAATTTTATGAGATTTTTAAAGTTATTATTTAGAATGTTAATCAGATATGCTATTTCTCAAATCCTATTAGGTTTACTCAAAATGTCTACTGACGATTTTTTTACCTATATTGCAGTTTATTTCCCATAAATGGTGTCAAACTAATCTTTTCTATTCTATTCACTAGGGAAGAAGTTTAATTTTAATAGTGCTAATTCACATTCTCTCCAAGGAGTTTCTCTGTATGGATTTCATACTTGATTGTATCTCCCTAGATATTTTACTTTCCCTTTTGAAGAAATGCCCCTCTCCACAGAAGAATCTATGATTCATGTCCCAAATAAAGCTTGTTTTCTGATGGCACATAATGGATGGGTAATGGGAGATGATCCCCTTCGAAACTTTGCTGAACCAGGTATATCATTTTTGTTAACTTCTCTATGGATAGGGAAATAAAAGTTCACGGCAAGCTCAAAATATAAATTGTTTATTGATTTTTCCCCCCACTATGCTAGTGTTTTTAAAACTATTTCATTACAGATGCCAGAGGTGCATACAGTTTGAGAGAGAAGAGAAGGGATTGACAGGATGGGATTCACCTTCTTCTTTTCCCTCCTTTCCCTTTCTACCCCTTATCTCCTCAAACAGAATAGCTTTTATATATCTATTTTATATTGTGGTTCTGCCTAAGAGTTTATTTGGGCAACAATTTATTGCATTTTTAAAAGACATTTGAAACCTCTATTATTACAACTATTTACTATAAGAGATATTTTCACTCATTAGCCAGAGGAGTATTTAAGGTATTTGAATGGCAGTTAAACTAGAAACCAGTTGTTTTTAGATTCCCTCTCACTTAATACTAGCATCTTATTTTTCTACAGCAATTTCATTGCCAGGAAGAATTTTGCAGGGGACCTATCAATATATTTATTTTTTAACATTTTAGAATTAGAAGCCTGTTTTAATGACATTAAATTTAATTCAGAAATCTCATTTTTTTTTAAAAAAAAGAGTGTAGCTTTGGATTTAAGTATCTCTGCCCTCTCCTTTCTAACCATTCTAAATGAAAAAAGACATTCTTCTCTACACCGTGGATTTAATGTAACCTATTGCCAAAAATTGGTAGCAAGGTGGAGATGGAGCTTTAAATGTTTTTGGTAGAACTGTAGCTTTAAAGGCCTACTATTATTGTTTTCCTTCAAGAAGTAACTTAAATTTTTGCCATTAAGCACACATTTTTAGAAGAGACAATAAGGTACAATTTTAGCAAAATAGATATGAGATCCAAATTACTATTAACTTTAAAAAATTTTATCCCATGCTATTTTAGATGTAATTTTAACCTATATATGGTTTGTGTTAAAAATAGTAAATGTGTTTTAAAAACAAGTTTTTCCTTGAAGTAAATGTTTTCATTTTGTTTCTCAAACCATTGAAAGCAAGCTCCTTTCTTAACAGGTTCAGATGTTTATCTAAGGAGAGAACTTATTTGCTGGGGAGACAGTGTTAAATTACGCTATGGGAAAAAACCAGAGGACTGTCCTTATCTCTGGGCACACATGAAAAAATACACTGAAATAACTGCGACTTATTTCCAGGGAGTCCGTCTTGATAACTGTCACTCAACACCTCTTCATGTAGCCGAGGTACAGAAAAACAATTCATCTACATTAAGAAAAGAAATTCAGTATTCTCTCCTAGCTTTCCTTAAATAGAGTATACAAATATATGTTTCCTTTTGCTAGTTGGATACCAACATTGATTTGGTGGTAGTATTTAACACTTGCATAATTTGCATAGTTCTGACAATTTTTTGATGCAGCTGTTATGGAGTACTGGGCTATAAAATGTTTGAGTTAATATTTTTATTTTAAGTTAGGGAAGTACATTATATTGTCTCTGATAATACACACACAACCATATTGCTGTATATATATTATTAAAATATTCATATTTTAATATTAATATTTTAACAGAATTAATCTTATTAATATTTTAATATATAAATATTAATTTGTCTTATTCTTGTTATTTTTAGGTTGCTTTCAATACATTAGTAGCCACTGTGAAGTTGAATAGCTTATTTCATATTATAATGATTATTTAAACCCTAACATTACAGCATATTGAAACTATTTTAGCCTCATTGATTCAATTTTTATTAATTGTTTATAAAAATGTAAATGTAAACATAAAAGTTTTCTATTCCTCTTTGGGTTTTTTACAGTAACTTAAGCAATGCCAACACTTACAGCATTATCTTTTACCTTTTGCAGCTTTGTAAACACTTCAAATTTTCATTCTGTTTATAAGATCTTTGATAGTTTTCTAGTCACAAGTTAGTGTTCTTTGGAAATGTGTGCTTATCTGAAAAACATCTATTTCTATACTTTTAAAGCAGTATTATGATGTATATGTTTCAAGTCCTGTGATGAAAAACTGATTTGATTTGGAAGAATTTAATGAACATTAGTTAAGGTGGTAGACGTTTTTTAGCTTCAAAAAATGGCAGAGGATTTTTTGTGTGTGCCTTTATAGCAACATCAAAAAAAATACACTTTTAAGATTGTTATAACATTATGGCAAAAGTTAGAATATTAAAATTTAATTTGCTTAATTTTAAGTTACATAATCCTCTAGGATCTTATTTGATAGAATTTCAAGTATTTTATTAGTCTTTGTGTAAATGTTATGTTAAAAAAAAACTTTTTGGAACTGATCTTATTTCTGATTAAGAGTTTTGGGGGAAAAAAAAAAAAAAAGAGTTTTGGGGAATTCCCTGGTGGTCCAGTAGTTAGGACTCAGTGCTTTCACTGCAATGGCCCCAGTTCAGTCCCTGGTCAGGGAACTAAGATACTGCAAGCTGCAAAGCATGGCCAAAAAAAAAAAGTTTATTATCATCTGTAGGAAAAACTGGCTTCAGTCTGGTCAGACCTAATCTTTGCAATAGCTAAATGATTCACCAGTTGGGAATTTATCATGAATAGCTTAGTCAAGTGCCTGGAAATTAATGGTCTGATTAGAGGTATTAAAAACAAACATAAAACGGGGGGAAATCCTAGCAGAACTGCAGTGTTATGGTTTACATTTTTTAATGTGACACTAACATTTTTCTTCTTTCTTTTTTCCTCCCCCTTGTGTCCCTATATCTGCAAAATCTAATCTTCCTTTTTAACTGTTATATTGTCTTTATAAATTCTCTTGTTTCCTGTGTGTATTGGTCTGTTTTATGTTTTCTTACGTATGCACAATTACTTTTTTTGGAAATTCATCTTGGATTTCCATTTTGTCTTGCTACATGATATTTTCCTTTGTCAAATCCATGCCTAATCTTGCCTCCTCTCCTTCCCCTGCACCATCTTGCTTTTCTCTTTCTGTTACATTTGTAACTGTGCTTTTTGCAGTACATGTTGGATGCTGCTAGGAAATTGCAACCCAATTTATATGTAGTAGCTGAACTGTTCACAGGAAGTGAAGACCTGGACAATATCTTTGTTACTAGACTGGGCATTAGTTCCTTAATAAGAGGTAGGCTTATTGAAAGTGTTTTTCCCATCTAAAGCTTTAGTTTTTGTTTAAGTAGATTAAAAGGCATTTAATAGCTTTATATACAGCATTTAATAATGTTCAACATAGTTACTGTTCTTTTAAATATTCTACTCAGAATTTCCTAGTATAACTTAGTCTGTTTTCATCAGTAAAAATTTCCACTTTGGGGTAAAATATCTCATTTTAACTTGAAAGAGCAGTGGAATGAACTGATGATTCATGAACAAAACCATTTTTTTGGTTGTTGAAAATATACAAATCTGTTTTTCATCTCCTACCTGCCTATGTGATATAATCTTTAGATTTTTCTTCATAGATTTTATATAACCAACATCCTAATAAACAACATATATTCCCTTTGACCTGCATGAACCATTTCTCTGGTTAAGTTACAGAGAAGACTTTTTTGTCATTTAAACTAATGGACATTTGTTTAAATGTTTAAAGCTGTTTTATTTTTTATAATATTTATGTGGTCTTTTTTTGAAAATCAGTCATGATACGAAATCTAATCTCTTCTTGGACATTGATAATGAAGATTGTTAAAATATTCTGTAATGCCTTGCAGAGGCAATGAGTGCGTATGACAGTCATGAAGAGGGCAGATTAGTTTACCGATATGGAGGAGAACCTGTTGGATCCTTCGTTCAGCCCTGTTTGAGGCCTTTAATGCCAGCTATTGCACATGCCCTGTTTATGGATGTTACCCATGATAATAAGTGTCCTATTGTGGTAAGTATCTAACGTGTTTCTTGTATTTACTGATTTTGCTGAATGTTTTGATATTTAGTTCCCTGCTATTTAGTGGTAGTAATATCCACAAAACTTCAAAATAGTGCCTTAGTGATTGTGATACAAAGGTTTTTGAGCGTTTTGTTATTTGTTATCTTATCAAATGTATTTATGCACTTATTCTTTTACTTCATTATGCTATAGGATGGCACTTTGCATTTGAAAGAAAATAAACTTTTGGGTTTTTGTTTGTTTGTTTGTTTTTTTATTGTTTTCTAGCATAGGTCAGCATATGATGCTCTCCCAAGTTCCACGATTGTTTCTATGGCATGTTGTGCTAGTGGAAGTACTAAGGGCTATGACGAATTAGTGCCTCATCAGGTTTGTTTGTGTTGTTTTTTAAAATCTACAAGGCAGAAAACTTTGATCATTTTTACCAAAAGTTCTCATTGTAATTAAAACGTACACATGGCTAAGTTGTAATTTTGTTCAGATTTCAGTAGTTTCTGAAGAACGGTTTTACACTAAGTGGAATCCTGCAGCATCACCATCCAATTTCGGTGAAGTTAATTTCCAAAGTGGCATCATTGCAGCCAGGTGTGCCATCAATAAACTTCACCAAGAGCTTGGAGCCAAGGGTTTTATTCAGGCAAGAAACTAAATTTTCTAGGTTTCTTTCTTAAGGTTCAATTTTAGAGTCTTCCCAATTTGAGCACTAATGTGTTTTCTCTTTGTTTCTCAGGTGTATGTGGATCAAGTTGATGAAGACATAGTGGCAGTAACAAGACACTCACCTAGTATCCATCAATCAGTTGTATCTGTGTCTAGAACTGCTTTCAGGAATCCCAAGACTTCATTTTACAGGAAGGAAGTGCCTCAAATGTGCATCCCTGGTAATGGGATCTAAAAAGTGTTATTGTGATTATATTGTTAAATTGTTAATAATAATAAATATTATTAAATTGTTACATATCGTATATATTGTAACACAGTGCAAGTGTAGATGTAGTTGAGAAAAAGCATTAGAAATTTTTGATAGCTTATATTTTTACTACATGGAACAAAACCTGAAAATACTCTCAAATGTTAACATTTTTTGAGTTGTGAAGTGATTTTGTTTTCATCCTAATACATTCCCTTATCTCCTAATTTGTATAAAATGAACATGTATTTCTTCTATACCCAGGAAAATATATATGTATGTTCATGTGTTTGTATATATGTATATACATATATTCATATGTGTGTCCAAGTGTTTTTATGTATGTGTATACACACATTTACATATATAAACCAAAATGGAAAATAGTTTAATATTTAAGGCTCTTTATAATCCATCCTCACCTACCTTCCTGGCCCTGTGTCACTCCACTATTTCAACCAAATAGATATTTTCACTGTTCCCCAAGTAGTCTTACTTACACTTATTTATGAATTCTTTACATCTTTCAAGGACTAAAGTTTCACCTCCTTTGAGAATCTTTCTCTAAGTATTCAGTGAACTCTCTCTCCTCTGAACATAAAGTAATTATATTCTCTCTATATCACTCTGACACTTAGTTATAAAATACATCCTTGAGATATATCCTTAGTATTGCTTGATTTTTTTCTAGACATGTGTATTTCATTTCCTTCCTTATTATTATATATAATATATTATGGCATAACATGCTCCTGTGCATACAGCAGCTGTCCAAGTCTGTTGATTAATTGAGTGAATGAAGATTCTCATAAAAATCATCATATTCTATATTGGTTGCTAGTTGCTAAATATTCATAACTCCCATTTTTAGAAATTATCAACTTGAATAGTTTCAGAGTCAAATGTTTATTACTTTTTTTGACTAGTCACATGTTTATATTCAGTAATCTTATTTGGTTGTTGCTAATATACATACATAGTTTTACATGGCTGCACTCAGTGTATACAGTAGTTTCTCAGGGGTTTTTTTTTTTTTTTGTCAGTGATCATCCTTAAAACATTTTCCACTTTATCAGTCCACAAAATTGTGATTTTCATTATGTTAAATATTTCATATTTTATTATGTTAGTATTCCATTTTTAATATTTTGGGGTATGTTTAGCAGTGTTCTTTAAGATTTGAATATACACTAGGAATAATTCTTTTTCTTTTGAACAATTTTCTTAGTATATATTTCCAGAAGTAGATTTCTGGATCAAAAAGTCTTTCATTGTCAGATTAATGGTTCAAATTATTTAAATAATTTAAATAATAATGTTGCAGTTTTATATATCCTTTGGTCCAGCAATTCTATTCCCAGGTATATATCTGAGAAACTCTTCTGCATTTCCATTAGGAAATATGCACAGAAATATTTATTGTAACATTATTTATAGTAGAGAAAAACAATAACAATGTTAATAAAATGAATGCATTTTGGTATATTCATACAGTGGAATACTATTTGGCATTTGAAATAAATGAGGTAGAGCTAATTTATATTAGCTGAACAAACCTAAAAAATACAGTGTTGTCCAATAGAAAGGAAGTTGCAGAAATGTATATATAACTTGAATCACTTAAATAAACTTGGACATATGGAGAATAGTATATATTTGCTTAGGGAAACATACATATGTAGCAAAAATGCACAGGATCAATGAACTCCAACCTTCAGGTAGTGGTTGCCTCTGAAGGGGGAGAAAGGGTACACAGGGACATCAGTTGGATTTGGAATGTTTTCTTAAGTGAGGTAAAGAGATCTGGGTGTTTTAAATTTTTCCCTATTTTTTCTGTCTTTGAAATATTCCATTTTTTAAATGTAAACCTTTCAAGTGATCTACTTTCTCTCCACTCAATATTAGGAAGGTTGTATATTGTTCCCCAGAGCTAAGCCATAATTACTTGATGAGATCTCTTTTCGAATAAAGCTTTGTTAATTAAGTTGTGATTTTTTTTTAAAGCATTGTGTAAAAGCTGCATCTGGGGTAGAATTATCTACTTTCAGACTGTTTTTTTTTCTAATTAACTGATATTTCATATTCAACATTAAGTTAAGTGATTTAAAACCTCTTTACCAATTCTTAATTTCAGATGGTTTAATATGAAATTTTGCTAAAGTTTTTATATATTCCTAGGCAAAATTGAAGAAGTAGTTCTTGAAGCTAGAACTGTTGAGAGAAATACGGAACCTTATAGGAAGGATGCTAATTCAATCAATGGAATGCCAAATATCACAGTAGAAATTAGAGAACATATTCAGGTATTTGGGACTCTCATCCCACTACTGTGTTTAACATTTTAAGGACATTAGAGTTATTTATTGAACAGTTTTATATAATTTTTTTCAAGCTTAATGAAAGTAAAATTGTTAAACAAGCTGGAATTACCACAAAAGGACCCAATGAATATATTCAAGAAATAGAGTTTGAAAATTTGTCTCCTGGAAGTGTTATTATATTCAGGTATGTTAATTAGAGTTCAAACTGTTAACTTTACTTATATTTAAAGTGTTTTACATATCCTGTTAATTTTGAATAAATTACTCCTAAAAATTAACCATATTTTAATTAATGTTTTCAGAGTTAGTCTTGATCCACATGCACAAGCTGCTGTTGGAATTCTTCGAAATCATCTGACACAGTTCAGTCCTCATTTTAAATCTGGGAGTCTTGCTGTTGACAACACAGATCCTATATTAAAAATTCCTTTTGCTTCGTAAGTATGCCTTATTTTATGGAGATTTGCACTTTAATAACTGATAAGTTACCGCAAGCCTGATTTAAGCAGTTTTAAGAGTCCTGTATATCCTTGTTGCTTAAAGGATGGTCTAAGGACCAGGAGTATTTTCATCACTTAGTGTTAACATTTTGTCCTGTGGCTTGTGCCTGTGTATGCAAGCATGTGCTCTCACTCATACACTCCCAGATAGATAGATAGATAAACATGTATACATATATATGCTATACATATCTATCTATCTATATACACGTCTCTGTACACATATACACACAGGTTTTCTGAACTATTTGAGACTAAGTTGCATACTTCATACTTCTTACCACTTCATTTATTTAATGTCAATGCATTATTCTAATATATGGCTATACCATAATTTATTTCATCAGTCTACATTTTTTGGACAGCTGAATTGCTCCCAATTATTCCCTATTATGTATGTCTTTGTACATTCATCTTTGCATAAATCCTTTGTTATTCCTTTACTAATCAGATTAGCCCTTGCTAGGTGGTACCATATAGTACTAAAGAGTATGGGTTTTGAAATTTAAGGCTGGGTTTAACTCCAGCTTCACCACTGTCAGTATGATCTTGAACAAATTATTTAGACTTTCTTCATCTCAGTTTCCTCATCTGGAAAATGGGGCTTATAATAGTTCCTACCTCTTCAATTTTGTAAGGATTAAATAGGATAATGCATATAAAGCACTTAACACAATTCATGGCACATAACGAATACTCAATATATGTTTGATATCATGAGTACTAGGATAATTTCCAGGGTTGGAATTTCGGAGTTAGACTGTCTGTATATATGAGGCTTTTAATACTGCCAAATCTGCTCCAGAAAGATTATATTAATTAATATTTTCAGCTCTATGTAAAAGAGTCTAGTATCGCACATCCTTACTAATACTGAGTATACATTATTGTAATGTTTAACAGCATAGAGGATGCGACTAGACTGCTAGGGTTTGAGTCTAATTTCAGACTCTTAGCTGTAAGACGTAAGACCTTGGGCAAGTTACCTAAGATATAATTATAGTGACTCACAGAATAGTGTTTGACACAGAGTGAGTGATCAGTAAGTGTTAGCTATTAGTCAAATTGGTAAACATAAAATACTTTAAAATGATATCTCAATTTATTTTAAATTTTAAGCTAATTTTTTTGTTCATCAGCCATTTGTATTTATTTGGTGATATGTCATTTTACATATTAGCTCATTTTTCTGTTCCGTTCAATTGTTTTTGTTGTTTTTTAAGAGCTTTTATTAATAAGGGTATTAACTCTTAATTCAAACCATACTTAGTAGTTACATTCTAAAGAAAAATCTGTGATGAAGCAGTTTTGTGTTTCTATGGAAGGTTTATAAAATGCACATTCCTCATCAGAGCTACTTAGATTATTTTGGGACAAGATCAAGAAATCTACACTTTAATATGCTTTGCAGGTGATTCTTATGCAAGGAGTTCACTGACTACATCTTGAAAAATACTGCACTAGAATGGACTTGGTACTGAGGCTACTGATAGATTTGACTCACTCTTGATTCACAAATTGCCAAGGAACGGTTAGTCCCAGCTGGGAGGAGGGAGGCTAACAAAGACCGAGGGAACAAAGCACAGCTGACAGTTTTCTAAGCTCAGAGGATATGTATTCAGTTATATAAAATGAAATTATATAACTGAGTAGTTAGAAGTGCAAGAAAAGAAAGTAGAGTTTCAGCTGCATTCAGGTGTAGTCATTTACACAATCTCACTGCTAACTGGACAAAGCGAAACCGAGGCGATGATAGTTAAACACTTCCTTCTGCTCATTATCAAGAAACATCTTTATCTAAGAAAATCTGGTTTCTTAAACAACCAAGCTGAAGGGTAATGCAACCTTAGGAGCTGAAAGGAGAAGAGGAGAGGAATGTAGCAGTAGAGTAACACATGATTTCTAAGGTCGTTAACTGTGACTTTTGATTATCCTTTTATTGGTCCTTTGATAATTATTTTGAGTTTAAGATAATTAGCATAAAAAGTTCTTATTGCCCCACATAGGAGAATATAAAGAAGAGGAAAAACTAAGTCTGAACTAGAAAGATTAAAAACAAATTTATAAGATAAAGGATATAGCAACCAAAAGATTTTTCCAGTATACTTCTAATTAATAAAATTTAGCACTTGATTATTTCTTTGGCTTGGGAGAAATGTTACTTCTAATTGAGTTTTTAGCATGTGTATCCTCTAATTATTATTTATAAATGTATATTGTTTACAATGTATAGTATAATGCTGAGTTCCTAAAACATACATTGCTAAAACATTTTTTGTTATGATTCATATTTTCTTTATTTTTATTGAGAGCAAGTGAAATTTCAGTATGTTTAACCAGTTTTCTTTATTTTCCAACTTTTAGTATTGCCTCTAAATTAACTTTGGCTGAGCTAAATCAGGTACTTTACCGATGTGAATCAGAAGAACAAGAAGATGGTGGAGGGTGTTATAACATACCAAACTGGTCATCTCTTAAATATGCAGGTCTTCAAGGTAAGCAAGTATAAGGATAGTGAAACTTTTCGGGGTTTTTTGTTTTTGTTTTTGTATTTAAGGGTCATATGGTGTCTTCCTTATAGGAATAAGAGTATGGGCTCAGAGTTCAACTGCTTTGGCAGTTGAAATTATGGCTCTGCCACCTACTCATTGACCTCTGGCAAGTAACTTAAATTCTCTGTGCCCCAACTTCTGCCTCCATAAAATGTGAATAATATTGTCTGATTCATAGACTTTTATGAGGGTTAAATGAGTTCATTCATTTGGGCTCCAAATGGGACTAGGTTGTAAATATATTCATCTTCCTTTTTTGTCTAATTGGAAATATTTTTTTGTTGCATATTTGTTTTAACCTACAAAGAGAACTTTCAGTTAAATATTATGCAGTTAGAGTAGTTGTAAAGTGGGATACAGGAACTAAATATTTAACTATCAGTTTAATTCATTTGGCTGGTAATATTTTCTTAGATTCTTATCTAGGAAATTTGGTTTCTCACACATGTGTTCCTGGTTCATATAGTTTCCCACTTATCAAACCTCCTTTTCAACTCCTTATTTCTCTGTCCATCTAACCCATCTTTAAGGGCCAATTCACTTCTTAACATCTTCCACAAATCTTTCCTTAACTATTGCTTTCACAGTAATTTCTTTGTCCTCCAGACACCCATTGCATTTATCTATTATGTCTCTTATTAGCCCTTGGAATTTACTGCCTTATTTTAATAATAAATATAATTTTTGTATGAATCTTTATTATGGTGGTCAAGAAATAGGCTTTAGAACCACACTTTGTGGGTTGCACTGACTAGCTGTATAATTATATGGTAAACTCTCTGTGGCTCAGTTTTCTCATCTGTAAAATGAAGATAAAAACAGAATCTGGGCTTCCCTGGTGGCGCAGTGGTTGGGAATCTGCCTGCCGATGCAGGGGACGCGGGTTCGTGCCCTGGTCTGGGAGGATCCCACATGCCGCGGAGCGGCTGGACCCGTGGGCCATGGCCACTGAGCCTCCGCGTCCAGAGCTTGTGCTCTGCAGCGGGAGAGGCCACATCAGTGAGAGGCCCGCGTACAGCAAAAAAAAAAAAACAGAATCTACCACAAGGGGTTACTGTTAGAATTAAATGAATTAATACATGTAAAGTACTTAGACAATGCTTATAGTTCATGGTAAGTATTCAGTGATAATTAGCTTTAAAACTCCACTACGTAGACTGTACCTTGAGAAAGAACAATGTTTGCCTTTTGGGGCATTCTTGGTTTTTAGCTTTCATACCTTCTACAAAATCAAGCACATAAGAAGCTCTCAATAAAAATTTGTAAGACTTTTTGTGCTTATGACATTTTGTTTTTTTCTAAAATATTCTCATTTTCAACAAAAAATGTTTTATGCTGTGAGTAATAAAGAAATATATATCTTACCACTCTTAAGCAGATACCTACCATTTTCACTCTGAGCTGTTAAACTCCTTCTGTTTGCCTG
The DNA here is from genome assembly GCF_963455315.2 of Globicephala melas. NCBI lineage: Eukaryota > Metazoa > Chordata > Mammalia > Artiodactyla > Delphinidae > Globicephala > Globicephala melas. Next base: position 100,173,494 of record NC_083314.1, on the reverse strand, counting down.
AGAAGACCATACTTATGTGAACTTCTCTTCTGGCCTTTATGTTTCTTAAAGTTAAGTCCGGTTTTTTACTAATTTCTCTTTACCTTCTCATGAAATGATTTTTCTCATTCTTTCTAAGTATAATTGCCCTTCCCTGATTTATTTTTTACTCTATACCAATCCCTTTACCCTCTGGCAATTTAGTATTTCCAGCAGCCACCTGATATTTCCAGCAGGCTGTTAATAGCAACCTCAGATTAAATCACACTTAACCATTTCACTGACTTTTCTCTCCTCTAACCAAAATCCCCCTTCCCTACTTCTTGTAACAATACATATTCAGTCATGTTGGAATCCAGGAATCCACTTTTGGACCTGCCCCTTTTATCCTCAACATTTGATCAATAATTAATCAAAATTATTGTATATGTGTTCACCCCACATCAATAATCATGACTTCTGGATTTTTTTCTGTATTCTCTTTTGGTATACTATTTCCTTTTTATTTCCACGGTTATCATCCTGTCTAGGACTAAGTCCTGTCTACAAAACCAACTAACCAGTTTTCCAACCTCTTGATACCTTTTCCACAAATCATACCATCCCATTGGGTATCATCAGACCTCTCTTCTAAAACACTGCTCTGTCATGTCATTCCATTATTCAGTAAGTGGAGCTAACACTTACTGAGCAATATTTACCTTCCCTGAATATGCTAGGGTGTATATAGACCATTATTTTATACTGTCTTGTTTTCTAGATTTTTTTATGTTTTAAGCTTTGTTTCCTAAAGAAGATTATAAGCTTCCTGAAGGAAAGAATATCTTAAATTTATATATTTATTTTTTAATTTCTCAAAACATGCTATATACACAGTAAAATTAATTAAATTCTAACTAAATAAATTTATTTGAAATGAAGTCAATGAAGCCAATATAATTTTTTAAGGTGGAAATTACTACCTTATTAAATAATGAAAGTTGTACTCTTGCTCTGTCATTGAAATAATAGAATGTGCTATATATGCATAGGAATTCTAATACTTCTATCTGAGTAGTACTTGAGGATATGCCTGTATACCTCATTTTGATACTTCATTTAGTTCCAAGTACCTCCTGTTATATTTCAAAGAGCCTCTCCAAAACAGACTTTAGTTATTACCACCATAGGTGCTCTTGCTGTCTCTGAAACCAGTTCTATGATTTTCTTAAATCTTGCCTGAATATTAAGGAATCCACCACTTTTCAACTGTGAAAGGATATAGACTTATCAGTTTTCTTCCCCCAGATCCTTAGAGCAGGGAAGCTATGCCAATTGCCTTTGAATATTGTAATATTAAAATTCAAAAGAGCAGGACCAGCCCCAGAAAATAGGAATCTAGGAAAACTCCGCATAGCTCCTGTGACAGCAGTCCCCTTCAGTATGCCTTTGTATCTTGGTTCAAGTCAGTGTTGCCACACTTATCTCCAGCCCTGGGAAGTGCCACTAAGGACTGTGCAGTCCTTCTGTCTACCTGTATATGTGTTCACCCCAAATCTCTAGAGACTAGCAGCAGCCCAGGCTATGAGAACAAACTACCTTTGCCAGTGATTAAATTGTCATGATATTTCTCTGAATTTTCAGGATTAATGTCCATATTGGCAGAAATAAGACCAAAGAATGACTTGGGGCATCCCTTTTGTGATAATTTGAGATCTGGAGACTGGATGATTGACTATGTCAGTAACCGGCTTATTTCACGGTCAGGAACCATTGCTGAAGTAAGTAAAGCTATATTCTAGTCCAGAAAAACAAGGGCACAATAAGAAGTATATTAACATACTACATATAATATTTATATTGTTTTCTAACCTGAAACATTATTTTCTAAACTGAAACATTTTCCTCCCTTCTTCATCGTCTTTCAGTTCTAATAAGTGAAAATCTGGTTAATAGATTGCTAGATAGTAGAATTGCATGTTTGGATTTAGCTTTTAAAATACACCTAGCCTATAAGCACATCAAATTAACTCTTAAAATTATTTTATAACAGGTTGGTAAATGGTTGCAGGCTATGTTCTTCTACCTGAAGCAGATCCCACGTTACCTTATCCCTTGTTACTTTGATGCTATATTAATTGGCGCATATACCACTCTCCTGGATATAGCATGGAAGCAGATGTCAAGGTATATCCAGCAAAGCTTGAGTAGATAAGCATGTTTGTATAGAAGCCACATACAGTCAGTTTAAACACTCTTAAAAGACCAAAACATGAGGAATTGTCATACACACATAGAGCTGAAAAAGTTGATAAGTGGGTAGTAAATTTATTAACATCCTTTAATCTGGAACACACAAAAACAAACAGTTATTAAAATCTGTTCTATAAAACTAAAAAACGTGTTGATGGGAAATTTTAATTGTTTTATGTTATCTGTTTCCGTTTATTCCTTGACTTGTTAAGTTAATGGATACAATTTCGTAAATCTACACACAGCATTCTTTTTTCTAATTTTTCATGAATTAACAGAAAAAATATTCTTCTATTATGATAAAGGAAATTTGCCTTTATTGGTGAATTTCCCTAAAATGAAACCACAGGTCGGAATGTACCAGTGAAGAGCTGCCAAATCGATTTGGGCATGATCTCAGAAGGAACAAAACTTCAGCCCTACCATTTGTTTTACAACAGGCCTTTTAAAGCCAGCTAGACAGAATACTGGGTGAAATGAAAGCAGTTCTGAAACCTTATCCAAATTGAAAATTTTGTTCTACTGATATTAGCATTGTTACACATTTGTGTAGAGAGACTTTTTGAAGGGAAGAAACCAAGTAAAATAATATTGCCAAAAATTTTTGAATCAATGGGTATAAAATTTCAGGTATGCAAGATGAGTAAGTTTTGAGATCTGATGTACAACATTGTGGCTATAAATAACAATATTGTGTTGTACTCTTAAAAATCTGTTTTACACAGGTAGGTCTCAACTTAGTTGTTCTTACCCTAATAAAATTTTTTGAATAAATAAATGAATAATAAAAAATTTTGTATTTCCACACATAATATTTTGAACTCTATAACATTGTTGCAGCTTTGTTCAGAATGGTTCTACCTTTGTGAAACACCTTTCCCTGGGTTCAGTCCAAATGTGTGGAGTAGGAAAATGCCCTTCTCTGCCACTTCTTTCACCTTCCCTTATGGATGTACCATGCAGGCTGAATGAAATCACAAGAGAGAAGGAGCAGTGTTGTGTGTCTCTAGCTGCAGGTAAGAAATTATGTACAAGGTTAAATGTGTAAGTCAGGATTTGAGAGGACACTATGAAGAAATTATTATTAAAAAAACTCATGATGTTATTCAAGATTTCATGTTACTGCTTAGTAAAATTTCATAGGTATTCACTTGTAAAAATAATGACCGTTCTAACTATTTAATTACCACTGTGCACCAGACATTTATTTATGTGCATTTTTTATTGTGGCCAGTTAATCCTTTTTTTCATGTTTATTTTTCCAACTTATGGCATTTTGCATTTTTTAATCAAATTTGTTTTACTACCCTTTTTCCATTACACTATACTTGTTTCCCAACATTAAAAATTAACCCAACCTTGTAAAATTAACCCAACCAAGTTACAAAACACGAAACAAATGTTAAATAATTTTTATTATGTGTCTAATTGCAATCAAATGCTTTCAGCTCTATTGGTATTTTTCCTGAAAGTAGATTTAAAACCCGAATCAAGTAACAAGTTGAAATCTAAGCAAAATAGGCTTTTGGTTTCTTCTTAATAAATTTCAAGCTATTTCTAAGAAGTATTTAATATTTGAGTCCACTGAAGTTTAGAACTTTCCAAACAAAACTGAAAAATACTAACTGCAGGATGAAAGTAACAGTGTTGTCCATGTGAATTCCTCTGTTTACCCTTAAATTTGCATTTGCTCAGACCAAGAAAAAAGACCTAGTGGACCCAACAAATAAAAAAGAAGTTAACTTTTCATTTGGAATGATCATATGAACCTTCTGAATGTTTTAATTATGTAATTGTGTTTTAGATTTTCACTCAACTATTTGATCTCCTTCTGGTACTTTCCCCTGTGAATCCATGCAGATGGTCATAAAACTGAACAGGGCCATTGTGAAAAAAAGTTGATAGGCAGAATTTGATTTTAAAGCTTATTGTTTAGAAGCCTATTACATAGAATAGTGATCTCAACATTTTTGATTATTCACTGCTGTTGTTAAGCACTCCCAAAATAAATATACTGATATATTGATATCATAAATGATATACTGATATAAGCTATGATACTTGGTATGTTTACATATCAGGTACAATGTAAAACAAAAAGAGAAACTAAAAAGGTAAGTTCATAAATATAAATAGAAGTTCTGGGATTTCTTTCTAACATGCTAAAGGAGAGTTTTATATACTCCATACTAACAATATATAGGACTGTTCTCAGATTTGCAGATAGATTTCTTCGTTTCATTTTTAAATGAATACAAAGGCCAGGAATACCTTCCTTTGGTGACAGTGGTGCAATATATGTATATAATTTTAAGCTTTTATAATAATTGACAAGGTAGAAATCATTCAGAAGATGTGTGATCTTAAGTCATATACTCTGAGAGGTCAAAAAGTTAATACAAACATTTCCACACATCAGTGCTAGAGATTTTAGTTTTGACTTTTTAACAAAGACTAACTGCCTGTATTTTGGGGCATACCAACTCAAACTCACCCTTGGATCTATCTATACTTACATTTTATGCAAGGTATTAAGTGGATTAAAGTACCAGGAAGTCTGTGCCGCACAGAGTACTATATATATATGTGATAGCTGCTGTCATCATCATCATCAGAATTACATCATCAACCATATATTGGGTTGGCCAACAGGTTCCTTCGATTTTTAAAGTAAAAATAAAAGACACGTTTTTAATTTTCACCAAGAAGTCTATTGAACATCGTATGCACCGTTTTGTTCTATTACCTTCCCAAAACTTTTTATCTTTTTGAGCAAAGAACTGTTCCAGGTGCCTTTTACAGTCTTCCAGGGAATTGAAATTTTTTTTTTCCATTAAGAGAATTTTGTAAAGACCGAAATGAATGGAAATCCAAAGGTTCAATGTCTGGTGAATACAGCGGATGAATCAGAACTTCCCAGCCAAGCTGTACCAGTTTTTGCCTGCTCATCAAAGAAACATGTGGTCTTGAGTTATCCTGATGGAAGATGATGAGTTTTCTGTCGACTAATCCCAGATGCTTTTCGTCGAGTGCTGCTTTCAGTTGGTCTAATTGGGAGCAGTACTTGTTGGAATTAATCATTTAGTTCTCCGGAAGGAGCTCATAATAGAGGACTCCCTTCCAATCCCACCATATACACACATCACCTTCTTTGGATGAAGATCGGCCTTTGGTGTGGTTGGTGGTGGTTCATTTTGCTTGCCCCACAATCTCTTCCATTCCACATTGTTGTACAGTATCCACTTTTCATCACCCATCACAATTTGTTTTAAAAATGGAATGTTTTCGTTACGTTGCAGTAGAGAATCTCATGTGGAAATACGGTCAAGAAGGTTTTCCTCCTTGGGCTTCCCTGGTGGTGCAGTGGTTGAGAGTCTGCCTGCCGATGCAGAGGACACGGGTTCGTGCCCCGGTCCGGGAAGATCCCACGTGCCGCGGAGCGGCTACGCCCGTGAGCCATGGCCGCTGAGCCTGCGCGTCCGGAGCCTGTGCTCCGCAACGGGAGAGGCCGCAACAGTGAGAGGCCCGCTTACCACAAAAAAAAAAAAAAAAAAAAAAAAAAAGAAGGTTTTCCTCACTTAACTTATGTGGAACCCAAGATCAAAGTGATTAACATAACCAAGCTAGTGCAAATAATTTTCAATGCTTGATTTGGATATTTTGAGTATGTCGGCTATCTCCCATGTGGTATAATGTTGATTGTTCTCAATTAATGTCTCAATTTGATCACTGTCAACTTCAACTGGTCTACCTGATCATGGAGCATCGTCCAGCGAGAAATCTCCAAAAGAAAACTTTGCAAACCACTTTTGACAAGTTCAATCAGTCACAGCACCTTTCCATACACTGCACAAATCTTTTTGTGCGTTTCAGTTGCATTTTTACCTTTCTTGAAATAATAAAACATAATATGCCAAAAATGTTGCTTTTTTTCTTCCATCTTCAGTATTAAAATGGCTACACAAAAATTCACCAATTTTGATAAGTTTTTTTTTTTAATGCACGACAGATATGACAGCTGTCACAATACAGTATAACAAAATTATGTTGAATGAAGTTAAAGACAACTAAGCGCTACTAGAGCCATCTTACGGAAAAAACCAAACAAACTTTTTGGCCAACCCAGTATATAAACTGTATATGTGAACCATGTATAAACAATACCCAAAGTGTTTAGGGAAATTTTGTACCACTGTTTGAAAGACAATATAGAAAAAAACGTTTGATGTTACCTTTAGTTCTGATGTTTTCTTAACAGAAGAACATACAAGGTGAAGACCCAGTAAACAGAAACTTAAAGTTTTGTGAAGTATTGCCAATTTTTGTTTATCTTAGTCAAATTCTTTCACCTCTCAATTTACCTTTTATAATTAATCTTTTATTTCATTCATTCAGTAAATTTTTATAGTGATATGTACCAGTTACAATTTTCAGTGATATACTTTGGTAAACAATGCAAATGAGATTTCTGTTATCATGGATCTTATTTTCTATTGGGGAGAGACATTCATTCAACAAACCAGAAAACAAACAAGATATTGTCAAATAGTGTTAAGTGTTTAGAAAATAGTTACGAATGAATGCTGTGAACATTTTATGACCTCAGTTTTCCCTTCCTAAAATATTTGTTACATTTACTTCAGCATAGTTGGTTTTCTTGAGTGAAATGCTAATTTCCTTTACTTTCCTACTGATTATTGTTTTTAGTACAGATAACAATTATATTCTTTTCATGTTTTGTAAGAAACCAAACTCAATCTAAAAGTAAAATTTTAGATTTTATCCATCAGTCACTCTGTTTTACTTCATGCATAAAACCTGCAGTTACCTAGAATGTTCAGGTTATTTGGCATCTGAAATCCTTGTTTTCATCTGTAAAAATTGTCTCTGGCTAACAAACTATACACTTCTAAGTCATTTTAAGTCAATGGGAAATTTGGTAATAAAGTAACTCTATAGTGATAGATTAATAAACATTTAATTATGTATCATTAAGGTAATCATCTCATATTTAGATTAATTTGTTGCCTTCGAATTACACATAGAACCTTTTAAAATATATCATTACTATTATATTAAGAGTTTCTTGATGTGTTAATTATTTGACCTCTGATTTTAATCTTTAACTTTAATTTACTAAAAGAAAGTTTATCTGTGTTTAAAGACTCACACATTTGAACCAATTCAGATAAGCATCGCTCTCTAGCACTGATTCTTAATCTATTTTGGGTGACAGATTCCTTTAAGAATCAGATATGATTATGGAACCTCATCACACAAAAGTTGACATTAAGTATAGCCATACATTCTGCAGATACCTTAAGAGGGTTTAAAGACTCTTTTTAGCTCATCCTTGACCCCCAAGTTTAGAGCAACTCATCTATAGTAATGGAGTTCATAGGTTTGTGTATATTAAGGTTAATGTATTACTTTGTTGTGTTTTCTGTTAGGCTTACCTCACTTTTCTTCTGGTATTTTCCGCTGCTGGGGAAGGGATACTTTTATTGCCCTTAGAGGTCTGCTGCTTATTACTGGACGCTACTTGGAGGCCAGGTAGGAAATCTCTAAAAAGTTGCAATGTTCGCATGTTTTTCACATGCTCTTCAAACTTTTCTTATTCATCTATTCTCAACATTTGGGAGGCATGTTTTCCTTAGGTGTGTTTTTTAATTTTATTTTTTATATATTCAATTAATAGGATCGTAGAATTTCAAAGAAGTGAAAATCTTTAAAGTTACCAAATTCTAACCCTTCATGTTACAGATCAGGTTATCTTTAGCATTTGCTACTTTATTTCAAGTAAAACTAAAAAATGTATAACCATATTACTAACATCACTCACTAAAGAGTAAAATTTCTATGCCCAAGTTAAGTGTAAGAACTCAGATGAACTTTTAGGTAAAATTGGAAAGTCTGCCATTTTCTGTTCTTCCATAATGAAGGCATTGCTGGCTTTTTGACGGAGTCCGGTAGAAAGAATTATAATACCAGGTTTTCTTCTTTTTAATGTCAGACCTTGTAACCTCCAGTTTTATGTTTTCTAGACTTAAAATGGTGTTTTCTTATGTCACAATATTATGTATGAATTTATCGGAGGTAGAAAAGAAAGGCTTTACATCAGTGCTGTATAGTGTTCCACAAATCAGCAGTGTCACCATCATCTGACAGCTTGTTAGAAATGCAAGTTGTTGTTCTCTATGCTGGATCTGCTGAATCCAAACCTGGGGGTGGAAAGGGCAGATTTGGCAGATGGCAATCTGTGTTTTCGCAGGGGCTCCAGGTGATTTTCAGTGGCCTAAGACTAAAGTTTGAAATCACTGCTCTGCAAGTTAAAATTTGTAGCAAAAAAAGCATTTATATGTTACCTTATTTTGATGTCACCCGAGAAATAACTGGAGGTTTGCCTCTCCAAATGACAAGTTTTATTTCTGATCCTTTTAAAATTGGAAATTTCTAAGTAAGCATCAAAAATGTATTATATGCTTCCCTATACTAACCTAATATATAATAAGACCTTTTATTATGGACTTAAGATACTATTATGGGGCTGTAGAAATTTGGGAGGCTGTGTGCTTCTTCCCCAAATGCCCCTAAATGATCGTGATTAAGAAGTAGGAAGTGGAACGTCAGGAGCATAGTATAGTGGTTAAGAACTTGGGTTTGGGCCAGACTACCAGGTTCTAATCCTGGTTCCAAATGCCCACCTGACAAATTATTTGTTCTCTTTGTGCTCTTCGTAGAATGGTTATAGCACTTACTTTATAGGGTTTTTGTGAAGATTAAATAAGCTAATACGGTTAAAGTATCTAGAGCAATGTCTGCCGCATGCTAAGCACTCCATAAATGTTCATTTTTAAAATAATTATTTTTACTTTCATTGTTATCTGGGCTCCCAATGATCACTTCTATGTACTGTCAAAAATTTCTGCTACTTAGTTTTACATATGACTGTCTAGATCAGGCATCAGGTAACTATGGCCTGTCACTTGTTTTGTATGACCTATGAGCTAAGAATGGTTTTTACGTTTTTAAAGGATCATTAAAAAAAAAAAGAATATATGATGAGACCATATATGGCCAACAAAGCCTAAAATATTTACTGTCTGACCCTTTACAGAAAAAAAGTTTGCCTACCCCTGATCTAGATGACTTCCCAGAAGATAATGCATTTGTTACGGTAGTGCTAGCTGCTATGAATTATAAACTCTTAAATTTCAATGGCTTTTCACAAACGAAATTCATTTGCTTCTGATCCTGTACGGGTGTTGAGGAGGGAACTTTCTACTTAGTGGTGAAGGGATATAGGCTTCTTTATCTTCAGGATATACCATCTTCCAGGGACTCTAGGTTCTCTCCAGTCAGCTGGCAGAGAGGGAAAGAGAGCCTGAGGAACACACACCTGTTCCATGTACTTAACATTCTTTTGCCTTAGAATGCAGTCATCTGGCCACAGCCAAGTGTAAGGTAGGCTGGGATGTATAGGAAAGCCATTTTGGTGGACACATGGCTGTCTCTACCACAGATAGTTCTACTTCCACCCTCTGCAGAGATGTTCATGGACAGAGGACTTTTTATTCAACTTTCTCATGTATGACATGTTCTAGATGATTAAGATTGCTAATACTCTTTTTATTAATTGGAAGTGTCACAGTCCATACTAACACTTTGGTACTGCAAAGATAAAAAGTTCCTCTTACACTATAATTTAAGAGATGGGCGTGGGACTTCCCTGGTAGCACAGTGGTTAAGAGCCCACCTGCCAATGCAGGGGACACAGGTTCAATCCCTGGTCTGGGAAGATCTCACATGCCACGAAGCAACTAAGCCTGTGCACCACAAGTACTGAGCCCATGTGCCACAACTACTGAAGCCCGCATGCCTAGAGCCCGTGTCTTGCAACAAGAGAAGCCACTGCAATGAGAAGCCTGCACACCGCAATGAAGCGTAGTCCCCACTCACCACAACTAGAGAAAGCCCATGCACAGCAATGAAGACACAACACAGCCAAAAATTTTTAAAAATTTTTTTAAAAAGAAATGGGCATTGAACTGATATATAGAATTAATTAAATTTCTAAATGGTTTAGCCAAAAAGCGTTGAGGCCTAGAGATTTTAAATGCCTTTTCCAAGGTCATACAGATGGCAACACTAGGATTTAAATCTCAGTCTTCTTATTTCTCAGTTTCATGCTCTTTCTAGAATGCCATGCCATCTTACAAAGTTGTCATTTGGTGTATGATAGTAGAATAACACTTTGAAAGATAAAATATTCTCTACAAGTTTTTGAAAATAAATTATGTTTTTCAAGGTCAGTTTTTACCCATTTATTTTCTTACATGGTTGTTTTATTCTTGGTATCTGCTATTTAAAGTAATAAGATTCATGTTCTTAGTTCCTCAGATTTTGAAATACGAGGGATTTCAAAAGTAAAACCTAGAGCTATGAGGGACCTTAAAAATCACCCAGTCCAATCCCAAACTCCACAGATGAAAAAAAATTCTCCCAGAGGTGGTTAGTCACACAGATTGTTAGAGAAAAAGACAGGGCTAGGCTCAAGGTTCCTGACTTTTAATTCAGTGCTTATTTTATATTATGACCTCTTTCTACATGAAAATACAAAGAAATAAGGGCAGGAGAGAAAATACATAAAAAATAATGATTACCAAGAGTGACTTTTTTGTCTTCAATTTTTTAAGTGATTGTTTTCATGTCAAATGATTCACCTAATTCTGTTGTTTTAGGAATATTATTTTAGCATTTGCTGGTACCCTGAGACATGGTCTCATTCCTAATCTCCTGGGTGAAGGAACTTATGCCAGATACAACTGCCGAGATGCTGTGTGGTGGTGGCTGCAGTGTATTCAGGATTATTGTAAAATGGTCCCAAATGGTCTAGACATTCTCAGGTGCCCAGTTTCCAGAATGTATCCTACAGATGATTCTGCTCCTTTGTCTGCTGGTACACTGGTAAAGATCATTTCTTAAAATAATTTTTTTTCCTGAAAAATGACTTTTAGCTTCTAATATAAAATACATGTAAAATTAAGAATCTGAATCTTACAAATTCTTCAAATATTGGTATTTATTTAGCACCTGCTGCTACTATGAGAGATTACAGAGATAAGACTTGCTGTTTGCCTAAAGAGCTTGCAACATGGTAGAAGAGGTGATGTGTATATAATACAATCATTGCAAAAAAGAGGGAAGTGCTGTGTAGTCTCATAAAAGAAAGAGAGATGATCTAGTAGGTGGGTCTCAGGAAGGACTACAGAAAGTAACTTTCAGGTGAAACTTTTAGGTGAAAGTAAATTTCACCTAAATTAAACCTTGAAAGGTGAGTAGGATTTCATCAGAGATGAGGGAAGTTGTGAGAAGATATTAAAGATGAAATGAATAATAAAGCACAGGGTGGATTGACGCACAGTTTAGGACATACTGCTCAGTCTAGTTTGGCTTTTTGTGTAGGGTACCTATAGGGTAGTAGGGGATTGTGGAAAGGGTGGACCAGGTTGGAGAGCCTTGGCTACCAATCCAGGGAGTTCAGAGTTTATCTTATGAGCAGTGCAGAATGAATAAACATTTTTTTGTGTTCTTTTTTCCCCCAGGGATATTGTACTTTTGCCACTTCTGATCTGCATTTATGTTATAGTTTATTTGGTATGGAGCACTTCTAAGCTACCTCAGGGCTAGCATAGATTTATGTCACTACAATGTTTCTATCATGAAGTGTTCAAAGAATATTTGTCCAAAAATTTTTTTAACCTAAAGTAAATTACCATTATAGTATATAGTTTATCTCCACTGCTATGTATGTGGATGAATTAGAACAGCAATGCCAATTTAAAACTCAGATTTCTGTATAATAAGCTAGATTCATTTATTAGCTGAACTGTTCACTCTAACGCAGATTACACAAGCTCACAAGATTATTTTTCATGTATCAGCAAATTACAAATTATTTCATGTCACAGAATTTATAGTTAAAACTACAGCATGTTAAATGTTCATATGCCAAAGGTCTGATCTATTATATGATGTATAGGAGCTGCTTCTTTCCCCAGTCCCACCCCTTATCCCCGTTTCTCCTTTTAAGGGAAAAATATATGTTTCCACAAAACTTCAGTTGTGGAATTTGGGAGACGATAAGAAAAATGTGATTTCTAACAGAGGTAACATCCATTATATCTCAAACAGGATCAACCATTGTTTGAAGTAATACAGGAAACTATGCAAAGACACATGCAGGGCATACAGTTCCGAGAAAGGAATGCTGGTCCACAGATAGATCGGAACATGAAGGATGAAGGTACATAACTTTAGGTACATAGTAAAGATTTAGTGATGAGATGAAATTAAACCTTGTAATTGTTCATTTATTTCACAAGTATTTTATTTGTGTATAAAACTTCAGAATATAATAATGAAAAAGATTAAGAGTTTCTGATCTCACCAGTTTAGTTTTAGTTTCTAGAGGAAAGATAAAATGTTATATCTTTTGTCAGCCATTTTGAAAGGTAATTTTGGTGCTTGAATTTATAATCATAACAATAATTGCTAATAACTAAGTGCTTGCTATGTGCTAAGCATTGTGCTAACTACTTTACCTACGTTACTCCCATTTAACACTTCTGAGAACATTGTTCCCTTTTTTATTGATAAGGTGACTGAAGCAGAGTAGTTTGCCCAGAGTCACACAGGTGCTAAGTGGCAGAGCTAGGATTTCATCCATAGTTTGTCTGCCCCATAATCTAGGCTCTTATAAAATACTTTTTATAAACTGGTTTATTTGTATTCAGAGTTAAAATATACTTTTATAACCTCTTTGAAATTCATCATATTCCTATTTTTATGGCACACTGTCATCATCATTAGCCAGTGCAAGGCTAACAATAATTTATTTTATTACTCATTCCCCTAAGAGACATTCCAATGGGTTTGTTGTATATTCATGTATTGTCTTATAAAATATATATTGCTTTAAGTGCATGTAGACCTTTTTTTCAACTTTTTAATTTTGAAAGAATTGGGGATGGATAGAAAGTTACAAAAATGACACATAAGCGTACCCTGAACCCTTCATCCAGCTTCCCCCAATGAGGACATCTTATATAACTGTAGTACAATATCAAGATCAGGAAATAGATATTAGTGTCATACTGTTAGCTAAGCTATAGACCATATTCCTTTTTCACCAGTTTTACGTTAACTCATCTGTGTGTGTGTGTATGTGTGTGTGTGTGTATGTGTGTGTGTGTACTTCTGTGCAGTTTTACCTCATGTATAGTTTCATGTAACCACTACCACAGGTACAGAGCTGTTCCATCACCAAAGAGGTTTTCCTTGTGCTATCCCATTATAGTCACACCAACCACCCCTGGTCTCTAACAACTGCCAATCTGTTCTGCATCTCTATACTTTATCATTTTGAGAATGTAGATAAATGGAATCATATAGTATGTAACCTTTTGAGATTGGTTCTTTCACTAAACATAATTCCCCTTGAGAACTATCCAAGTTGCTGCATTTATCAATATTTTATTAGTTTTTATTGCTAAGTAGTATTCCCTTTTATGAATGCACCATTCATCTTTTGAAGGATATTTAGGTTGTTTCCAATTTTTTTGGCTAATACAAATGGAGCTGCTATTAACATTCATATACAGGTTTTTTTGTAAACATAAGTTTTCATTTCTCTGGGATAAATGCCCAATAATGTGATTGGGTGATGTGGTCAGCACATGTTTTGTTTTATAAGAAATTGCCAAACTATTTTCATTTCACATTCCCACCAGCAAGCTGGATAGATCCAGTTTCTCCACGTCCTTGCCAGAATTTGTTGTTATCACCTATTTTCAGATGTTCTGATAATTGTGTAGACCACTACACATTGTGGTTTTGATTTGCATTTCCCTATTAATGGTTTTAAACATCTGTTCATGTGCTTATTTACCATCCATATCCCCTCATTGATGAAATGTCTATTCATGTCTTTTATCCATTTTCTAATTGGATTGCTGGTTTTCTACTGTTAAGTGTGTGTGGTGAAATACATGTTTACCATTTTATCATAAAGTATATCATTTTAGCCATTTTTAAGTGTACAGTGCAGTGGCTTTAAGTACATTTGCACTGTTTTTCAACCATCATCGCTATCCATCTCCAGAACTTTTTCATCATCCCAAACTGAAACTATACCCAGTTAGCAATAATTCCTCATTCTCTCCCTTGCTAGCCCCTAGTAGCTACTAATCTACTTTCTGTCTCTATGAATTTGACTATTCTAGGTACCTCGTATAAATGGAAGTATGTAATTTTTGTCTTTTTATGTCTGGCTTATTTCACTTAACATTGGTATATCAGAGCTACATATACTATACTCTTATGCCCTTTGTTTAAACACTACCACATTCCTTTCCAGAATTACTGCACCAGTCTCTATTCCCATTAACAATCAAAGTAGCTTCTTAAGTGTCCATATGCCTACCAACATTTGGCATTATCCTCTAATGCCAAATATGGGTGTAAAGCCATATGTAATTGTTTTAACTCGCAATTCTCCTGTTATTGAATTTGAGTATTTGCTCATATGTTTATTGGCCTCTTTGGAAAGTTTCCTTTTCTATAAATTATTTGTTCATGTTCTATGCCTTTACTCATCTTTCTTTTGGCATTCCTGTATTTTTCATGTTGATTATCAGGAGTTGTTTGTTTATTCTAGATATTTGTCCATCATTAGTTTTAGAATTGCACAAACCTTTTCCCAATTTATCTATGGTGTTCTTCACCATATTTCATTTCAGAAATCCTACCCCACCTTCATGTCTCAAAGATAATCTCTCACATTAACTTCTATTAACTATGTGAGTTTGCCTTTTACAATTTTTTTTTTTTTTTTTTTTTTTTTGCGGTACGCGGGCCTCTCACTGTTGTGGCCTCTCCCGTTGCGGAGCACAGGCTCCGGACACACAGGCTCAGCGGCCATGGCTCACGGGCCCAGCCGCTCCGCATCATGTGAGATTTTCCCGGACCGGGGCACAAACCCATGTCCCCTGCATCGGCAGGTGGACTCTCAACCACTGCGCCACCAGAGAAGCCCTACAAATTTTTTTTAAAAGAAACAATTCGTTCCACTTTAATTCATTTTATTTTTGTTCTTATGATTCTTGTTTTCAAGACCTATATCTGTATTAATTTACCATGTCTATGTTCATTTCTTTAACTTATTAAAATCTAACAGAATAAGTAATTTAGTGTGTGCCCCTCTCCCTGAATTCCTATTTGATATTATCTAGGTGGAATTTCAGTTTGAATTGTTATGACTGTACTTCTTTTTGTTTTCTTTGGTTATTGCTTTTTCTTAGGCAACAATAAACTTTTATGTGTAATTTGATCATCTTTTCATTCCATCTCTCTTACTAGTATCCTCTAAGATTTATTTCTTTCCTTATTTGAGTTAATCAGATGAGCTTATTTATTTATGTTAATATATGAAAACCTCTCAGAACAGTGCCTACTACTACAGTGCCTTGCTGTAGTCATTTTATTGTTGCTATATGAGTATCTTTAGTGCTGCTATATGAATGTTTTTAAAGTTGGAACTTACATGTCAAGCGCTCTGAGGCCTTGTATGGCTGGCAGTATTTTTATTATGCTTTCATATTTAAATGACAGATTAGACATAAATGCTTTTTTTCTTAAATGCTTTAGAAAATATTATTCTGTTGACTTCTTGTTTCCAATATTGCTATTGAAAGGTATATGGACCTATACCTTGTTCCATTAGAAGTGATCTACTCTTTCTTTCTTGAAGATTTTAGAACCATCTCTTTGTCTGAATTCAGGATTTTACTCTAATTTTCCTTATCTGTTTCATTTGGTACTGTATGAGTGCTTTTAACCTGAGATCTTTCTTGATTCTAGGATATTTATCATTTTATTTCTTCAAGTATTTTCTTCCTTCTCTTTCCACTTTCTGGGGATACTTTTGTCAGGATATCTTTTGATTTAATTCTATCCCCATAGCTTTTATTTTATTTTATTATTTTTGTGTGTGTGTGGTACGCGGGCCTCTCACTGTTGTGGCCTCTCCCATTGTGGAGCACAGGTTCCAAATGCGCAGGCTCAGCAGCCATGGCTCACGGGCCTAGCCGCTCTGCGGCATGTGGGATTTTCCCGGACCGGGGCACGAACCCGCGTCCCCTGCATCGGCAGGCGGACTCTCAACCACTGCGCCACCAGGGTAGCCCCCCATAGCTTTTAGCTCTTTTTTTCTATTTCCTCCCTTTAACCATTCCTGCTACCTCTGGAGAATTTTTCAATCTTATCTTCCATCTCACTAATTCATTCTTAGCTGTGTCTATCTACTGTTTAGTCCCTTATTATCACTTTATTGTTTTCTTTATTTCAACTATTAAAAATTTCAGACCTAACGTCTCCACTTAGTCATTTTTAATGTCTTTTATTCCTGCTTCATGTTAATAATATCTTACCTATGTCTTTGAGGATATTTAATTTGCTTATTGTATATTATTGGTCCATCTTGTCCCGTAATTCTGCTTCATGTGAAATATGTTACTCAGTTTCTCTTTTTATATAGTCATTAGACTCCTCTGGTATCTAATGTTTATCTTTTCCCAATAATGTTTATCTTATCTTATCTAATGTTTATCTTTTCATATTCCCTTGATTTATCTTATCTAATGTCATATTTCATATCCCTTATCATATTTCATATCCCTTGTTTATCTTATCTAATGTTTATCTTTTCATATTCCCTTGATTATTAGCTACTCTGTAAGCACTGAAAAGAAGCAATCTCCTTAAGTTGTAACACAGCAGCCTTACGAGCCGAGGTGGAATAAAAGTCCAAATGTCTGGTCAGGTCTCACGTATTTTTTGTTTGTTTTTTTTTTGTTTGTTTGTTTGTTTTGGAGGGAGTTGGTTTTTTTTAAGGAATTTATTTATTTTTGGCTGTGTTGGGTCTTCATTGCTGCACACGGGCTTTCTCTAGTTGCAGTGAGCAGGAGCTACTCTTCTTTGTGGTGCACGGGCTTCTCATTGCAGTGGCTTCTCTTTTTGCGGAGCATAGGCTCTAGGCGCGTGGGCTTCAGTAGTTGTGGTCCACGGGCTCAGTAGTTTGTGTCTCGTGGGCTCTAGAGCACAGGCTCAGTAGTTGTGGTGCACAGGCTTCATTGCTCCACGGTATGTGGGATCTTCCTGGAGCAGGGCTCAAACCCGTGTCCCCTGCACTAGCAGGCGGATTCTTAACCACTGCACCACCAGGGAAGTCCTCACGTGTTTTTATTAGTTTCTCCCAAACATTATGTGACTTCTTCACATCAATACCTCACATATACTTCTGTAGTTTCTCCAGGGTTGATTGTGGGGAGGGAGCCAATAGCCTGGAATACTTTGCCAACTCATCAGAAAGTGCAAAAATAAATTTTCTACCCACTTTTTGCATTTGAAACAACCTATTCATTCATAGTCATTTTGACTTGTGTACCTTTTTGTATGTGTTCTTATGACTTTGTAGCTAAATCTCTGAGATTTACTCACTAAACATTGACTATCCAATTATTTAATATCAAATAAATTAAAAAGCTCTTTGCCTTTGTGTCATATATTTAATATCAAATAAACTGAAAAGCTCTTTGCCTTTGTGTATCACTTGACAAACATTTTCCAGAAGCTAGTACCTCTATTCCTAGCTCATAATAGAGGAAATAGGAAGAGGTAAAAGTAGCTTGCCCAAGGACATACATCAACCATCCATTAATAAACATAGGGGGAAGCATTCAATCTCACCAGTAATCAAACAAATTCATGTTAAAGTAGATCACTATATATATATATATATACCACATCTTCTTTATTCATTCATCTGTTGATGGGCATTTAGGTTGTTTCCATGTCTTGGCTATTATAAATAGTGCTGCTGTGAACATTGTGGTGCATGTATCTTTTTGAATTAGAGTTTTCATTTTTTCTGGATATATGTCCAAGAGTGGGGTTACTGGATCATATGGTAGTTCTATTCTTAGTTTTTTAAGGAACCTCCCTACTGAAGTGAGCCAGTGAACAGTTTTGAGCAGGAGTGATATGACCTAACTTAGATATTAAAAATATCACAGTGACTGCACCAACTTACATTCCCACCAACATTGTACAAGGGTACCCTTTTATCCACATCCTCTCCAACATTTTTTATTTGTAGGCTTTTTGATGATAGCCATTCTGACAGATAAAAGGTGATACCTCATTGTGGTTTTATTTTCATTTCTCTATTAATAGCTGTGTTGAGCATCTTTTCATATGCCTATTAGCCATCTGTATATTTTCTTTGGAAAAATGTCTATTCAGGTCTTTTGCCTATTTTTTTATTTATTATTTGGGTTTTTTTTAAATATACTGTGTTATATGAGCTGTTCATATATTTTGGATATTAACTGCTTATTGCTTGCATCATTTGCAAGTACTTTCTCCCATTCTGTAGGTTGTCTTTTTGTTTTGTTGATGGTTTCCTTTGATGTGAAAAAGCTTTTAAGTTTAATTAGGTCCCATTTGTTTATTTTTGCTTTTATTTCTTTTGCCTTAGGAAACAGATCCAGGAAAATATTGCTGTGATTTATGTTAGAGAGTGTTCTGCCTATGTTCTCTTTTAGTTTCAGGTCTTACATTTAGTTCTTTAAATCATTTTGAGTCCATTTTTGTACATGGTATGAAGGAATGTTCTTATCTCATTGTTTTACATGTGTCTGTCCAGTTTTCTCAGCACAACTTATTAAAGAGGCTGTCTGTTCTCCTTTGTGTATTCTTGCCTCCTTTGTCATAGATTAATTGACCATAGCTGCATGGGTTTACTTCTGGGCTCTCTATTCTGTTCCATTGATCTATGTGTCTGTTTTTATGCCAATACTATGCTGTTATGATTACTGTAGCTTTGTAGTATAGTCTGAGGTCTGGGAGGGTTATACCTCCAGCTTTGTTCTTTTTCCTCAGGATTATTTTGGCAATTCAGGGTCTTTTGTGGTTCTGTATAAATTCTAGGATTATTTGTTCTAGTTCTGTGAAAAAAAATGTCATGGGTATTTTGATAGGGATTTAAATCTGTAGATTGCTTTGGGTGGTATGGCCATTTTAATAATATTAATTCTTGCAATCTAATAGCACAGGATATTTTTCCATTTCTTGGAATCATCCTCAGTTTCCATCATCAATGTTTTATAGGTTTCAGAGTATAGGTCTTTAACCTCCTTGGTTTAGTTTATCCATAGGTTTTTGTTTTGTTTGTTTTGTTTTGTTTTTTTACTTTCTGATATTTCATTATTAGTGTATAGAAGTGCAACAGATTTCTATTTATTGATCTTGTATCTTACAACCTTGCTGAATTTATTTATTAGTTCTAATAGCTTTGGGATGGAGACTTTAGGGTTTTCTATATAGAATATCATGTCGTCTGCAAATAGAGACAGTTTTACCTCTTCCCTCCCAATTTGGATACCTTTTTTTTTTTTTTTTTTTTTTTTTTTTGCGGTACGCGGGCCTCTCACTGCTGTGGCCTCTCCCGTTGTGGAGCACAGGCTCCGGACGTGCAGGCCCAGCGGCCATGGCTCACGGGCCCAGCCTCTCCGCGGCATGTGGGATCCTCCCGGACCGGGGCACGAACCCACGTCCCCTGCATCGGCAGGCGGACTCTCAACCACTGCGCCACCAGGGAAGCCCTGGATACCTTTTATTTCTTTTTCTTGTCTGATTGCTGTGGCTAGGACTTCCAATACAGTGTTAAATAGAAGTGGCAAGAGTGAGCATCCTTGTCTTATTCCTGAATTTATCAGGAAAGCTTTCAGCTTTTCACCATTGAGTATTTTTGTTGGCTGTGGGTTTGTAATAAGTGGCCTTTATTATGTTGAGATATGTTCCCTCTATACTTATTTTGATGAGAGTTTTTATCATGAATGAATGTTGAATTTGGTCAAATGCTTTTTCTGCATCTATTTATTTCTTTTTATTTATTTATTTTTGACTGCATTTGGGTCTTTGTGGCTGTGCAAGGGCTTTCTCTAGTTGCGGCGAGCCGGGGCTACTCTTCGTTGTGGTGCGCGGGCTTCTCATTATGGTGGCTTCTCTTGTTGCACAAGGCTTCAGTAGTTGTGGCAAGCAGGCTGAGTAGTTGTGGCTTGCGGACTCTAGAGCACAGGCTCGGTAGCTGTGGCGCACGTGCTTAGTTGCTCCACGGCATGTGGGATCTTCCTGGATCAGGGCTCGAACCCGTGTTCCCTGCATTGGCAGGTGGATTCCTAACCACTGCACCACCGGGGAAGCCCTCTGCATCTATTTAGATGATCATGTGATTTTTTTTCTTTCCTTTTGTTAATGTGGTGTAACACATTGATTGATTTGCCTATGTTGAACTATCCTTGTGACCCTGGAATGAATCCAGCTTGATCATGGTATATGATCCTTTTTATGTATTATTGGATTCAGTTGGCTAATATTTTGTTGAGAATTTTTTCATCTATATTCATGAAAGATAGTGGCCTGTAATTTTCTTTTTTGTAGTGTTTTTGTCTGGTTTTGGTATGAGGGTGACAGTGGCCTAGTAGAATGAATTTGGGAGTGTTCCCTCCTTTCAGTTTTTTGGAATAGATTCAGAAGGATAGGTATAAGGTCTTATTTATATGTTTGGTAGGATTCCCCTGTGAAGCTTTCCACTCCTGGAATTTTGTTGGCTGGGAGTTTTTAAATTACAGATTCAATTTCACTTCTAGCAATCAGCCTGTTCAAATTGTCTGTTTCTTCTTGACTCAGTCTTGGCAGGCTGTATATTTCTAGAAATTTGTCCATTTCTTCTAGGCTATCCAATTTGTTGGCATATAACTATTCATAGTATTCTCTTATGAATTTTTGTATCTCTGTGATAGCATGTATTATTTCTCGTCTTTCATGTCTTATTTTGTTTGTTTGGATCCTCTCTATTTTTTCTTGACGAGCCTGACTAAAGGTTTATTAATTTTCGACAAAGTAACCTAGGTTGTAGGTTTTTCCCTTTCAGGACTGTAAATATATCATGCCACTCCCTTCTGGTCTGCAAAGTTTCTGCAGAGAAATCAGCTGATAATCTTATAGGAGTTCCCTTGTATATGACTCTCTGTTTTTGTCTTGCTGCCTTTGAATTCTCTTTATCTCTAACTTTTGCCATTTTAATTATGATATGTCTTAGTGTGAGCCTGTTTGGGTTCATCTTGTTTGGGACCCTTTGTGTTCCTGTACCTGGATATCTGTTTCCTTCTTTGGGTTTGGTAAGTTTTCAGTCATAATTTCTTCAAATACATTTTTGATCCCCTTCTCTTTTCTCCTTCTGGAACCCCTATATATTGACACATTTTATATTAGTACATAGATCTCATATGTTGCTTTTTTTTCCCATTTGTCTTTTTGTCTGCTGTTCTAATTGGATGATTTCCATTATTCTATCTTCCAGATCATGTATGCATTCTTCTGTGTCATTTAGTCTGTTATTCATTGCTTCTCAAGTGTTTTCTATCTCAGAAATTGAATTATCTCTTCTTTATTGGGTCTTCTTTATAGTTCCTTGTTAAAATGATCCCATGCTTAGATCAATTCTCTTTCTTAATTCAGTTAGCATTTTCATTACTACTAACTTTTTGAACTCACTGGTAGGCTGATTATCTCTGTTTCATTAATTTTTTCAGGGGCTTTCTCTTGCCCTTTCAGTTGGGAGTTCTTTACCATTTCATTTTGCTTAACTTTCTCTGTCTCTATGAATTTAGGTGAAACAGTTATTATCATGGTCTTGAAAGTGTGTTTTTATGTGAGGGCATCCCTGTGTGGACTACATGTGCCAAATATCTTTAGTGTGAGGGCTGGATTTGATGTGGACACAAGCCACGCCTTTCCTCAGGGTGTACTGGCCACTATCACCTTGATATGGGGTGTAGCTGGTCTTGTAGGAGCTGGAGCCTACACAGGGTGTGAGGTGGGATTTCTTCTCTGCTCAGTGGCAGTCACTGCCCTTTCAGGGTCAGGGTCTGCTCCCAAGTTTCTGGAGCAGGTGTCCTGACGGTCAGGCTCGAGTTGGCTCTGTTCCCTTTAAGTGTGTATTTTTCCTTCTCCCCACACTGGGGCCTTTGCCCCAGAGGTGGGGGGGGGTGCTATAATAAGTGGGGCTCATACACTTACAGAGTTCCAGTGTGCTGCCTGTGTAGGCATCCACTCAGACACAGTCCAAGGTCACATTTTTTTCCCCTGTTGTAGTTGTCCCAGATCTAGTGCAAGGTTATGGCCTGGAGTAGGCAGGGCTGAAGCATTCACTCAGCTGGCACTGGGATTCATGGCATTGTGGTTGTGGGAATTGAAGCAGCTTCACTCCTGTCAGAAATCCGGGCTGCTTCTCTGGCACTGTTTGAGTAAGTGCCAACAATGGCCACTGCCACCCTACCTGGACCACAATCCAGGGCCCCAGACTGCCTTCTGTGTCCCTGCATGGAGTCTTTTCCCAGGACCTGGCTGCCATAAATCCAGTGCCAAGCTGTGGCATGGAGTGAGTGGGGCCATGGTGTTTACTCAGCTCAGATTGGGGAGCACAAGGAGGCAATAGCCACTAGGATAGCCCTCTCTCTTCACCCTGTCTTATGGAAAGCCAGCACCCACATACTCCTCACAAGTGGAATCTGGGCTTCTCAAGCCATTCTGTCTGTCCCAGGAGTTCTCCAAACAGCCAAGGGAACTTGTCTTCTCCATATAGGACCCTAGAACTTGGACACCCAGTCTGTGGCTCTACCCACTCACTTCCCAGGGTGAGTGTCTGCCCATATGATCTCCCTTTTCCCTTATTCCCCTCCCAGGGACACAGGTTCCAACCCAATGCCTTTCTTTTCATCCTACTTGATTACATGGGAATAATTTTTGCAGCCTTGGTTGTGAAGGAGTTCTTCTGCCAGGTTCCAGTTAGTTTTCCATGAGAATTTTTCCAAATGTATATATATTTTTGATGTGTTTTGGGAAGAGGGGTGATTTCTACATCCTCTTACTCTGCCATCTTGATTCCCCATTGAAGGGAATCTTTTTCTTCTTTCTCAAAGTTGTTTTGGCTCTTTGGGGTCTTTTATGTTTCCATGCAAATTTTAGAACTAGTTCTGTGAAAAATGTCATTGGTATTTTGATAGGGATTGCATTGAATCTGTAATTTGCCTTGATAGTATGGTCATTTTAACAATTTAATTCTTCCAGTCCATGAGCACTGTATATTTTCCATTAGTTTGTATCATCTTAGATTCCTTTTATCAATGTCTTATAGTTTTCCAAGTACAGGTCTTTTACCTCCTTGGTTAGATGTATTCCTAGGTGTTTTAGTCTTTTTGATGCAGTTGTAAATGAGATTTTTTTCTTAATTTCTGTTTCCGATAGTTCATTATCAGTATATAGAAACACAACAGATTTCTGTATGTGAATTTTGTATCCTGCAACTTTACCAAATTCATTGATGAACGCTAGTCATCTTTTGATGGTGTCTTTAGGATTTTCTGTATATCATATCATGTCATCTGCAAACAGTGACAGTTTTACTTATTCCCTTCCAATTTGGATTCCTTTTATTTCTTTTTCTTGTCTGTTTGCTGTGGTTTCCAATACTTCCAATACTATGCTGAACAAAAGCAGTGAGAGTGGGCATCCTTGTCTTGTTCCTGAATTTAGCAGGAAAGCTTTTAACTTTTCACCATTGAGTATGATGTTAGCTGTGGACTTTTCATATATGGCCTTTATCATGTTGAGGTACATTCCCTCTATACACACTTTGCTGAGAGTTTTTAATCATAAATGGATGTTGAATTCTGTCAAAAGCTTTTTCTGCATCTGTGGAGATGATCATATGATTTTTATTCTTTAATTTTTTAATGCGATGTGTAGATACCACATTGATTAATCTATGAATATTGAACCATCCTTGCATCCCTAGGATGAATCCCACTTGATCATGGTATATGCTTTTTCAAGTTGAATTTGGTTTGTTAATACTTTGTTGAGGATTTTTGCATCTGTGTTCATCATCTCTGAGTTATTTAAATTTTTAATTTTAATTATGAAATATCTCAACATACAGATAATGATGTAAATTATACTTTGAACCTAGAACTGAAATTAGACAGATATTAACAATTGGCTAGATTTTCTTCAGATCATTCTCTTTTGTTTTGAAAAGAAATAAAACACCACAGATACCAGTAAAGTTTCATCTCTATCTCTTTCTCTTCCCTCACTCTCTAGAATTAACAACCATCCTATAATCAGGATTTACTATTTCCATGTATATTTTTGTATTTTGTGTGTTTATGTGTGTTTGAGTATGTGTAAATTATGTATGATATATATTATGTAGCATATATTCAGTATATCATAGTATATACTGTATAATGTATATTATGTATTTTATGTTTTCTAATTTTATACAAATATTATCATATTAGACATAGCCATATAGACATACATGGTTATATGTGTTAGTATTATCTATATTTTAAATTTTACAGAAAAGGCATCTTATTATGCATATCTTTTGCAACTTATTTACTCAGTCATTCTGATTTATCCATTTTGCTTTATGTAGTTCATTAATCTTAAATGGTATAGAGTTTCCCATTATATAACTAGACTAGGGTTTTTCTGTTCCTCTTCTCAGCAGTTTTATTTTCTTGCTATTACAAGCAGTGTTGCAATGTATATTCTTGTATGTGTCTCCATGTTCACATAGGTAAGTATTTCTCTAGAGTGTATGTCTAGAAACGAAATTATTATGTGGTAGAATATGCACATCTTCAACTTTTAAGGTATTACCAGATTACTCTCTAGAGTAGTTGTCCTAATTTATTATATTTTTATAAATGTTTTATTTTTCTTTTTTAGGTTTTAATATAACTGCAGGGGTTGATGAAGAAACAGGATTTGTTTATGGAGGAAATCGCTTAAATTGTGGTACATGGATGGATAAAATGGGAGAAAGTGACAGAGCTAGAAACAAAGGAATCCCAGCCACTCCAAGGTAGTGTTTATTTTTAGTGCTTATATAGTTATATCATTTGTAAAACTACATACTTGTGGAATCTTCTGTTCTATTAACCATGAAATCTTCATGTTAAATCAGTCAAAATCTTCCTTCCTTTCCCCTACTTCCCCTTCCACGCACTCCTTTTCTCTCCCCTAATATACACATACACAATCCTCTTGATATAAGTCATCAAGTAAAGCTATCTGTTCTCTTCTGGACGTTCTCATGGGTTGACTACCTGCAGGCACCTCAAAGGAAAGTTTTATGACTTATTATCCCCATAGTTAAGACATTTCTTTATAACATGAAGTGTTTTCTTTGTAAGTATTTCATTATTATTATCTTTTGTAAATATAGAAAACAACCAGTTGTCCTGTCTTTTATGAAATCCTTTCACTTTCTGAACATTTTCCCCTTAATTTTTAAATCTTTTATCCCATCATTTCTTTTTATGATTTCAAGTTCTTACTACAATATCAAGTCTGAGAAACTATTTTCTTATTCCAAATTTTATCTTCAATCAGAATTGTCAAAAAAAAATATTGAATAGTAGTTGTCATTACATGTTTTACAAATTCTTTTAAAAACCTGTTTATTTTGGTGAGTTATTAGATCTTATACTTCCGTTTCATTTTCCTTAAAAATGAGCTTTCAAATTATGATGTTTACCTTCCCTGACTTTCTTCAATTCAGTATCCCGTATTTTTCTATCTTTTTCACTGGAACTCTATCTCAGTATTCTCTGACTCCTACTTCTGCCTTTTTCCAGCAGCTATCTCCTTTTACTCCATAATCTCTATTCTACTTCATAGAATTTTTTTAAAATACATTAAGTTGGTAAGCAATGGCAAAGTAATAAGAGGAATGATTTCTTTTTTCTTTTAATTGGAGTATAGTTGCTTTATACTGCTGTGTCAGTTTCTGCTGTATAGCAAAGTGAATCACAATTTCTTATATATGCAGTGCACATTCCTATAAAGTGAGGATTTTTTTATAGACAGTCATTTTTATAATGTGTTATATAATTCTTCAAAGCTGTTTTTTGAATGCCCTTTCTTAAAAAAAATATTTATTTATTTATTTATTTGGTTGCACCGGGTCTTAGTTGCAGCTCGCCAGCTCCTTAGTTGCGGAACGCGGGCTCCTTAGCTGTAGTATGCGAATTCTGATTCATTGCAGCATGCATGTAGGATCTAGTTCCCTGACCAGGGATTGAACCCGGGCCCCCTGCATTGGGCGTGGAGTCTTTCCACCGCACCACCAGAGAAGTCCCTGAATGCTCTTTAGATAGTGCTTAATTTACTCATTGTCACAGAGTAAAATTTATTTTTAATTTTAGAGATGGGTCTGCTGTGGAAATTGTGGGCCTGAGTAAATCTGCCGTTCGTTGGTTGCTGGAATTATCCCAAAAAAATATTTTTCCTTATCATGAAGTTACAGTAAAAAGACATGGTAAGCTGTTTCTTTTGTTTACAAAGAAACTCCAAATGTACTGTCTATATTCTTAACCTACGTAATCATCATGTGACTCAACGAACTAGTATTAGAAAACCCTTAAGATTAAGGGGAAAGACAAACCATTAATTTACTAGTATGAAAACTGTAACAAACCTGATTACTAACCATATTTTTATAGCAACTTTGAACTGAGATATGAAGAGCATCATACTTATTTTTTTTCCTCAGTATGACTGTGAGCAAGTCAAGTTTTGGTGAACAATTATGAAATCTTTACATCTCTTTTTCTAGAGCAGTGCTGTCCAATAGAAATATAATTTAAGTCACATACATATTTAAAATTTTCTAGTACCTACATTTTAAAAAAGTTAAAGGAGACAGGTAAAATTAATTATGATTATATTTTTTATTAACTCAATATATACCAAATATTATTTCAACATATAATCAATATGAAATTATTCATGAACTATTTTACATTCTTTTGGGGAGTACTATGTCTTTGAAATGCAGTATATATATAAATATATATATATAAATACAGTATATACTTCTGGCACCTCTCAATTCAAACTAGCCTCCTTTCAAGTGCTCAATAAAGATAATTTTATCAAATGTAAGAGTGATCCAAACAAAGACAAATGATCTGGGATCATTTGTTAGAGTCTAATCCTTTTTTGGTAATACAATGAAAGATAATTTTTAATTTCTGGGTAGTGTTCTTCAAAAAGCCCTGACAGTTTTAAAAAGTGGATAATTTATTGACTAAATATTACTCTTTAGCTGTAACTAAATGTATGGGTTTCTTTGAGTGCCTAAAACTACCAAGTCTTTTGTAATGTTTCAGGAAAAGTTGTGAGAGTCTCATATGATGAATGGAACAGAAAAATACAAGATAACTTTGAAAAGTTATTTTATGTGTCAGAAGACCCTTCCGATGTCAATGAAAAGCATTCTAATCTGGTGCATAAACGTGGCATATACAAAGATAGTTATGGAGCTTCAAGCCCTTGGTGTGACTACCAGCTCAGGCCTAATTTTACCATAGCAATGGTTGTGGTAAGTGATTTGTTCTGTTCTTTCCAAATTTCAAAAATGTTATGATAGGGTTTATTTAGTTCTTTATTCCCATTTGTTTTCAAATTCATTGAATTGCTAAAAAGTGCATTGTTCACCAGCTAGTTTTATATGGTCTTTTCTGATGAATAAAGCATTATGCATATCACCATTAACCTATAACATTTGGTGTCAAAAAATAGAAAATAATGGATGATGACTAATGAAGTTCTTCTCAATAACACACATAGAAAATGATGATATTTGTACAGCACGCTGGCCCAAATGGATTAGGTCGCTGCCAGATCCAGCTGCTTCAGTTAGCCCCAGGCCCTACCCAGCTGTCTTGAAAGCAGAGGGCATCTGTATTTCAGCACACCTGTGCCATGACCAGTGCCTCAGCACACTAGTTGGAAACATCTGGACTAATGAACTAATATGGGTAGCTTCAATTCACATTACGTTTTCTTTGTTGTATTGCACTAATGAGTTCTGTCTAGCCAAGAATTCTGGACTCTCCTTATTTTCTCTATACCTAGTCTAAAAATACAGTAAAATAGAGAAGGTATGTGTTCTTCTATGCCCGCCTAGATGTTGCCACTTTGTCAAAAAGAGTATTAAATGTAGTATTATTAATTATAGTAGAATAAAAAATACTAAGGTACATAATGGTAGCTTTGATTCAGTGTGCATTTGATTTCATTTAACATTTAAAATTAATGCAGATTCTTAGTCACCAATGCTTTCTCTCCTTCTCTACATCACAAGTAAATTTACTCATACTATTGGAGTGCAAATCCTTCTGTATTATATTATGACCCTAAAAGCAAAAAATGAGTTCCAGATGAACTTGAAGCTATTGTAAATCTTCTAAAGAATGAATTATATGGGTTTAAATGTGTTCTGCCTTCACTGTAGCTGTGACAGCTTCATTCTGGAGCTAGTATACTTTCTTAAGTGACACAAGGAAACAATCACCTCAAACAGCTTTCCTAACCTCTAAGGCCAAGATCAGCACTTCCAAGTTGGCCTGATAAGATTAGGTCTGATTAGGCATCTGCACTTTATTTCTGACCGGCACTGTATTTTTAAAGTTTTCGTAATTTTCCAAGTTTATAGTCTATTTTCCAAAGTGGGTGGACACTAATTCTTCTGTGATCTTAAAAAGTTTGTATATTTGTTTTTAACACTCATTAGGCCCCTGAGCTCTTTACTACAGAAAAAGCATGGAAAGCTTTGGAGATTGCAGGAGAAAAATTGCTTGGTCCTCTTGGCATGAAAACTTTGGATCCAGAGTAAGTTATAAGTACTAAGAATTTTGTTCATATTATACTTAATATACAATTATATTCATATTGGCATGAAAAGTTTGGATCCAGAGTAAGTTAGAGTATAAGTATTAAGAATGTTGTGGATATTTTGTTTGTTTTTGTTTTGTTGCGGTACGCGGGCCTCTCACTGTTGTGGCCTCTGCTGTCGCGGAGCATAGGTTCCTGACGCGCAGGCTCAGCGGCCATGGCTCACGGGCCCAGCCGCTCCGCGGCATGTGGGATCTTCCCGGACCGGGGCACGAACCTGTGTCCCCTGCAGCGGCAGGCGGACTCTCAACCACTGTGCCACCAGGGAAGCCCCATGTTGTGGATATTTTATTGCATCAAGCCATAATTTTTTTTGCTTATCAATAAAATCCCTAAAATTGCATTCAAACTGAATTTTTAAAAATCGGTTTTGTATCTTCATTAACATCAGTGTTCAAAATGCCTTTGGCTTGTCCTATATTCAATAATCAGTAAAAGAATTTTAATTTTATAAACTAATATGTCATGAATATTTTCTAATGCCTGTTTTTTCTGACTGTAAAAGTCATACATGATTATCATTAACATTGGAAATATAGATGTATTGTCTCCTCAGAGACAACCTTGATTTTCTAAATTGTTGCTCGTAGTAGTTCCTTCCATATTTCTAAATGGTATGTGTTTGCACCTGTTTCTTGATTCTTTTAAATATTAGACATTATTTGCTTACTGCTTGCGATGACAGATGAGGATTTAACTCTGTCCTTACCTTGCCACAAACCCTTTCCATCCTCTCTAAGTAATTACACCACTATTTTTACTGAAACCAATAAATAATTTTGTTTTTATGATTATGTGTTTATCTCATTTTGTATTTCTTCTCTTTTTCAATTTTTTTTGAGTTTCTAATGACCTTTCTGTATTTCTTCTACTTTTTTGCTTTAAAGCTTGATACCCATCATCAATTTGCTTTCTCTTTCATGTATGAGAGATCCTCATTTTTGTAGTACCTTTACCTTTGTAGATTTTTCCTGACTTATTATGTACTCATTTCAGTCTTGAGATGCAAAATTTTATATGTATGTACTTATCTGCATTCTAGAGTATTCTCAATATTTTCAGAGGTGTTAAGAACCACTGGTCAAAACTAAAACCCACAGTAAAAGCTTACTCATTGCAAGTTCTATCTATCTCACTAAAAGAAAAAAAAAGTAATAATTTAATTAAACAGAGTGTAGATAACTGTCTTGTATTAAATGTTGCAGTGTTTGTAACTTTAATTTGTAAGTATGTGTAAATTGTGTGCATTTAGTTGCTATTTATAATCTAATAATGTACCAAGTTTACTTAATTTTAAAATAACTTCATGGAGAAGTTTAAAAAACAATCTTTCCAATATATAATAATTAATAAAACCTTATCTTTAATGTTTACTAATTCAAATTATTCTGTGTATATTTTAATTGTTATAAGTATATTAGAGGCTTAGTGAAATAATTAAATTCAACCAATATTTAGTGCCTCCTTGAAGGCAAGATATCTGTATATTTTGTATTTTTTGTATTAGGCAGTAAGTGTTTCTTAATCATTCCCTAACACATTCTGAATTCAGTATATACTAATTTAAGGTTAAATGGATGATGAGCTTTAGTCTAGAGATTGGAAAACAAAATAATTTGATTAGTTCTTACCTTTGCTATTAGGAAATTTTTCTAATGCTTTCTGTGTAATGCCTGATCTTTTTTTAACCTAAATTTCAATTATTTTGCAGTGATATGGTTTATTGTGGAACTTATGACAATGCCTTAGACAACGACAACTACAGTCTTGCTAAAGGTTTCAATTATCACCAAGGACCTGTAAGAATTTAATTTTTCTTCTTTGAATTTTCAATTAAAGTTATTTTTCAAATAATTTTTGATATCCACAGCTCTTTTTTTTCCTTCACTTTTAAATTATCTTTTTCAGGAGTGGCTGTGGCCTGTTGGGTATTTTCTTCGCGCGAAATTATATTTTTCCAAATTGATGGGTCCGGAGATTACTTCAAAGACTATATTTTTGGTTAAAAATGTTCTTTCTCGACATTATGTTCATCTTGAGAGGTAAGTCGTCAGGGCATGTAATTTTCAAAATTACTGTTTAGGGGCTTCCCTGGTGGCGCAGTGGTTGAGGGTCCGCCTGCCGATGCAGGGGACGCGGGTTCGTGCCCCGGTCCGGGAGGATCCCACATGCCGCGGAGCAGCTGGGCCAGTGAGCCATGGCCGCTGGGCCTGCACATCCGGGGCCTGTGCTCCGCAATGGGGGAGGCCACAACAGTGTGAGGCCCGCGTACCACAAAAAAAAAAAAAATTAATGTTTAGTCTATTTATTAGCTAGTAAATGGCATTTCCTTAGAATTCATTTCAGTATATTCTATGTGAAATCTGAAAACTTTACTCTTTAACACAAGTTCTATGTAATTTTCACCTTCTTTTAATTATTTTAGGTTGTTATTTAATTTAAAGACTTGATATTGCATGATTTATACATGTGGTGGAATAGTCTTTGGTTTTTAAAATTTAGCTGATATTTTTGGGTATGGTTAGCACAGGATAAATACAAAAACTAAAAGTCTCAGGCTGGGCCTTTTGAGTTAACTGATTTAAAGATATATCAATAAATAATCTTCAGAAATGATTTCATTATAATTAAAATATCAGTGTTGGTGTTTTGTCACCTCCTTTGTCCTAATTATTAGCAGATAAATAGTATCAGAGTTATGTGTCTTTATAAGATGATATAACTCAGTCAAAAGGTATCTTAATTTCACAAGTTCTAGATTAAACCTAGATATATGTACATCTTATTGCTCAGAATAATTATGCATAAATATGCATAAACATCATAGTTTTATCTCCTCTATTATAAGAACATGAGGGACTTCCATCTAGCAACATGAATGTTGTCAAAATTTTTCTTTTTATTTAAAGTTTATTTTCATTAACTTAAGTATAGTCACAGAAACCCTAATCCTGTCACACTTCTGCCTCATCTAGAGATTAAGTCTGAAGTCTGTGTGATGTGAACATTCTTATATTCCATCCTTTACTGGCCAAAGTATTTCTCAATATTTGCATTGCTTTTCTCTTTCTTCCTTTTTTTCCACGAGGAGTAAGAATATCTTGCACTGCAGAGATGATTCTTCTACTTTACCTATAATCACATACCTCCTACCTGTTCCATGACCTTGTCAAATAGTTAGCCTTTCTTGGTATTCCACTTGATGCCTCCTTCCTAAGCTACAAAGATATCTGTCAGCCTATCCTAAAATAAAGTCCCTTCATGCTGTTCCTGCCTCAAGCCTTGTTTTATCATTCTGTTCTCTTTTCAGTACATTTTCTATACAATTAACCTCATTTATTTTTCTTTTCTGACACCCAGTCAGTCATCACCACGTACAATCTGGCTTTTGTTTTGCCCTCACCACTCTGGTGAAGCCACTCAAGAAGATCCTTTCTGGTTCCCAGATCCCATGGCTTCCTTTCAGTTCTCTTCTTTGACCTGGCTATAGTATTTGACATTGTTGCTTTCCTCTTTTCATGAAAAACATTATGCTAGCCACAGCATTAGGCTTCTCTTGTTAACCTAGTAATAGTAACAACTATAATAATAGCAAATAATATTTATTGAGTAGCTACTATCTTCAGATATTGTTCTAAATGCATTCATATAACATTACTCATTTCATCCAAAAAACTATATAAAATAGCTACTACTATTATTATTATCCTATTATTGTTATTCACATCTCCACTTACTAGCTATGTGGCTGTGCGAAAGTTACTTAACTTCTCTGAGCCTCAGTTTCCTCATCTTAAATGGATGTGCTGGTATTGTTTTGAGGATTAATATATTAGTACATGTAACACGGACGAGATACTAACTCAAGATATGAGCTACTGTCTCTATTTTATAAATTAAGCTTAGAAAGTTAAGTAATTTATACAAAGTCAAATGGCAAGTAATTTGGTAGAGCTCTTGCTGAACTCCAGGCAAGCTGACTTCACAGGCTGTGCTCTTAACCACTACACTATTGGCTCTATTTACTGTTTTTCTGGCTTTGCTTCCTGGCACCTAAATATGTTCATTCTCCAAAACTCTATCCTTGATCTTCCTTTCTTTTCTATCTGACTTGTCTTCTGTTATATTTCACCTAATTTCACATCTTCACTCTTCAGGTAATTTTTAACTTTCATAAACTCCACTTCTACTTTTTAGCTACTGATAAACTTGTTACCTCGGATGGCCTTCTGCCATCACTCATTTTCTCTCACACGTTTTTTCTTCCTATAGTTCCCATCTTTGTTACAGTATTACCATTATTCATGCTCTGCAAGCTTAAACACCCCAGGTACTTTTAAATTTTACTTCATTACCTCTCCAGAACATCCAGATAGTTGTCGAGACTTGATTATAGTTCTGTTCCTTCTAACAGCCCACCGTGTTCCTTTCTGTTGCCAATGCCTGATTCGTAACTCATAACCTTTTCTATGGACTAGGCAATAACCTCCATACTTCCACTCTCTTTTCTCCATTTTGGCATATTACCCCAAACAAGATCAATCTTGTGGAAATATAACTCACAATTTTAATCTTATGTTTAAAAATCTTCAGTAACTCCCCACTGGCTACAGAATGAAATCCAAATTCTTTAATTCCCACAATTTTTTCTCAAACTACCTTTCCATTTTTATTTCTTGCTGTTTCCTGTAGCTACTTTTGATAGCATAATATGCTTTAACTATGAGCTTTGGATTCAGATTGAATTTCAAATTCTGTCCTTGCTGCTTATTTTTGCATGTGACTTTGAACAAGTTACTTAACCTCTCTGAATTAAATTTCTTCATCTATAAAATGAGAATAATATCTCATTACTTGCTGTCAAGACTAAATGAAAAGATAGATCAAAAATACTTGTCACCTGTGGGGAGGTGCATGGCCAGCACTGTCCCCACTAAGTCCTCAAGGCTTGTTCTCTTGGCTACATGAGGCTGGAAATGATGGAGTTCCGTGTCACTGCTTTCTACTGCTTTACCCTAATATGTAAAACTTTTTCCTCAATAAATGATAGAATAAGTAAAAAAAAAAAAAAAAAAGTCACAATTCAAGAAATGCTTTCATCTAAAGTGCATTATTACTTTTTAAATTGTCTATAGAATCTGTAGTAATGTCAATACTCTCATTCTTGATATTGATAAGTTGTATTTTCTCTTTTTTTTTCCTGATCTGCCTGGCTAGAGGCTTATCGATTTTATTGGTCTTCTTAAAGAACCACCTTTTGATTTCATCGGTTTTCTTTTTGTATTGGTTTTCAGTTTCTATTTTATTGATTTCTACTCTACTTTTTATTATTCTCTTCTACTTACTTCAGGTTAATTTGTCTTTTTCTGTTTTTTCAAGGTGTAAGTTGAGGTCATTGATTTAAAGACCTTTCTTCTTTTCTAGTATAGGTACTTAGTGCTATAAATTTCCCAGTATGTACTAAATTAGCAATACCCCAAAATTCTGATGTGTTGTGGTTTTTTTTTTAATTCAGTTGAAACACTTTCTGTTTTCCCCTTTGGTTTCCCCTTTGACTCATGTGTTATTTAGAAAGGTGTTATTTAGTTTTCAAATATTTGGGAATTGTCCAGCGATGTTTCTGTCACTGATTTCAAAATTAACTCTATTGTGGTCAAAGAATATATCTAATATGACTTATCTTTCTAAACTTATTGATACTTATTATATGATGCAGAATATGTTCTAACTAGGTCACTAAACTCTTTGCAAGTGAAAAACTGTGCCTCCTGCTGTCGTTGGGTAGAGTGTTCTTAAAATGTTGACTAGATCAAGTTGGTTGGTAGTGTTATACAAAGTACTCACAGATTTTCTGTCTACTTGTTCTGTGAGTTACCTAGAGATGGGTATTGGCATTTTCTGCTACAATTATGGATTTGTCTATTTCTCCTTGGAGTTGTATGGGTTTCTGCTTCAGGTATTTTGAAGCCTTATTATTAGATGCATAAGTGTTTGGAATTATTATGTTCTCTTGATGAATTGACCCTTTTATCATTATGAAATGACTTTCTTTATCACTGGCAATATGCCTGTGCTCCAAAATCTTCTTTGTTTGATATTAATATAAGCACTCCAGATTTTTTGTGTGTGTGAATCTGTTTTTTTAATTGAAGTATAGTTGCTGTACAATATTATATGTTACAGGTGTACAATATAGTGAGTCACAATTTTTAAAGGTTATACTCTATTTATAGTTATTATAACTCCAGATTTCTTTTGATTAGTTATGAGAATGATATATATATTTCCATCTTTTTGCTTTTAACCTTTTTGTGTCTTTATATTCAAAGTAGGTTTCTTATACATAGAGCATATAATTGGGTCTTATTTATCTATGCAGCCTGATAATCTCTTCCTTTTAATTGGGATGATTAGACCATTTACATTTAATGTGATTATTTATATGGTTAAGTATAAATCTATTTGCTTTCTGTTTATCCTGTCTGTTCTTTGTTAGCTTTTTCTTTTTTCCTGCTTGTTTTAGACTGATTATTTTATTTCCATTTTATCTCTTTTGTTGGCTGATTAGCTATTCTTATTTCAGTTTTTTGAATGTTTGCTTTAGGTGTATAGTATACATCTTTAACTTACCATAGTTTACTTTCAAGTGAAGATATAGCACTTCAAGTGTACTATAAGAACCTTAAAATAGTATAGTTCCATTTCTTCCCTTCAGACCTGTATGCTATTATTGTCATCTATTTTGCTTTTACATATATTATAATGCCCATACTACATTGTTATATTTTTCTTTCAATCAGTTATCTTTTGAGGTTATTTAAATAATACAGAAAAAAGTCTTATATAAATACATAGTTGCCAGTGTTCTTCATCTCTTTGTGAATATCCATATTTCCATCTGGTATCATTTTTTTCTGCCTAAGGACTTCCTCTATTATATCAGGTCTGCTCATGATGAATTCTTTAAGCTCTTGTATGTCAAAAAAGTATCTGCCTTCATTTTTTGAAAGGTGTTTTTGTTGTGTATAGAATTCAATGTTGACAAGTTTTTTTCTAGTACTTTAAAGTTGTTGCACTATTTTGACAAGAAATCTGCTGTCATCCTTATATCTAATTTGCCATTAATTTCATTCAGTGTATTTTTCATTTCATACATTGTAGTTTTAATCTCTTGAAGTTTGATTTGGGTCTTTTATATATCTTCCATGTCTCTGCCTAATATTTTGAACATATGGAATACAGTTACAGTAACTATTTTAATGTCTTTGTTTGCTAATTGATTTCTGGATTGGTTTCACTCGTGATATTCTCTTATTATGGTTAATATTATCCTGTTCTTTGCCTATTAGTGTTTTATTGGATGCTAGATGTAAATTTTACTTTCTTGGATGTTGGATTTTTTTCTGTATTTCCATAAAAATATTCTTGAACTTTAGTTTGGAATGCAGTTAAATTATTTGGAAACAGCCTGATCTTTTCAGGACTTGATTTTAACTTTTTTTGGACCTAACCAGAACAGCATTTAGTTCAGGACTAATTAGTCTACACTAATGAGTCAACACTCATCTGAGTTCTCTATCCCATTTCCCTAAAATTACAAAGTTTTCAAATCTACCTGGTGGGAATAAGCACTGTTCCTGACCCTCTCTGAATGGCAGGTACTACTTCATCTAATACTTTTGGGTGGTTCTTTCCGCATCCTTGGTTAGTTTTCTCTTGTGTATTTGCTGATGATTATGCTGCAAATACTTGAGTGGGACCCTTTACATGTCTCCAGAGTTCTCTGTTTGTACAATTATCTCATCTCTAGTACTCTGACCTGAAAATTCTAACTGTCTTGGTCTTTCTGGACTCTCAATTCCATCTCTTCAGCTCAAAGAGTCTGCCAGGATCCACCTGGGTTCCCCTCCCTTTGTCAAATCCTAGAAGCTCTCTCAAGACAGGAAGGTATAGTAATCATAGGACTCACTTCAATTTTTTTCTTATTTCTTAGGAATCATTCTTCTTTGTTGCTTAATATTCAGTGTCTTAAAAACTACTGCTTCGTATACTCTGCTATCGCCACCACATGGACCCAGCTCACCCTGCTCTAGCTCTGATATCCCATGCTGGGGTGCCACAAGACATAGATGCCCTCTTCACCTTCCTTGGGCCTGACAACCCCATGTAGGCCACTCTTATGCATGGATGCTCTCCTTGCACCACTTGGGCTCTGGACTACCCCCACCCTTGCTGTGAACTCCTTCCTCATACCCCCTAGACTCTAACATTCTACGCAGTGCTACTCCTGCTACCCTTCTCTCCTTCCCTCTTCAACTGTAGTTACTGACCTCCTTGGTCCCACCTAATGACTTGAGGAATGAATTTTTCAGAAAGCAAGGGAAAGGGGACTTCTTTATACAAGTATGGGTATCTTCCACGTTCTTGTGTTCATATCCAATTATGAGCAGCATTTAATGGTTCTGTAAGTTTGTTTTGTTTCTTAATTTTGATGCTATATTAGTTTGCTAGGAGTGCTGTAATAAAGCACCACAGACTGAGTGGCTTAAACAACAGAAATGTATTGTCTTATGGTTTTGGAAGCCAGAAATCTGAAATCAAGGCATTTGCAGGACCGTGTTCTGTCTGAAGGTACTAGGGAAGGATCTCTTTCAGCCCTCTCTCCTAGCTTCTGTCATTTCCTTGGCTTGTACAGCATAATTCCAGTCTTCTCAAGGCATTCTCCTTGTGTTCATGTTTGTGTCCAAATTTCCTTATTTTGTAAGAACACCAATCATATTGGATTAGGGGCCCACCCTGATCCACCTTAACTAGTTACATCTGCAACAACCCTATATCCAAATAAATACACATTCTGAGGTACTGAGGGTTAAGACCTCAACATATGAATTTTGAGGGGGACACAATTTAGCCCATTATAGATACTCAGGAACCCAACTTCAGTAATCTGACATGTTACTCTGAAGTAGTTTGAACACTTGAAAATGAATAAGTTTTCTATGTTTTCTATTTCTCTATGACAGTTTTTTGAAATATGGTACCTAGCTGATATTATTATTAATTATTATTCAAAATATTGCCATATTTACCTAATTGAATCATTTTTTCATTTTTATTATGAAATATTTCATATCTTCAGAAAAGTATATGTAAGTTACAAAGCATAATAATGAAACAAAAAATGAACCAAAAAAATGAAACATTACAGAATTCTGTATTTTTTTAAATTTTCATTTCATATTTAAGGGATTACATTACATCAAAATGAAGAATAAATTTGATATGCTAATAATGCTGTGTTTTGATAGTGAGATCTGGAATAAGTCATTAACCTTCATAAACTTCTCTTACCTCCTCTATAAATAGGAATAGTTATGATACCTACCTTATAGAGTTGCTGTGAGCATTAAATGAGATAATGTATATAAAGCACTTAGTATTAGAACATAATAAATGCACAATAAATACTAACTGTATTATTATTCAGGATAATGAGAAATTAGTATGGAAATTTAGATTGTTTTTAATTGGCATTCTTTTCCTAGTCATAATCCAGTGTTTCTTCATCATTTCATATTCATTTTATAATTTTGTCAAGATCAAACATAATACAGTCACATAATTACAATTTGAGTCTCATAAACTTACTCCAAAAGAAATAAAATTAGGCCTGAGAGGATGTTTGTATCTATACTTATATATTTCTTGGGATGGTAGTTTCCTCTGTTTTTAATACATAAAGGGATTCCTTTGTAATTGAAAGTCTTAAATCCAAAAGATTGAATATCAAAGAATAATTTCAATCTAAATTCTTTATACACAAGCTTTAGGATATTCTGTTTTATTTTGTAGTAAATGAGTAAATATTGTTTTCTAAAAGAGAAGACAAAATCACCCAGGTGTATTGCCTATTTTGTTAATCCAACAAGATATGTGTTTGATTATATCTCATAAAATGGCTTTTCTTTCTTTAAGATCCCCTTGGAAAGGACTTCCAGAACTGACCAACGAGAATGGCCAATACTGTCCTTTCAGCTGTGAAACACAAGCCTGGTCAATTGCTACTATTCTTGAAACTCTCTATGATTTATAGTTGACTCATGCATATGATTGCATTAAGTATGCAATCAATTTTATTGTTGAATGCAAGGTAATAATGTAACGTAAATGCTTTATCTGCACATGCTAAAGTCATTCTTAAAATCTCATTCATATAATACTGATGCCCGAGTTAGGTAAGACTGTAAAGCATTAGTTTTTCTTTTTCTTTTTTTCTTTTTTTAAATAGGATGTTTGTCTTTTGAATTCAGGAAGTATTCTTCAAATGCCTAGAAAAATCAATAATTTGAAATCCAGAGTTTGAAAACGAAAAAATCATGTAATCTTCTATTTGTACATAAGTGAAAATGAAATATGAGAATGTAATAATGAAAGAAATGAAAAAGTATCTTTAAATGGTGGTATATATTTTCTTCAGTAACAATATATACCAAATAGGCTGTGGTTAATTAATACTTTTACTATGGTATTTCTAGCACCTTCCACACTGCATTCAATAGATACTAAATGAATGCTGAATCATAGAAGTGTCCACCTGCAATATACGTTCATAACTGGAGCACAGATGTTTATAATGTGCTTTTATTTTTTTCACTGATATATTAACATGTTTTTAATATAATGAATTTCAACAGTATATTTAACATAATTTACTTGTGCTAATGATGCATAGGATATATGAAAAAACCACAAAGCATTAGGAATTTATTTTCTAAAAACAGTTTTATAAAATTAGTCTTGAGTGCCAGCGTCCTACTATGAGATGGTTTACCTTTTCGTAACGCAAATTGTTGGCCATGTTTATGAGAACTTTAAAGACAAAAAATACTATATTAGTTTTCTAAAACTTAATAACTATTTTTAGTTTGTGTGTAAAAGTGTATTATACTGGTTTCCTAGTAACCAAAATGTGTTGACAAGTTTAACATTGAGAACAATCTTAACATAATATAAATAGAGATATGAATTCAGTAGTTATCTTGAGTTCAGTATAATCATTTGAAAAGCTTTTCATGTTATTTTAACATACCTTAAATCTGGAAAAGTCATAAAGGAAAAAGGCTTTTAACATTTATATGATTTGACATTTTGTAATAGTACTTATTTTCTAGATGAATTTTTTTTTTACTGTCTGTTTTTGTCTCAAGAAGGCTCTTAAATTAGATCATTATACTTACAGTTGAAAGGAAATAGTTGCAAAAATCCATTTCATTTTTCAATTGTGTATTTATAGTTAAAATAATGGTGCAATAACACTTCTCAGCTAGAGGTCACATATCCAACCACCTTAACTCTGAAGAAGGAGTAAAAATAAAGAAGAAAAACAAGTAAGCTAAAACTTCTGAGTAGTAAAAATGTAAAAATGCTTCAGATACCAAATACCCATTCTCGACCCTCCTTTAGTTTTAACTAGCTTCGTTCCTGGTTTCCCAACCTAAAGCAGATTAAATCCTACAGATTTAACGACCATTGTGATAGTAATCTGACCACTGTCTATAAACACATTGATTTCCAAGTTTCCCTTCCTTCCTTGTTGCTCAACGTATAACCTTCTCTAACCTGTGCAGTTAAAAAGAATGACCTTCCTTGAGAGGCAGAACCATTAGTCATCAAAGATTCACACAGTTCTATTGTTCTAATTTAACTCCTATATTAAAAGTGGTAAGAAAAATAACCAAAAACCAACATTAAATATGTTAAATATAAAAGCAAGAAGCAATGGCTGGCTGATGATTAAATGTGATAAATAAATAAGTAAATGAATATATTAACTCTAATAAATAAATAATTGTCAAACAAGTTGACAATTTTAAATACATAACCATATTGGGTTATCTATGGTAGGGCAAATATCCACCTCAGTAAATTTTTAGGATATTGTGTTGCAGTAGAAAATTAAGTGATTCATATTCCTTACTAGGAATATTAATGAAAGAACATTGTTATAATCTGCATGGCCTATTTTAAAGTTTAAGAGGCATGTTACACATTACTTCATCAAAGGTTGTTAAAATAATAGTTTTAGACTTTAGAGGGATAAATGTTGACTAAAAAACATTTAAATAGAATACTTCATTCCTGAGTGATGTTGGACGAGGTACCATTA
Organism: Globicephala melas; assembly: GCF_963455315.2. Classification (NCBI taxonomy): domain Eukaryota; kingdom Metazoa; phylum Chordata; class Mammalia; order Artiodactyla; family Delphinidae; genus Globicephala; species Globicephala melas. Next base: position 100,132,180 of record NC_083314.1, on the reverse strand, counting down.
TACTACATATTGAAAATGGTTCTGTGCCTTGGTTCTTAATTAATTCAAATCATTCTTACTTTTTAACTTGAGAAGTTTGCCAGTTTAACCAGTATGCTGTGATAACTTAATACATTTCAAAGATAATTGAGGAAACATGAGACCTGTCATCCTGTCTATGAGCATTATAACCTATGTGAACTGCAATGCATTTCTGATATGTCTTCAACTGCTCTATCTAGTAGGCAAATGTCATTTTTATGTCTGTGTGCCAAGAAAATAAAAATCTTTTCTAAAGGACTGTATTTTGCATTTATTCCATTATTTACCAGTTAACTAATTTGTTGATGCTGACTACTACCATTTATTCAGGGCTTGCTTATTTTGGGTGCTTTATCTTTTTGCAGGATGTGTGGGGACAAAGAGAGGAAGAAGAATTTTAGGCTGTTCGGTAATTTATTTAATTAGCTATGTTGAAATTAGAAGCAAAGTTAACTTTTGATGTACAAACTGATCTGTTAGCAGCTATACACTCCCCAGGTATTTCTTGAAATCTTTCACGCTACTGTGGATTTTTTGTTTACCTTTCTTTCATGAGTATGAGTGAATTTGTCAAACTTGCCAAACTTATTTATATAGATCCTCAATGTGCCAAAATAATAAACTCAAGTAAGTTGCTCAGTTTTGGGGTTTTTTTCCATTTGTATGAGATTTGAATTATTAAGTAATACTGATACTTTGTCATTTTGACACAATTTTTTCCTAATATATATTTCTTAATATATCTGGTATTGGTTGGAGGTTTTTTGTTTAACTTACAAAAGCTTTTCATTTTCCTTTGATCAAATTTTTTAGTGTTTATCTTTGTGAACTCTTCTATCTCTTCAAAATTTAATTGACATTTTAATTGTCCAATAATTTAATAAATTTTTGTTTCTGTGTTATATTCTGGTTTTATATTTATCTATTTACAGCAGCATACAGTATGAGTTGAGACATTACTTAGCTTTTCTTTCAAAATTGTTATATCCAAACTCATGAACTGAATTTGATTTGTAGTGATTCCTTTTTTAAATTATTGAATTTTATGTAATAATAGGGTGTACTTCTGGGATGTACCGTTGAAGTTATCTGTGCCTGTTCAGTCATTTAACTATTATAATTTTTGTTTTAATATTTGTTAGAGCTTTTCCTCACTGTCTTTCTCTCACTAATCCCCTACTCCTTTTTTAGAATCTTGTTTTATATACCTACCTATTTGTTCTTCTCAAGTACTTTTCCATGTCCAAAGAGTGTTCTCTTACCATTTTTACTAAACTTATACTTAACACTGTAAGGTAATTTGATAGGAATTGACATTTACAGTATTTAATCTTCTAAGAACATAGAGTGTCTGCATTTATTCAATTTTTATTTTTTTAGATTGCTGAAATTCTTCCTAATGTTTGTTTTGCCAGTTAGAATAAAAAACTCAGATTTAACAAACATTTATGAGCCCCTACCATATAATGGGCAATTTTATATTGGAAGTATTATACCTACTTTATGTATGAGAACATTGCTATAGCATCTTGCCCTAAGTCACACGACTGATAAATTACTGGACCAAAACGCAATCCCTGATCTTCCTACCACAAATCCTTTTTCAAAGATCCTCAAGACTGAAGTCTTCTGGCTCACCTTCATGCTTCTTGCCACCATCCATCCACAGGTCAAGCTGTGGCTATTATTAGTTGCCCACATGATTATGGAAATCCTTAGATGCTGTTCTGCTTGGGTCTATATATACTCCCTTAATATCCTGGTCAGATAATACATTTGACTCCCTGGTCAAAATGTATCTGCAGCAATCTGCCCTGATAGGATAACTGATATATTACTGGCTCAATATTCAGACTCAAAATGCATGAGTTAGGTTATACAACTTGGATAAATTTGCAAATATAAGTGTCTTATCAAAGTGAGACAGAGAGGGCTTCCCTGGTGGCGCAGTGGTTGAGAGTCCGCCTGCCGATTCAGGGGACACGGGTTCGTGCCCCGGTCCGGGAAGATCCCACATGCCGCGGAGCGGCTGGGCCCGTGAGCCATGGCCGCTGAGCCTGCGCGTCCGGAGCCTGTGCTCTGCAACGGGAGAGGCCACAGCAGTGAGAGGCCCGCGTACCGAAAAAAAAAAAAAAAAAAAAAGTGAGACAGAGAAAATTCAAAGGCAGTAGGGAACATATTGGTCCATGAGAATTTTGGTCAAAGGAAGCAAGTTATATCTATAGAAGTTCACTAACAAATATGGTACTTAATTAGGCAAACACTCAATATATTTATTGTAACTGATACATTTTGAAAGTGCAAAACTGAGCGCTAAACATCTTTTCTTATAATCATAACATAAGGAAGTGCTCCAAAGATGATTCATCTTGACTCCCACATCACACTCAATGAATCTTAGGCTTCACTTTTACTTGCCTGGGCTCTCATCTATTCCCCACTTTATATTTGCATTCTTGTCTTGTCCTTAAACAAACATAATGATTGCTTAATTGATCACAACTTACACCATCCCTCATAGAACTGAGGAAAACCTTTCTTGAACACTGCTTATATCCCACCACTGATCAGATGACGTTTGGGATACTCTATAATTTGGCCCCAATCTCATTTCAGTTTTGTTACAATAACTTTTCACTCTTTCCAAAGCTGATTACTTGCCACTCTGAGTCTTTGTTTTTTCAACTGTAAAAACAAGAATGATGGTAATACCTACCTTGCAGGGCAGTAAGAATTCATGAAGGCAACCCATAGTATGTTAGGATTAAGTTTGACTGCACATAACAGAGCCCATAACAGTGGTCTCTATGAGACAGAAGTCCAGAAGTGTGCAATCCAGAGCTGATATGCTGGTTCTGTGGTCATCAGGAACCAAGGCTAGTATCTAATGACAAAAAATATTCTATAATTTCTTATATATAATTTTCTTAATATGAATTCATTGTCTCCTAGATGTTGTGAACAAATGTACAATAACCTATTTACTTATTTTGATCAGTGGTTTCTCCAAATTCTTTTTCTTCTTGACTTCCCAAAGCCTTACCTTGAGGAGAAAAGAATTCAAGGTTTACATCTTTCAAATTAGTTGTAAATTTTATGGCTTGGTTAAAATAAGAACAAATTTTATAATTCATAATTTTATATTTACATTTTTAATTCATAATTTTATACTTATATTAAAGTTTAAAGAAGCAAAATAGCAATTATTGAAGTCTCTACTAATAAGGCAAGATGGAATTTTGTACAAATATTTGTTGTTTTCGGTTTGGGTGGTTCTCATCACTGGTGAAAGGGGAAAAAATGTATTTCAGCAGAAAAATAAATGAAATGGTTTGGAATAATTACCTAGAATGCAATTGTTTAATAGACTTAGAATTCCCTTGTTTCTGAGTGTCTTTAGAAAACATAAGCTTTTTTATTTAAAGCAACTTCAAAGCACTAACTCTAAGACCTAGAGTAGCTTTCTATTAGAGCTTCACTTAACTTACTGGAATTCATCTCTGCTTACTCGGAAGTAAACAAATATGTTATTTTGAATGAAGGGGATCTTCATTTCTGTGTGCTTCTCATAATGTGATTGTTCCATTGGGTCAATGGATTCTAGTGATTAAAAGATGTCGTGTGATTCTAATGTTTAAGAGATGCCATTTTCCACAAAACATAGTTCCCTAAACCAGTGATTCCCAATCTTTTATATATTGTGGAATATGTAGAAAAAGCTATTTAAACAGCATTTTGGTAGACGAAAGGAGGATGATTCTGGCTGCTGACAACTAGTCAGAGATGTTTGGCCTGTACGGCTAAAGAAAACTATCTCATTACTCTTGGAACCTTTTTACCATGGGGCCGCACATTAGTTAGAAAACTGCTCTCAACACAGAGGCTACTTTACCTTATGCCCAACCTAAGGAAGAGCAAACCATTTATAATTAAAGGGGTAATGGTTTGTTGGGCTTATTAAAGACATGGCTTATCAGTTTTCAGTCTAGAAACGTCTTAAGGAATGTTCAAGTACAAGTGCTTTCCTAGAGAAAAATTATTTTGAAATATATTGTCCATATAAAAAATATATAACATATGTGCACCTTTAAAGAAGATTAATTAAATGAATAACCATGAACCCGACACAGAATTGAAAACTGAAACAAATTTCCTGTCCCCAGTTTAAACAATACTGAGACCAAGCTAAGATAATAGCAGTGTATTCCAGGAATTCTGCTCTAGGAAGATAAGACTGTAAAATAACTAAAACAGCCTGCACAGCAGTATTTTTCTGATGAGATTTGCAGCAAGATTTGCTTCACAGGTCCTTGGGAATGGAACAAGCTTTACACTGAACACTGGGAGTCAAACACCCTCCAAATTCATCAAACCATCTGACAGGCCTGTGAGAGCCACAGCATCAAACTCAAGACAACTAGTCAAGCTGCTGTCTTCACAGAATAAGTAAGCAGGATGATGGAAAGGCCACATGCTGTGTGTTAGAGCAGGGGTCCCCAGCCTGTAGGCCATGGACCAGTAGCGGTCTGTGGCCTGTTAGGAAGCAGGCCGCACAGCAGGAGGTGAGTGGCAGACGAGCAAGTGAAGCTTCATCTGTATTTATAGCCGCTCCCCATTACTCGCATTACCACCTGAGCTCCGCCTCCTGTCAGATCAACTGCGGCATTAGATTCTCATAGGAGCACAAACCCTACTGTGAACTGCACATGCAAGGGATCTAGGTTGCGCGCTCCTTTAAGGATCTAATGCCTGATGTTCTGAGGTGGAGCTGAGGCGGTGATGCTAGTGCTGGGGAGCAGCTGCAAATACAGATTATCATGAGCAGAGAGGTTTGACTGCACAGAGACCATAATAAATCAGTTGCTTGCAGACTCATATCAAAACCCTATCAGTAAGCGGCAAGTGAAAACAAGCTCAGGGCTCCCACTGATTCTGCATTATGGTGAGTTGTATAATTATTTCGTTATATATTACAATGTAATAGTAATAGAAATAAAGTGCACAATAAATGTAATGCTCTTGAATCATACCAAACCCACACCCCACAACCCCATCCATGGAAAAATTGTCTTCCACAAAACCGGTCCCTGGTGCCAAAAAGGTTTGGGACTGCTGTGTTAGAGAATGCTCCCTAATTTAACATCATCTTTGAAATTACCAAAGTTGTTCTTAGGTGCTACATTTTATTGAAATTTAACTCGAGAATGCATTTACCAGATGGTTGTCATAATTCCTTTCCTATCCAGTCAGGTAGTTCAAGAATATTTTGTATGGGGACTCCCTTGGTGGTCCAGTGGCTAAGACTCTGCACTCCCAGTGCAGGGGGCCCGGGTTTGGTTCCTGGTCAGGGAACTAGATCCCACGTGCCGCAACTAAAGATCCTGCACACAGCAACAAAGATCCCATGTGCCACGACTAAGACTTGACACAGCCAAATAAATAAATATTTTAATATATATTTTATATAACCTACCATTTTAAAACTTGGATAACAAGTTTTTCCCTCTTCTTTTTTTTCTTCCAGTTTTATTTTTATATTTGACTCTTTTCTGTCTTTTGTAATCCTGTTGAAATGGTCATACATATATATATATATTTTAGAAATAAAAAAGTCCTATTTAGGAATAGCTGAACAGTTTTTTTAAAACCCTACTCTCCTTTTATCTCACCTTCCTTTTTTTTGTGGTTTCCCTTACTCCCTTTTCCTCCTTCTTTCTTTCCCTTTTTTCCCCTCTCCTATTTTATTTTATTCCTTGAAAGTACCTTATTCTTACCATAGGAACTATAAACATTGCATGGCCTCATAGCAGTATTCGCAGACAAAAAACTGCACAGCTTTGTGTTCAATACCTACAAAATCTAAAACTCCTTGGACTAAACTTTGAAAATAATTGTTCCAGTGACAAAGCAACCAGATTATTTGGTTCAATATCTTCGCTTTTGCAAGAACTCTGAGTGATTTTGACTAAGTTCCATCAATACCGTAATTCTCAGATTTTATACTAGAAATGTTATTTGTGTGTGAAGCAATTTCATTTTCTAATAATCTTTTAATATTCCCATTGTTCCTATAGGAAAAAAAAAAACTTCAGCCAAAAACATTCTAAAACAGCTTAAGTAGTCACAATTACGTCAGGTAAATATCTCAACTATTTATTTAGATCATTAAAACCTGTGTATTCTGATCCTAAGTTGTTGAACCAAAATGATTTTTGGTGTTCCAACTATACATATTTCAAGGCTTGTTACAATTGTGGGTTTTAACAGTTTTCTCTAAACTTTCATACCATAGATACAGGAAAATTATCGCATGGTACTATATATAATACAATCTTCATTATCATTAAATAAAGTCAGGCTATACCAGTAAAGATACCTGGAATAGATGTTTTACCCTTGGTAGTTTATTTCACTCCACATCTCCTCTTCGGGTTGTAATAATTTCCACGGTAAGAAGAGGGTGGGGGTGAGTAAAATGGGTGAAAGTGGTCAAAAGGTACAAACTTCCGGTTATAAAATAACAGTCATGGGCATATAATGTACAGCATGGCAACTATAGTTAGGAATACTGTACTACATACCTGAAAGTTGCTAAGAGAATAGATCTTAAAAGTTCTCATCACAAGAAAAAAAAATTTGTTAACTCTAGTGACGAATGTTACCTAGTCTTGTGGTGGTCATTTCACAATATATACAAATATCGAATCATTATATTGTACATCTGAAATGAATATAATGTTATATGTCAATTATATCTCAATTTAAAATTCTCAACAATAAAAAAAAATTATTATATGATGGGGAGAGGGAGAGAGATGACTGTTCTTCTCAGAAGAACCTTCAAAAAAGGGAAAAGTCAGTCAAGAGCCAGATGTGATTACAGAACAATTTGATTACAAATGGGAAATTAAAAATCCTGAAGGCAATAACCAAATAGTTCAAAGGTAATCAATAGAGTCAGGAAATTCAAACTTAAATTCCCAAGTTGAATCTTGAGCTGGATTAGTCCTATTTAATTATGTGATGTTTAAAAGTTAAAAGATATCTGAATCTTTATTTAGTTAAAAGTAGGACCTGAGGATTGTGTAATTATCTTTCTTTAGTAATTTTTAGCGACATATATATTTCTTCGGAATATTACATTAAATCTCATTCTATCTCGAGTAAAATATGCAGTTAAAGGGAAAAAATGAACAAAAAATTATTTGTAAATGTAGTGCACAGAGTTATTTATGCTTAGAAATTATAAAAATAAGCTCTTAGCATTCCTGACTTTACTTACCAAATGGTTTAATTAGCTGAATTTTCTACCCTTTCTTTCTTTTAACAATTAGTATACCTCTTGTGCTAGTATTGATTCATCTTCCAGTAAATGGTTACTCCTAATGATAGTTGTCTGGGAAGTAATACAAGAGATATTCTCTTGTACACAAAGTCTTTTAAGAAGGAAGGTAATGATGAGCTTTAACAACTGAGAGAGAAGGAAAGTGGGTAAGTGACATTTGGGTTACTTAAGTGAAGCATGTTGAGATGGGCTGTTCTACATGATTCTATGTTTCAGTTCCTGATGAAAACCCAACAAACAGGTAAAACATTTCCTCTCACCAATATTTATCATGGAGTTGTCAAAGACCATGTCATCTATTTCTGTAAAAATTGAAAACTTCCAAGTCACTGCCAAATGTTGGAATATTATAACCAGTCATTTGAAAATTTTAACCACTGTAAACGAGCAAAACCTAAGTTCTGTGCTATTTATAAAAACAAAGATGCTTAAGAAAATCACTAATTCGTTTTATATACTAATTACAAATTCAAACCCTGCTTAGAAAACTCATAGCCTCATTCAATATGGCATGTATATACTTTAACTTTTAAAAAATTATTCTGTATTCTACATCTTTTTCATTATTAAATGGGCCTTTCCTGATCCTAGAGACCAGATTTCCTTATTATACTCTCTCATCGGACTCTGTGAAATTTCTTTGCAGCATTTAAATAGTTACAATTCTACATTAGACATTATTTAATTAAAATACTTCCCCTGCTAGATAGACATTTCTAACCTGAAAACAGCATGAAGAATGGAGCTCAGTGCCTAGAACATTGTGATGGGGTTCAGGACACACTACCCCAAAATATGGCACCTTAACATATTGGATATTTTTAATTTTTTGGTTCTAGTGTATGACCTTTATTTCATGAAACCTTTTGAGAATTATTATGGGGGTTTTGAGGTTTCCCCTACAAGAAGAAATTTCCATGAGTCTTGTTCACCCTTGAATATTGTAGCCTCACATACAGCATATGCTCAATAAATTAATGACTAAAGTTCGTTTTGTCAGGACTGACAAAAGAGGACCACAGTGGCTAAGAAACATCCACAACTGAACTGAAATATGACATCACAGCTAAACAAATATGTTATTCTATCTCCCAGGACCTACAACTCGCAATCTGATATACGTACGAAACAGGTAAACTTTCTAGTTCACATTGAACTTGTAGGAGTTCTTTATTGAAGAGGTGCACTAAAAATTGGGATTTAGAAAATAGTGGCGCTTGGACAGGCCTAAACAGTCTTCTATAACGAGTAGAGGGATGGAGGTGAGAGTAAGTGTGGTACATCTGAGGAATGTGGGCAACACAATTTGTTCTGGGATAAATTATGATAAGATTAGATACAGGTTAAGGCCTTGAAAAGCAAACTAGAATAGATACAAATCAGCTACACCCACCAGGATGGCTAAAACAAAAATAGAAAATACCAAGTACTGGCATGGATATGGAGTGGCTGGAACTCTCATACACTGCTTATAGGGGTGCGAACTGGCACAACTGCTTTGGAAAACTATTTGGCATTGCCTAATGAGCTTAAACATACCAACAGTTCCATTTTGGGTATACACCTAAGAGAAACGTGTTCATATGTTCAACAGAAGACATACACAAGAATGTTGATAGACCAAACTTGAGACTTCCCAAATGCTCATTAACAGAAAATAGATAAATTCTGGTGCGTTTGCACAGTGGAGTATACAGCAGTGAGAAGAATGAACTACAGCTAGAGCAACTAGGAAGATAACTCTCACAAATAGTGTTGAGTCAGATGCAGTAGGGTACATATTAGATGACTTCATTTACATAAAATATGCAAATGAACAAAACTAATCATGCTGTTGGAAGTCAGGATGGTAGTTTTCCTTGTGTAGGGGGTGCAGTGCTTAGAAAAGGGCATGAGAAAGGCTTCTGGGCATTGGCAATGTTCTGTGTCCTGATCAGCTGCTGTTTATACGTATAAGGTCAGTTTGTAGAAAATCCTTGAGCTGCACAATTACGATTTGTGCAGTATTCTGTCTGTAGGTTAAAGTTCAATAAAATGTCCCCCAGCCCTACCATTAAAACCTGTTACAGAGCTCTTGTATTATTTCAATAGTAATTAATTTATATTTTGTGATTTACTACTTCAGGTTTTAAAGGTTCACTATCTGCTGGTGAAGTAGTCCTTTTTTTTTTTTATTTAGCGAAATGTATCCTTTCAGAATTATTACTCAGTTTGATCAGTAAACCTGAGTTTATCCTAATTATATTTATATAATGAGCTTGATTATTTTATAGGCTTCTAGCATATCCCAAATCTTTTAATCTATAATCAGTTTTCTCTCTTTCTCTTTTCTCTCTGTCTCTCACACACATCTTTTACACACTTCTAAAAAAAAATTAGAGCCTAAGTGTTACACAGATTTTTAGATGTAAGTATCCTGATACCCAGCTCAGCACTCTTCTTCCTGTGTCTCCACGGTGTAAGACAAGAGCTGGGTGCCTCTGGGGGACATCCCTGATGTAAGTGCTGCCATTGCCATTTTGTGACAACATGGGGCTCTACAGTCATTTGGACCAAGATATAAAATTGACCCTATCGTGGCGAGGTCGGGGAATTCAAGAAATTAGAATTCACATCAAAATGATATCAACATTTATTTAAAGTATTTGACTTCTAGGGAACATGGTAATTCTTCCTGTATTCTAAAGAGAATTTTCCAATTAAAAAACTTCTAATCATTATTTCTAGAATGTGACAAAAAGTCATCTTTGAAAACTTAGGTACAATTAAGCTTTTTTTTAATTCTTAAACTTATGATTATTTATTTATTTATTTATTTATTTATTATTTTTGGCTGCGTTCAGTCTTCATTGCTGCCCGTGGGTTTTCTCATTGCCATGGCTTCTTTTGGTACAGAGCACGGACTTCAGTTTGTGGTGCGCAGGCTCAGTAGCTGTGGCTCGCAGGCTCTAGAGCACAGGCTCAGCAGTTGTGGTGCACGGGTTTAGGTGCTCTGCGGCATGTGGGATCTTCCCGGACCAGGGCTCTAACCGGTGTCCCCTGCATTGGCAGGCAGATTCTTAACCACTGCGTCACCAGGGAAGTTCCTATGATTAATTTTAAGAAGTCCCTCCAAGAGCCATTCTGCAAGCTCAGTGAAGATACGGGAATGTGGTAGACAATCAGGAGTGCCCCCCATCAAGGGCCTGCTTTGCTGAGTGCTGAGCTCCGCTTGAAGCTGAGCAAGCTTCAGCAAGTGCCAGCAGAGGACAGTGTGTGCTCACCTTATGTCTCTGAGTCACCCCCACTGCTCTGACAGATGCGGTTGAACAGGTCTCTCCCGTTGGGGGAACCAACACTTTTAGCTAACTCAGGACTTTGCCAGCTGAAATCAGGGCATGTATGTTTGCTTTAAATTTCATAATGAATCTAACTTGATAGTAAGTTTAACCCTAATATAAATTATACTAAGACAGGGACTTTTTTCCCTTCTCATAAATGAAATTTTGCCTTCCTTTTTGGATTGATATTGAACATAATTATATCTGCTCTGCCTTGTTACCCTTTACATAAGCCTTTCCAAATATCCCCAAACTTCCCAGCAATCTAATGGGATAGGTGATATTTCTCTTTGAGAAGAATTGACCAATTCTAAAAGAAATGAGATGGCTTTTTGGCGGGGAGGTGGGGGGGGGGTGTGAACAGAATTATTTATTTATTTATTTGTATTAGAGTATAGCTGATTTGCAATGTGTTAGTTTCAGGTGTACAGCAAAGTGAATCAGTTATATATATATATATTATTTTTCAGATTCTTTTCCCATATAGGTTATTACAGAATATTGAGTAGAGTTTCCTGTGCTATACAGTAGGTCTTTGTTAGTTATCTATTTTATATATAGTGTGTATCTGTTAATTCCAATCTCCTGAGATGACTTTTTTAAATAAATCATTCAGTAAGAGACAGTACCAATTGTCAAAGTGTGCTCTGAAATTATGAATTCTTCACATTTTCATTCACGATGTCCTGGTAATTTTTCCAATTGTCATCAGTCTCTTTATCAGTAAGTCCATTCATGGAACTTTATAGAAAAGAAATCCCATATTGTGGTAATCATTTGTCAATATATATGTATAACAAATCATCATGTTGTTCACCTTAAATAAATATGTCAATTATATCTGAATAAAGCTAGAAAAAAAAGAAAAGGGACTAAGGCCGAAACCCCAAATTAAATACATATTATCTCAACAATAGATAAGGCTGAAATTTTAATTCATGAGAAAATTAAAGTTGGGTTTTTTTTTCCAACCAATAAAGAGATTTTAATTTCAGTTTAGTAATGGTATGGGAGAAAACAAAAAAACACTTTTGCATAAATCCTCTTTGGATAACGATGCCTATTAAGAGATGAGGTATTTCTATTGTTAAGAAGAAACAACATACCCTAAATGGAGTCACTTGTGTTAAGTCCACGTCACCGTCACCAAACCAGTTTATTACCTAACCTAATTGCAGTCTCACCTTCCCAGAAGTGAAACCTTTGACCAGTCAACCTATAATTAGCTGGTTGGCACTGAGGGAGGTAATCCGTACAGGCCCTCTGGTTCCCTTTAGGAGGGTGACCTTGCCTGAAACAATGCATTCTTTGCTAATAACTTCCTTTTCTCACAGCCCTTCCACCTTTAAAAACCTTTCCTTTTGGGCTTCCCTGGTGGCGCAGTGGTTGAGAGTCCCCCTGCTGATGCAGGGGACGCGGGTTCGTGCCCTGGTCCGGGAGGATCCCACATGCCGCGGAGAGGCTGGGCCCGTGAGCCATGGCCGCTGGGCCTGCACGTCCGGAGCCTGTGCTCCACAACGGGAGAGGCCACAGCAGTGAGAGGCCCGTGTACCGCAAAAAAAAAAAAAAAAAAAAAAAAACCTTTCCTTTTTTACAGTTTAGAGGAGCTCCCTTCTATTTGCTAGATGGGGTGCTGCCGGATTCATGAATCATTTAATAAAACCAATTTGATTCTTGAATTTACTCAGTTGAATTTTTGTTTTACACTATGCAGCCGATTTGGAAGATGATATTCCCACCGCCTTCAAATACTTTCCTGTAGTTAAGGGTTGGTAGGAAATTGAGTAAGATGGGAGACACTTCCTTATTGCAAAATATAAGAAGTTGGAGAGGTTGAAAGGCAAGCTCTGCATTCTCAGGATTCTTTAAAATGTCTCACTATTTTATCAATGGAACAGGATAGAAAGCCCAGAGATAAACTCACGCACATATGGTCAACTTATCTTTGATAAAGGAGGCAGGAATGTACAGTGGAGAAAGGACAGCCTCTTCAATAAGTGGTGCTGGGAAAACTGGACAGGTACATGTAAAAGTATGAGGTTAGATCACTCCCTAACACCATACACAAAAATAAGCTCAAAATGGATTAAAGACCTAAATGTAAGGTCAGAAACTATCAAACTCTTAGAGGAAAACATAGGCAGAACACTCTATGACATAAATCACAGCAAGATCTTTTTTGACCCACTTCCTAGAGAAATGGAAATAAAAACAAAAATAAACAAATGGGACCTAATGAAACTTCAAAGCTTTTGCACAGCAAAGGAAACCATAAAAAAAGACAAACAGACAACCCTCAGAATGGGAGAAAATATTTGCAAATGAAGCAACTGACAAAGGATTAATCTCCAAAATTTACAAGCAGCTCATGCAGCTCAATGACAACAAAACAAAAAACCCAATCCAAAAATGTGCAGAATACCTAAATAGACATATCTCCAAAGAAGATATACAGACTGCCAACAAACACATGAAAGAATGCTCAACATCATTAATCATTAGAGAAATGCAAATCAAAACTACAATGAGATATCATCTCACACCGGTCAGAATGGCCATCATCAAAAAATCTACAAACAATAAATGCTGGAGAGGGTGTGGAGAAAAGGGAACACTCTTGCACTGCTGGTGGGAATATGAATTGGTTCAGCCACTATAGAGAACAGTATGGAGGTTCCTTAAAAAACTACAAATAGAACTACCATATGACCCAGCAATCCCACTACTGGGCATATTCCCTGAGAAAACCAAAATTCAAAGAGTCATGTAAAAAAAAAAAAAAAAAAAAAAAAGAGTCATGTACCAAAATGTTCATTGCAGCTCTATTTACAATAGCCCGGAGATGGAAACAACCTAAGTGCCCATCATCGGATGAATGGATAAATGGATAAAGAAGATGTGGCACATATATACAATGGAATATTACTCAGCCATAAAAAGAAACGAAATTGAGCTATTTGTAATGAGGTGGATAGACCTAGAGTCTGTCATACAGAGTGAAGTAAGTCAGAAAGAAAAAGACAAATACCATATGCTAACACATATATATGGAATTTAAGAAAAAAAATGTCATGAAGAACCTAGGAGTAAGACAGCAATAAAGACACAGACCTACTGGAGAACAGACTTGAGGATATGGGGAGGGGGAAGGGTGAGCTGTGACAGGGCAAGAGAGAGGCATGGACATATATACACTACCAAACGTACGGTAGATAGCTAGTGGGAAGCGGCCGCATAGCACAGGGAGATCAGCTGGGTGCTTTTTGACCACCTGGAGGGGTGAGAGGGAGGGAGACGCAAGAGGGAAGAGATATGGGGACATATGTATATGTATAACTGATTCACTTTGTTATAAAGCAGAAACTAACACACCATTGTAAAGCAATTATACTCCAATAAAAAAAAAGTCTCAGTATTTTGATGACCCTTATCAGTTTAATCTTTTCCCTTTAGTTAACAAAGTAACTCAATCATTTCATATTTTGTTCACAGCCAATTGTGGAAGAGAATCTCTCCTATTCAACTCAGAGACTTTCAGGGAACGTGTGTCTGGAGAATATTTTAGAAACATGAGACATGATTGTACTTAAAATATGACAGTAAGAAGAGAGACAGGATCTCTCTTCTTAACAGTAAACTGTTAAGAAGAGAGATCCATAACCTTGGTCTTTTTTTTCCTGGATGAATTCAGGAAAATGCCAGTCTTAACCTGGCATTTTAAGTCTTATCAAACAAGTTGTAGATGGTGAATTAAGTTACCATAAGTTTCTGTTTGGTGCTGGGAAAAAAGAAAAAGATCCTGGATGTTTGGAGGGGGGTTGTTTGTTTGTTTGTTTTCACCTCAAAATGATCAAAAATTGCTCTGGCGTGTCATTTCTAGTCAAAGTTAGTGTTTTTGAATAATAAATGTGAAGAAACTTGAGGTCCACCATGACTTTCACATTTATGACTCAGAGATTTATATGTAAAAGAAAACAGTTATAAATATGACTTATGCAGATAATTATCTCCTCCTCATTTCTCCTTAATTGTAGGGATCTATTGTCAGGGAGGGGGAAGTTTCCCTTCTACCCCTCTTGAGTTCTTGTGGCTGACCTAATAATCACATTGACACAAGACAGATTAACAGGAGAAAAAGAAAAATTTTAATTCATGAGCGTGGAGGCCTCATAAAAATGGGAACTAAGAAGTGGCCAGAGCAGACAGTTTTTATACTTTTTAGACAAAACAAAAAACAAATTTGTGAGGAATTGATAGGACAAAAAAACTTAGGTTTTGGGTGCCCAATGAGTGAAGCATCATAGAGTTTGGGATTGGGGTAGTGAATTAAAGAAGTAACAATGTTTTTTATACAAGCTTCTTGACCCCCAAATTTATATCTAGCTTATTAAGGGTGTTCTTCTATCTCCAGATACAAGGAGTGCACCTTTCACATGAGAGATTTATTAAGTAACTTTATTTATTAAGTAATAATTCAAAAAGTCAATATACCACTGAAGCACATTTTGGAACAGCTTACCCTGGGCCACAACAGTTCCCTCCTCTGAAACATACCTGGAAGACTCACATATTAAAGCTGAGCTGCTGACTGCAGAGAGAGAGAAAGTGTTAGTAAAGTCCTCCATTTCACTGAATAATTTTCTTAGTTCTGAGGTCAGTTCAGTTAAACAGTTATATCTCATTTCAGGAGGCAGTGATGCAGATGGGCTCCCAAAGCTAGTCCTATGGTACAAACAATCAGGCCTTTAATAAGAGGCATTTATATGGAAACAAAAGAAAAAACAATGGTTAATGATTGGAGCAGATTATAAGCCAGTTTCTGAGCCCAGAGGGCAGTCAGTCAAAAAGATTTCTAGATGTCAGTGTCATGCATCTTTTGCAGTTTGAAATGTCTCTGATGATGTCATTGGGTGTTCAGGTGAGGTTTCTGAGAGACTCATACAGAAACAGGCACAAGGATTGTTTAAATGTGAGCTGTTTGTGGTAATTTCTCTGAAGTTTATATCAAACCACCTCGCTTCAGTTTGCAGGATTTCAGAAAAAAGGCAGTTTTAGTTCTCGATGATTCCAAATCAAAAGGATGTGAGAAGACTGGAAATGTTAGAGAGTTATAGCCAGATTTTGGAGGAAACTAGAAAAATTCAGGATCCAGTCCAGTTTTCAGGAAATAACAAAACCTCAAGGAATATTAATAGCACTAGAATCTAATATCCACAAGTGTGTATTATAGTTTCTATTGAAACATAATTTTTCTCTCTAAAATCACCCTCATTTCTATCAAAGATAGCCAAATTAAGACTGATTTGTTTGCAAAATAAGTTTAGATTTGATAAACTTGGTCTGATTATGTATATAAGTACAGCAAGAATAGCAGTTGGCCATATAGGTTCTTTTGTTATTTTTAATTTTTTTTAATTTTTTAAAATTTTTGGCTGCATTCCGTCTTTGTTGCCTCGCATGGGCTTTCTCTAGCTGCGGTGAGCAGGGGCTACTCTTCATTGCAGTGCCCAGGCTTCTCATTGTGGTGGCTTCTCTTGTTGCAGAGCACGGGCTCTAGGCGCAAAGGCTTCAGTAGTTACAGCACGTGGGCTCCGTAGTTGTGGCTCGCGGGCTCAGTAGTTGAGGCTCACGGCTCTAGAGCGCAGGCTCAGTAGTTGTGGCACATGGGCTTAGTTGCTCCGTGGCATGTGGGATCCTCCTGGACCAGGGATCGAACCCGTGTCCCCTGCATTGGCAGGCAGGTTCTTAACCACTGCACCATCAGCAAAGTCCCCATATAGGCTCTTTTAAATCTGCTCTGCTTGAACTTTTCATAATGAATTTCCAGATTGAACTTTAAATGCTTCTCAAGGCCTGGAAACCACACCAAAGACTTATCATCAGACTCACCTATAATACCTATGAATTTGGGTGAATTTCTCTCTTCTTGAGGTCCCCAAAATATCCTGAGGTTCCTGCACCTGCCAGGAAGTGACCTTCCTTACTCACCTGATAAGGCTGCCGGGAATCCTGTAAGTAAGGTACCAGGCTGATTTTCCAAGGGGCTTTATTGGCTCCATAAAGTCAACCTTTGTTCCTTCAAACTGTCTAGTCATATCTGAGTCTACATGTCTGAGTTTCATATATGACATTCTAGTCAAAGCCTTGGTAATATAACTAAATGTTTCCAATTGTGTCCTTTTATAAGGAGAACAGATTCTTATTGAACTTATGCAATAACTATATTGCCAAGAAAATAATACTTACTGAGAGTTTCTGAATTCTGAAGTGATCAGGTATGGAGAAAAAGATAAATGTTTCAATTCTGCTTACAAAGGTATAATTTACTAAGTTGCTGTAAGTCTTTAAAACAGTCCTTGTATCTAGAAAACAAAAGATTTAAAAAACAGTAATATTTGAGGCAAAAAGTCATAAAAATTATAATCATATTCATCAGTTCATTCAATCCTATGTAATTAATCCTTGTTCTCCTTGAGTCAAGTTTTTCCATTAGATCTGTCAACCTTGCCTGATGACTGAGGGTGATAGGGACAGTGATAATCCCAAGAAGTTTGCAAGGCTTTTGTTAAGGCTCTTATGAATTGCCTAGTGAAGTCAATGTCTTGATCACTGAAGGCTGTTGAAGGTATACCCAAGTAGGAAACATCTTTCCATTTTTTTGCTATTATGAGGGCATCGGACTTGCAGCAAGGGGAGGCTTTAACCCATCTGGAAAACATACACATCATAATAAGTATGTTTTGATAACCTATACTAAGTATCCATTGAATGAAGGCCAGTGCAGGTGTTCAAAGGGTCCAGAGGGAAGAGGTCTGAGTCCTCTGGGGACAAAAATAGTTGATTTCTTCTCCAGGGTTATGAACCTGACAGGTCAGGCATTGTTGGTAGACTGTTTTTGCAATTTTATAGAAGTCTTCCCACCAATGTCTACTTACAACTTGAGTCATCTTAAATGCACTATGGTGGGTGAAGGAATGCAAAACAAAAACAAAAAATGAGGTTTGTCAGGAAGCTGGAAGAACAAAGCAGCCATCTTGGGTTTCCTATGGCCCTCACCGTTGTTTAATTTACAGCTCTTGTTTATCCATCTTAATTTCTCTGATTCAGGAGCAGACTGTTGCCATGTTATAAGGCCATCAGGATGGCAAAAGTCGGGCAATAAGGGATCAATTTTTTTTGCAGAAGTAGAATAGACTTCATCTACATGTGCCAAAATCTTTACAGATTCTGTTGTTGTTGCCTTTGCGTGAGTCAAAGCATTTCCCTGATACTTAAGTTCAGTCCTTTTAGTGTGAGCCTCAATTTTGATAACATTTTATGCCAAGACATATAAGACTTTCAGGAATTTCACATAGTTTCTGGAACACGTATATTACATACCTATACAGACTCAACATAAAGAAGGCTTAACATTACTTCTTGACAATGCTTCCTATGTAATTTAACATATCAAATGCACCTAATTAATTTAATATATTTTTATAAGGAGAGAGAACAAATCTTTGAGATATTTCAGGGGCCCTCTGAAATACCTTATATCTCAAAGTTAGTTCTAAGTCAAAAGGACTCATTTAGATTTGATTTGGGGGAATTTTGTCAAAAATATCAAAAAGGTTTTAAAACAGTCAAATAGGTCACTGTGAAACAATGCTTAGTCATATATTTAACCAAAATAATAAAGACGTCATAGGCAAATATAGAAGGTTACATAGTCCAGAGCAAAACTTATCTCTTTTAATATTGAGAGGATTTGGTTTACTTAAGTAATCAAAGAACTGATAAAGACAACATAGAACATAAGTGATTATTTTGACAAGACATAAGATTTTTTTTTCTTCCCCTAGGCAGATTACTTAAAGAACAATTTTTCATAATCTCTTATTGTCAAGAACAGAACAATAGGAAAAAAAAAAGAGAAAAAAAACCCAACACTGTTCTTTTAACAGAGAAAAAACAAAATTCCATTTTACACCAGTTTACTTTTGACATTAAAACTTATTTACTTAATTAAATTCATTCCAATCTTACTCAGTCCTGACAACACATAAAATTCCTTTCTAGGGGCTTCCCTGGTGGCGCAGTGGTTGAGAATCTGCCTGCCAATGCAGGGGACACGGGTTCGAGCCCCAGCCCGGGAAGATCCCACATGCCGCGGAGCGGCTGGGCCCGTGAGCCATGGCCGCTGAGCCTGTGCTCCGCAATGGGAGAGGCCACAACAATGAGAGGCCCGCGTATCGCAAAAAAAACAAAACAAAACAAACAAACAAACAAAAAATTCCTTTCTAAAGATTCCTTTACAAATATTTACAACTTTTTATGCCCATTTTAGTTTGTCCCTTGTTTTCCTTCCCATTTAGAATTAACCAGCTTTAGGATAAAATCACTTTCTATTTCTTTAACAAAAACATCTCCATACCTTATACATTTTCTTACTCAAAAACACATCCTATTTCTATTATTACACTGTTGGTTTTAACCACATATATTAGTTAGAATTCTTAATCCTTTGAAATCTTAATTTTTTAGTGAAAATAAAGAAGTAAACAATTGTGAACTGTATTAAAATTTTATGTCTTGGCAAACTTATAAATACATTTTATAATTTCTAGAAACATACACTACTTCATAGTACAAGCTTTCAATAAAGCACCAAACATATTTACTAATAGACCCAAACATACTTAGTCTCTCTAATAAGAGGTCAAAAGTAGGTAAACTTAGACTTGTTTGGCAATTAATGTTCTAGTATCTTATCTTATTTGGAAATGATCTAGACATTCAATGAATTTCAATCATTTAACTTAGCAAAACTCAAAGGGTGTAAGTTACCAAAGAGATTTAGGAAATTACGTAGACATATCATAAAACAATTATTGTTAAAAAGTTCACCTAAAAAGTCTTATCTCATTTACATCTACTTAGTTCATTTGTTCTTTTTTTTTTTTTAATCATTTATTTTTGGCTGTGTTGGGTCTTCGTTGCTGCGTACGGCATTCTCTAGTTGTGGCAAGCAGGGGCTATTCTTCATTGGGGCATGCAAGCTTCTCATTGCGGTGGCTTCTCTTGTGGCGGAGCATGGGCTCTATGTGCATGGGCTTCAGTAGTTGTGGCGCGTGGGCTTCAGTAGTTGTGTCACGTGGGCTCAGTAGTTGTGGCTCACGGGCTTAGTCACTCCATGGCATGTGGGATCTTCCTGGACCAGGGCTCGAACCCATGTCCCCTGCATTGGCAGGCAGATTCTTAACCACTGTGCCACCAGGGAAGCCCAATTCATTTGTTCTTAATAATCATACATAGATTACTCATGAAAATTTCATGAGACATTAAAGCAGTTAGTCATTATCAAGTGTTTTATTTTTCTGACAAAATTTGCAACAGAGAGAAACATTTGCCCTTTGACTAACAAACCCAGGTAGAACAAAAGTTATTTATATGCATTATATTTAATGCTAATTCTGAAGACATGCCTATATTAATTAAATAAACAAGCTTAAAATTAGCTGTTATTTACTAAAGAATATCCTAGATCACATAAACTTGAAAAACATTTGAGTTATTTTTTATTACATTTTAAAGATTTTTTTATATGAGTGCTTGTTTGTTTAAGTCAATTAAATAGAACTCTTATAAATTAATTTTGGCAATACCATGCAGAGGTAGAAGGATACCATATTTATAACATACACATATAGACATATAGAAAGACACAACAAGAGATCTCATAGTTTCCATTTTAAAACTTTAGGTACAATACAAAACTCACTAGTTTATAAATGACAGTTGGAATAGCTATGATTATTCCTTCAGATGGCTAAAGTCTTTTATTATTTGTGGAGAAGACTATTAAGATCTGTATTTGTTGTTGACAAGCAATTTTAAGGAGGCTATTTGGGCAAGAGAGTACTTTTAACAGCTTGTGTTGAAAAAGGCCTCTTTCCCTTTTCTTTCCTTTAGTTTCAGATCTACCAATTGAGCTAATCTGGGCTCAGGATGTGGGCTGTGTCTACATTTCAAAGACATGATAAGATTTATAACTTTAAGGGACAGAGAAAGAAAATGTAAGTTTTCTCTTAGGAGTTTTGTAGTATATTTGTCTGTTGTCATAAGTCTTAAGGTAATTTTTTTTGTCTCAACAGGACAATTTTGCTCCAGTATCTTGATCTTTTATAATATCTACAAGATATTGAGAAATTTGAGAGAAACAGGCAAGGCCTTGGGACTGGTAAAGTTAGATGGGCCTTGGCTTGTTTCTAGTGTTGTACTGCTGGTTGTGTAGACATTTGCAAGACAGACAGTTGTTTCTATTAACCCTTGAATATTGGACTCCAGCTGATTTATTTCCCGATTATTTGTAGGAGGGCCTGGGAATTGCTGAGGAGACAGGGCAATTTTTAAGAAGGGGAATTTATGATGGACTTTTGTTTTCAGTCTGATTTTTGTTCTTTCTTCTTAATAAGGGATTCCTTACGGCCACTTATACTTATCTTTTTCTCCTTTCAGTTTGATCCTCCCGTAAGTACCAGTGTGACGGTTGTTTATGAGAGCTCTCTCTCAAAAAAAAAAAAAAATTCCTTTAAAATATAGTCAATTAGCCAAAGATGCAAGAGGCATATTCTCACAAGAGAATATGTAGCCCTCACAAGATCCAGAAAGTTCACTCTCGGAGATAGTCTAAGAAAGTAAAAGCCTTTCATTACTATAGGCAATAAGAATGGTACAGTGGAAACAGTGCCTCTCGTGTCCCACAAAAATGTGGGGTTCCTCACAGCCATAGACCCACTAATTTATGCCATCAGGCAGTTGCTACTGGAATGGGACTTTTCCAGCATTAACAAGAAACAAAGGTTGAGTTGATAAAGGCCCTTTACGGGACTTCCCTGGTGGCGCAGTGGTTAAGAATCAGCCTGTCAATGCAGGGGACACTGGTTCCAGCCCTGGTCCGGGAAGATCCCACATGCTGCGAGCAACTAAGCCCATGTGCCACAACTACTGAAGCCCGTGTGCCTAGAGCCTGTGCTCCGCAACAAGAGAAGCCACCGCAATGAGAAGCCCATGCACCAAAATGAAGAGTAGCCCCGCTCGCCGCAACCATGTGCAGCAACGAAGACCTAATGCAGCCAGAAATGAAAAAAAGGGGCCCCTTATGAACTTGGACCCCTTATAACAAAATCCCCTGAAAGCTGGGATGGCCAAACAAAGAGCATGCTCATTGTGACTTCGTGTCTCAGAACCCTATTCTATTCAATGGGACATCAGATGCACCCTAGTAAGTGCACCTTCTGCATGGTGGAAACCAGAGAGAATATTCTCACTGGACACAAAGCCAACTCTCCAGACATAGAACAAGGAAGAAGGAAAAACCTCATCTGTTTTTTATATATAGGAACCACAGCAAAGTCTATCTAAATAGACACCAGTCTGATGAGAACTGTTAACTCACCAGTCTGTACGGTCAGCTTGCAAGCAGACTTATAGGACCCATGCCTGCGGTCTGCCCTGTTTCTTCCTCATTATGACAAACAACACAATAGACAGAGACAAAGAAAAAGTGACCCTCTCTGGGAGGAAAAGAATCCCCAAGAGTCGCTAAGTCCAAGGGACTAGCTCCACAAATATTTTCTCCCACTAATCTAAATTGAGAGAGAGAGAAAAGGGGCTTTCACCGCTTTCCCTTCCACCAGACCTTGCAGGCAGAGATCTGGGAGGCTGACGTGGTAAGAAATCTTAACTTCTGTTGGCCTTTGTCAAATGTCCAGGATTCCTCAGTTGCAGCAGCTTTAAGGCAGGAAACAAGGTCCAGCCAGCCTCCTGCCTGACTCGCCAACTGTTAGAGAGGGGGGAATTGCCCCCTCTACTCATCTTGAGTTCTTGTGGCTGAACTAATAATAACATTGACACAAGACAGGTTAGCAACAGAAAAGGAGCAAATTTTAATTCATGAGCATGGAGGTCTCATAAAATGGGAACTAAGAAGTGGCCAAAGTAGGCAGCTTTTATACTTTTTAGACAAAGAAACAATACATTTTGTGAGGAATTGATAGGACAAAAAAACTTAGGTTTTAGGTACCCACCCAATGAGTGAAGAATCCAAACAGAGTTTGGGATCGGGGTAGTGAATTAAAGAAGTAACAATCTTTGTTTATACAGGCTTCTTGGCCTCGAATTCTGGGGACAAGGGAGTCCT
Organism: Globicephala melas; assembly: GCF_963455315.2. NCBI lineage: Eukaryota > Metazoa > Chordata > Mammalia > Artiodactyla > Delphinidae > Globicephala > Globicephala melas. The sequence goes on along the minus strand of NC_083314.1, from coordinate 100,109,310 downwards.
ACCTCCAGATGCAGGGCGTGCACCTGCTTTCAGGGAGACAGAAGGCAGGGTCAGAGTATCCCTCTTGCATTGGCTATCTCTTAAGTAACTTTAATTCAAAATAATCAATATGCCACCAAGGCACATTTTGGGGTATACTACCCTGGTCCCCAACTTTATGATTCAGGTCATTATGATTCTAAATTCAGAGCCTGGAAAAAGAGAAGCTTTAGAGGTTAAGTTGATCTGCACAATAAAGAGTTGGAAAAAACTGGGAAAGAAAAGAGAACTGTTGGAAAGTTAGATGAAAAGAGTGACATAGCTGAGTTCATCCCCACCCCACCTCCCTCCACCTACCACCTGAGTAAATGAATATTTCTATGTTTTCTCAACTCTGAGTCTTGCTGGGAAGGAAGATCCTTCAGATCAAGTGTAGAGTAATATTTTTATGAAGTAAAATGAAATTCACAGTTAGTGTTCAAACATCTGTTTAACTCTAAGCTTTAGCAAGAGATGCTACCCAAAACGCTGACAATTCAATTTGTTATTCTTTTTTTTTTTTTTTTTTGCGGTACGCGGGCCTCTCACTGTTGTGACCTCTTCCATTGCGGAGCACAGGCTCCGGACGCACAGGCTCAACGGCCACGACTCACAGGCCCAGCCGCTCCGCGGCATGTGGGATCTTCCCAGACCGGGGCACGAACCCGTGTCCCCTGCATCGGCAGGCGGACTCTCAACCACTGCGCCACCAGGGAAGCCCTGTTATTCTTTAAAAAAAATTTTTTTATTGCTGTATAGTTGATTTACAATGTGTGCCAATCTCTGCTGTACAGCAAAGTGACTCAGTTATACACATATAGACAATTCTTTTTTTTTATATTCTTTTCCATTATGGTTTATCACAGAATATTGAATATAGTTCCCTGTGCTATACAGAAGGACCTTGTTGTTTATCCATCCTATATATGATAGTTAACATCTGCTAATCCCACACTCCCAGTCCTCCTTCCCTCTCCCACACTCCTCCCCCTTGGCAACCACAAGTCTGTTCTCTATGACAATTCAATTTGATTCCCTGCAAATACCTCTCACACTCTCTGGTGGAGATGTTAACATTACCAAAGAGCAATAAACTAAAGACAGAGGAGGCTTAGGGGAATGTTTATCATTTAAAAATATTCAGAAAGTAGAAAATTTGGCACCAGCAAATTGAGAGCTGAGAGTTCAAATGAAGGAAAGATGGTCATCATCTACACAGTTCGCCAGAAGCTGGAAGAAACAATAAATCCTGAAAAATAGTAACTAGGACACAGTTCAAGATAACAGGCAGGACATTCGGGCCTTGGCTTCCCTTCGCTTCACAGACCAGTTTTAATCAGAATGCTCTGCAGGCCAGTGCAGGGAAATGAACTGTGTGTTACAGGTCTGCAAATAGAGAAAAACAGACATCGAGAGTAAGCCTTTAGAAAATTTATGGCAGTCTGACATTGCCTGATCAGTGTGATTTCTATTTCATTTTTAGTAGCTGCCTTTTATTGTGTTTTACCAAGGTACAATCCAAAATGATTCGAGGGGAAAAGAATTGGTCTTTTCACTAGGATAATTGAGAAGTTCTGCCCTAGTCACCACTGCAAAGAGATTCAAATGTGTCAAGGCTTATCTGATGTAATAGTAGAAGAGGCCCAACAGTGATGTCCTCCATGGTCTCGGGAGCTTCATAGGAACAAATTCAGTAAGAACGCCTTTGCCATAGAGGGGAACAGAATTTTGAGAACAGTTCGGTGCTTGTCAATCAACTCTATTTTCATTTTTCTCCATGGATACGTAGGTCTGAGTTCTGGAGAGAGAAAAGACTGCAAGAAATGCAGAAAGATTTTCCCTAAAGGTTTTCAAGCAGGAAACAAGCAGCACTAGCTAGAGACTTCCTCTAACTGCAGATAAAATAAGAGGGATAACACACCATTGTAAAGCAATTATACTCCAATAAAGATGTTAAAAATAAGAAGAAGAAGAAGAGGGAAAGAGACATTGCATCCCTCATAGCAGACCCTCAGTTTGCTTCGTTTGCTTCTGGTAACTGCCCAGTTTGAATAGGAGGCAGCGAGGTGGGAGCACCTAGACTCTATTTCTATGTGCTGAAAGAAGGTGGCAGTACTGGAAGTGGGTGTGATGTTTGGAAGAGCAGGGCAGCCACCATTGGGAGGCTCATGTGCAATTGAGAGCATGAGAGGTGATGCGAAGGAGATCACACAGCAGAGCCACTGCAGCAGCCAGCAAAGTGAACTTGTTTATGAGAAGTGAATCCCAGTGAAACCCAGGGTGTGTGACATTTGTAGGTGTATGCAGACCTCACAAAACCCATAGAAACTTGAGCTATTAATGTTAATATATGGAGTGGGTAGGAAGAGCACCCCTATAAAGAAGGCTGAGAAGGATCAAAGGACTACTCAGAGAAATAAGGGAAAGAGACAAGAGAGTGGCCTTAAGGAAACCAGAAGAGTATCACGGTAAAACACACAAAGAGATCAAGTATCTACTAAGTTTAGCAAAACTGAGGTCACTGGTGACCTTACTGAGAACAATGTTAATAGTGTGTTTGGTTGAAAGCCCTCCTATAATGGATCAGTGGTAAGTAAGAGGTAAGGAAGTCGAAACATCAAGTTTCACATCAAGACGAGTGTTCTTTCAAATCAGTAGATAGCAAAGGGAAGAGAAGATCAGTGGAGGATAAGGTCAAATGAGAGTTTTTTTGTTTATTGTTGTTGTTGTTGCTTTTAATAGGAGAGATTTAACCCTGTTTATATGTTGAAGGGGATGAACCACAGAGGAAGAGTAGCAATCAGAGCATTCAATGGAGTAAGCTGTCCGTGGATGAGGGTGCAGAAGCGGGCAGGATCATAGCATAGATAGAGGTATTAACCACTGAGAAAGGAGAGAGGTACAGATCAGTGAAGATACAAAATGGTTTGTACGGGGTTCCATTAGAGTTCTATTGCTGTGTAAAAAAATTACCACAAATAAATTACCATTTATTAACTCACAATTCTGTAGGTCGGAAGTCCAACATGATGTGGCTGGGTTCTCTGAGCTGAGTCTCACAGAGTGAAATCAGGGTGTTGGTCAGGTTGTAGTTCTCCTCTGGGGTTTGAGGAACTTTTCCAAGCTCATTCACATTGTTGGCAGAACTCAGTTCCTTGCAGTTGAAAAACTGAAGCCCCCAGTGTCTGGCTGGGTATCTGCTGGGGGCCCCTCTCAGCTCCTAGAGGCCTCCTGCAATTCCTTGCCACATAGTACCCATAGGCAGTTCACAGTATGGATGCTTGCTTTCCCGTAGGCCAGCCAAAGCACATCTCTCTGATCTCCTGTGACTAGCCAGGGAAATCTCTCTGCTTTTAAAGGCCCACCTGACTAGGTTTGGCCCTCCAGGGATAATCTCCCTGTCTTAAAGTCAACTGTTTAGAGACCCTAAATACATCTACAAAATCCCTTTTGCTATTAACAAAGACAAAAACTGGATAGGTAAGGGTATTAACTTTATTCAAGCTATTGCAATAGGGAGAGTATCCCAGATCCAAAGATCAGAGTATCTCAGAGATGGTTTTGCCTTAAAATTTCATAGAGAAGGGTAAACAAGTTGTAGATAGAGTGATCTACAGTTGGAGTTGTTTGCAAACAGAGAAGGTATCAGTCAGCTTAACAGGATATGTTTATTTCCTTGTGGATAGCTGGTGTATTAGTCAGGGCTCTCCAAAACAACAATAACAACAACAACAAAAAACAGAACCAAAGTGTGTATAGATAGATATGAGGAGATTTACTATAGAGATGGACTCACACAGTTATGGAGGCTGAGAAGTCCCACAACCTGCCATCTCCAAGCTAGAGAACCAGGAAATCTGGTGGTATAATTCAGATTGTGCCCAAAGACCTGAGAATCAAGGGGTTGGTGGTGTAAGTGCCAATTCCAAAAGCCCGAGAACCAAGAACTCTCACGTCTGAGGACAGGAGAAGATGGAGGTCTCATCTCAAGCAGAGAGAGGGGACTCACCCATCCTCCACCTTTTTGTTCTATTTGGCTTTTAAAGGATTGGATGACTTCCACCCAGCCCACCCACATTGGGAAGGGCCATCTACTTTACCCAGTTCAACAATTTAAATGCTACTCTTTTCCGGAAACACCCTCACAGACACACACAGAAATAATGTTTTCCCAGCTATCCAAGTATCCCAATTAAGTTGACACATAAAATTAGCCATCACAGCTAATTTCAGGGTGAAGAAAGTTCTAATCTCATCTAATCACGAGACAAAGAACAAGAAGTAGGAGGTTCTGTTGGGCCTTCTCAGTAAGTTCATACAAAAAAGGAAAGGTGTATGTTTGGCCGTGTCACAGGTAGAAGATAGTGGAGTTATCCTTACGTCTTACAAGAGTCGTGGGAAAGAGTCAACAGGAGAGTGTGAACTCTAGAATGCAAGCTCATACATCTCCAATTCTTTGTTCAAAGAATAAAGCTTTCCTTTGCTTATGAACTGAAACAAAGAAACAAACAAAAAAGTGAACAGGGAGTCTTATCTAAGTCGTATGGGGAAGGATGGTTCTTTGCAGGAAGCCCTTTCCTGGGACACAAAATTTTGATGGGGGGTGGGGGATTTCTTAACTGCTGCTCTTCTCCAAGAACATAGGGCTTAGGTGAAGTTCAACACTGTCTCTTTTGTTGAAGACGAATGAATATCCTTTTTTGCTGAACAATTCAGAGGTGAGAATAAACCTCTTGAGGAGGGTCAAGCAGGGTCCAAGAAATAATCTCTTAAAATCTCTTTTTGGTACTGTTTCTTCAAAATCAGTTGAACCATTTATGGAGAAGTGATAGAAATGTTCAGTTGTTTTAGAGTCCTGGACATCAGATATGTTAAAAAAGGAATGTCTGAAATGAAGATACGAAGTATTAATATGAAAGTTTGTACTAAAGTAAATAACCTTAAGAGCTGCACCTGAGAGTAACCTGTCCAATGGATTCTAAGAAGTTGGTGGAACACCACTCACTGAGTTCCTTGAAGTTAAGATGTTGATGCTCTTGGTGATGTGGTCCACAGCCTTGGTTACCTTTCATGTAAGGGCATATGTGACCCAGTATCTTGCCAAGCTTCTTTATTGGCCCAGACAATGGCTTGTCCAGGGAAAAATCCAACCCATGCATGGTCTGCTATGGTGATGAGTCCTTGAGTCCTTCAAGTTTTATATGAAGTGACTGGGCTTTAGCTCATGGGGTTTCTTCTGATCCTGGGATTAAAGGCCAGTGCAGCACACAAAAGGAATCTGGATGGTCAGATTTTAGTTTCTGAACACGGGAAGCACAGAGTTTGGAAAGCTTAGTTTAGAGGGTTGTAGCCAGATATTGAAGGAATCTGGAAGAATGGAACATTTGGTAAGTTTTTTTGTTTGGTTTTGTTTTGTTTTTTTTTATTTGGTAAGTTTTAATGATTTGTGTTAGGTAAGAGGATCCAGTCCAAATCATAGGTAGGTTCCTAAACTGGTTTTTCCACAAGGGTGGGGCGGGGGTGGGCCGGGGTTGGGGGGTGGGGAGGAAGTCACTTAAATCTCTACCAGAGAAGATGGAGTTTGCATATCCATCAATTACCTGTAATTTACTAAGTGAGCAAAGAGCACAAGGACAATAAACAAGGCTAGAGTCATAACTCTGACTATTGCTAACTTGGGATTAGAGTCAGAAGGGTGTGGTATTGTTTTCCACTGAAACACAAAATCTCTCTCTATAGTCACTTCCTTGTTAAAGATAACCTCAAAGAAAGATTATTTTTGATCATAAAATAAATCTGGTCTCATAAAATTTAGCCTGAATATTTACATAACTGCAGCAAAAATGGTATTTATCATATAGTACTTTTAAAATGTGCTTTGCTGGAAGTTTAATAAGAAATGTCAAATTGGATTTTCAAAAGCCTCTTCAGCTAAGAACTCACCGTCAGATTTCACTTGTAGTATTATAAACTTGGGTAAATTCCTCTCTTCTCAAATTCCCGAAATGTCCTAAGGTTCCTAGGCTTGCCAGAAAGGGACCTTTGTTACTCACCCTGTAAACCAGAGAACAGTCCAGTTTTTCTAAGCATGCTTTGTAAGAATTAGTGCCATAAAGTTAACTGTAGTTCCTTAAAAATGTCTGGTCATGGGCTTCCCTGGTGGCGCAGTGGTTGAAAGTCCGCCTATCGATGCAGGGGACACGGGATCGTGCCCCGGTCCGGGAAGATCCCACATGCCGCGGAGCGGCTGGGCCTGTGAGCTATGGCCGCTGAGCCTGCGCGTCCGGAGCCTGTACTCCGCAACGGGAGAGGCCATAACAGTGAGAGGCCCGCGTACTGCAAAAAAAAAAAAAAGTCTGGTCATATCTGATTGAATTCAGCATTATTCTCAATTATTCATTCCAGGCAAGGCCTTAGTTGCATAACCAATGTTTTCAATTAAGTCCTGTTAACAAGGAAGACAGACTCCTATTGAAATTGTGTAAATACCTACATTGCTATGAAAATAAGAATACTCAATAAGAGTTTTCGAATTCTGAAGGGGTCAGGAAGAAAGAAAAAGATAAATGTTTCATTTTCTGTTTACAAAAGCAGAGTATACTAAATTATTATGAGTTATAGATAGCTTAAGAAGAAAGAGAAAGGGGTTCCTTTATCTAGAAAATATAACATTAACATCAACAATATTCTATTGGCTTTTAAAGGATTGGATGACTTCCAATCCACAATCATCCCTCATCAGTTTATTCAGCCCTGTGTAATTAATTTTTATTCTACTTGACCTTGGGTTAGCAGTCTCAGGAACCCATCTGTTTCTGGACTAGAGTTCTGGAAAGCCAAGAGTACCTGGGCACAGGACTCTGAGAAAGTCCATCTTTGTTGACACACTCTGGCCTGTGGCCAATTGCAGGTCCTTTCAGGAAAACGTCAGAGTAAAACAAAAAATTATCTGTAGATGACAAGTGACTTAAAATGGCTGTGGTTAATTTATTATTGATAACTTTCAAAAGTAAAAGATCTGATGATGGGACTTCCCTGGTGGCACAGGGCTTAAGACTCTGAGCTCCCAATGCAGGGGGCCTGGGTTCGATCCCTGGTCAGGGAACTAGATCCCACGAGCATGCTGCAACTAAGACCTGGTGCAAATAAATAAATAAAATAAAAATTTAAAAAGATCTGATGAGAGTTGATTATTAGAATAATGAAACTGACAAAGAAGACTGTTTCTGTGACATCCAAAACAAAGTCAATCCAAAAGAAATTTTAGACAAAATATCTATAAACATAACAATCCTATTTTCAAAGACCAGTGTATATTACATTTATTTTATGAAAATGAAAGAATATAATCTTTACAGAGAAAAAAACTTTAGATTCAACATATAATAATCCTGAGACATAACATACCATGGATATTCTAAGTACGTAATTAGAATATACCAGGAATATATCAAATTTATCAGGTAAAGAGATTCAGTAGAATGGAGTAAGACCTTAATATTTGTGTATTCATAGAACTCCATAGGTAAGTGATATGAATTCCCAGTTTAAAACCATTGGACTAGAAGAAGCTACATTCGAATTAAAGAAAGTGGAAACTAACTTAACATTTTAAAAAATTACTGAAATTATGATTGTATTCATTATCCTTTTGTTGTCTCATATCAGGCAAAGTAGCACTCAACTCTAATAAATAGAAACATACTATAGACAGTGAGGATACTGACAAATCTCTAGGAACTTCTCAAACAACATTTAATTTCTGAAATATTTATATTAATAATATGTTATCTATACAAAATTAGCGTAGGGAAGGTTAAGCTTTTCTTCTGATTTGACAACTCTTCCCATGCAGCTCATTAATAGTAACATATCAAATAAACCTAATTATTTCTAGAACCTCTCTTTTTATAAGATAAAAGAACAAATTCTTTGTGATTTTTCAAGGGCCTTCTGAGAAATCAGTTTTAGATGGAAAATATATCATTTGGAATTTGATATTTGGAATGCAGAATATCAAGAATTGTTAGGAGGTTTGAACACTTGCTTAAATAGAATCATGGGTTACTGTGAAACAATACTGGGCCACCTATTTAACCACAATGAAAATATTTGGTTAAATGCATTAAAAGTGTACATAAGGGATAACATGATTGTAAAGAACCTAGCTCTTTCAAAAGTAGGAAGACTTTGTACTCTTAAATAATCAAGGACATGATCAAATCAACATAAAGCACAGGAGGTCATTCTGATACGACACAAGATCCTTGTTATACAGGCAAATTACTCAGAAGGTAAAGAAAAATCTCTTACAACCTCTTACTAAATAAAGCAGGCAAGTAATCCAAGAACAGAGAGAAAGCTAAAGTCTAGTTTTTATCAGTATATGTGCTACTAAAACACTTTTTGACAATCTCATGAATAAATCCATTAAACTTTAGCCACTTTTGACCACCACAATTAAAATTTCCTTTCTGAGAACCTGCTACAACTTTCTATATCCATCCCAATTTTTTCCTACACCTTCCTCCTTCTCATTCTAAAACAAAGAGTCGGTTTACTTTAGCAGAAAACTTCTCTTTTTGCTTAACAAAAACCCATCCTGCATACCTTGCATACAGAGTTCCTCTCTCCCACTATTGCTCTCAGTAGAGACTCATTTACATATATTGATTATAACTTTTAATCACAGTCACTTCTATTTCACAGGGAAAACTAAGAGGTTAGGTAATTGTGACTATCTGTAATACACTAGCATTTCTGGCAGATCAGCAGAGCTTATGAATGTACATCTCACAACTTTTTATAGCCATACATATCCCAAAGCTGCAAAAAATGAACACATTCATTAACAGATCCAAATATATACCCTCTGTGTATCAATAAAAATGAGAGGCAAAAGTGTACAAAAATTATATAAACTAAAAATTATGCTTTGCAATTAATGTTTCAGTATCCTATCTATTCTACTTAGAAATGATCTAGGTTTCTATGAATATCCATTAATTAACTCAACTTAGCTTTTGTCCAAGAGTTTAAGTCACCTAGAGATCTTGGAAGCTATTTCAAAGAGGACATATTACAAAACAATTACTATTGAAATAAAGTCTGCCAGAATAACAATTCAATTTGGTTAAACACAAATTTACATTTTTCATAATCTTAAACATATAGTTGATATATGCTAGCTTATTTGATCAGTAAATGAACAAGTTTATGAAAAACATACCCAATTAGAATAAATATATATCAAGAAAATATGCTTATTGCTAATACTCAGAAAATATAGCTTTTTATTAAACCAAGAATATTAAACGTGTCATTTGCCAAAGATTTACCTAAATAATGTGAACTCAAATTCCTAAGCCATTTGCATTAATATTATATATATATAAAAAATAAAAATTTTTAGATCAATTTCCTTAATTTCTGGGAATTTTAGAATTAGATAAGGCTTACTTATCTCTAAATCACTCCAAGTAGCACTCTTTTAAGAGATTTTATAATCTGGTAGTACCATGAAGGAAAGAAAATATTACATACTCACAGGCACATAAACATATATACAGACCCAAACAGAGAGCTTATAGCTTCAATTTTTAAATTTCAGTCAATTTTGTATTTCAGCCAAGTAGGAAAAAAAAGGGGGTTTTGTTCTCATCAGGTACAAATTTTAATTAGTTAATTAATTTTATTTATTTATTTTTGGCTGCATTGGGTCTTCATTGCTGTGTGCGGGCTTTCTCTAGTTGCAGAGAGCAGGGGCTACTCTCTGTTGCGGTGTGCGGACTTCTCATTGCGGTGGTTTCTCTTGTTGTGGAGCGCAGGCTCTAGAGCGCAGGCTCAGTAGTTGTGGCACACGGGCTTAGTTGCTCCGCAGCATGTGGGATCTTCCTAGATAAGGGCTCGAACCCGTGTCCCCTGCATTGGCAGGTGGATTCTTAACCACTGTACCACCAGGGAAGCCCCTAGGTACAAATTTTTCATTGATTTGAGTTTCAAGTAGACAGAAAAAAACAGAGTAATAGACCAGATTCTCTGCTATGCTTCACCCACAGAGGCAAGATTTCTATAAACCATTTAAAACATTTACAGAGGTCATCAAAAGTTCAGCCCATAAAACCAAAAGAAGCTAGCACCAGAAATCAAGCCAGTACTCAAAAAGAATACAAATCAAGTCCTTACTGTGCTGCTGATGGACAGGAGTCTGGAACACAGATCCACATGTGGGACTTGCTGTTGAATATCTGTGTAAGGTCGGATCTTAACAAACGGCACCGCAAAACAGAGGAAAGCTTCAAGTGAGCTTTATTAGGGAGCGCTCCCGGGCGAGGTTCACTGGTCCGAGAGAAAGGAGCCAGAGAAGTCGCACCCGGGCGAGGGTTGGGCAAGATTTTATAGGGGAAGAAGGGAAAGGGGTGTGGTGAATCTGGGAGGGCGCAGGGTATTCCTTATTTGGTGGTCTTTTCGGGTATCCTGGGGGACCGTTAGTCCCGCCTCTCGAAAGGCGGGAAGGCTGGGCTGGGTTCAAAGTCCCCAGGGCAGTTCCTGGAACTGGGTGGTCTGGAATGTCTCCAGGGCAGTTTCTGGAACTGGGTGGTCCGGAATGTCTCCAGGGCAGTTTCTGGAACTGGGTGGTCGGGAGAATTTCGGTCTGATGCAACCTGTGAATCTGATTGTGTTCCCCTGCCTCGGGCCAGTTGGCCTTACAATCTGGATCTCCAGTCAAGAGTAGAGCACAAAGGGCATGAGGAGTTCCCCTTGCTTGGATGGAGTAAAGAGGGATTGAGGGAGAGGTCCAGTCCCATATGATTCATGGCACCACACTATTGAAGACAAAAGCTGGACAAGTCAGGATCTTGATTTTATTCAGGCTATTAGAGAGAGTGGATTAGAGAATCTCAGCAAGTGGTTTTGCCTTGGAGTTTCATAGAGAAATGCTGTGGTCTGAACTTTTGTGTCCCCCCAAAATTCATGTAGAAATCCGAATGCCCAATGGGATGGTTTTGAGGTGGGGCCTTTGGGAGGTGCCTAGGTGTGAGGATGGAGCCCTCATGAATGAGATTAACGCTCTTATAAAAGAGAATCCATGGAGCTCCCTATCCCCTTCTGCCATGTGCGGATACAGCTAGAAGGTGCCGTCTATGAATCAAGTAGCAGGCTCTCACCAAACGCCTAATCTGCCAGCACCTTGATCTTAGACTTCCCAGCCTCCAGAACTGTGAGAAATAAATTTCTGTTGTTTATCAGCCACGCAGTCTGGCATTTTGTCATAGCAACTTGAACTAAAACAGGAAGGATCAACAAGTTGCAGATAGAGTGATTTACAGTTGGCATTGTTTTGCAAACAGGGGAAGTCTCAGTTGGTTAGCTGAACAGGAAATGTTTTCCCCTGTGGTTAGCTAGTTTCAGGTGGACCAAACAGTTCTAATCTCAGCTAATCAATCATGAGACAGAAAATGGAAGTTGGACGTTCTGAGTCTGCCCATGTCAGAGGATTCAGGTAAAAGGAAATTGTCACAGGTAAATGGTAGGGTCAACTGTGAGTCTTATGGGAACCATGAGAAAGTTGGACAGCAAATCTTATTTAAGTTGTATTGGGAGAAGTGGTTCTTTATAGTAAGCCATTTCTCAGAACCTGAAAGGGTAGAGGAATTTTGGAAAACAAAGGGTTGGGGGGATTTCTTAAGCACCTCTATTTTCCAGGCTCAGGTAAAGTTTAACATTGACACTATATAACACAATCTAATCATGGGTGTGACACCAGGGGCAGAGAACATTGGGGCCATTTTAGAATTCTGCTTACAACAGGGGTAGTTCAAGAAGCTGAGAAAGTTGCCTAATAACTTCAGTTTTCTCTTTGAGGTATGTGTGTGACGGGGAGGGTTGACATAAGGAGGAGGGCTGTCTAGAGATTTGTGAAAGCTTGAAATGATTACTGTGAAACATAGAGTAAGTGAATTGAAGATATTGAGTAGACACGTTATTTAATACCAGAGACTGTAAATTTGCAGTGGCTCTAATCCACTAAGTTACGTGGTTGTGTAATTTTCTCCAGGAATCTTCGGCAGATTTGTTAACTGAGTGTATGAGTGGAAAAGGAGATCAGTGGACTGATCCAGGTTAAGTAATTCTGGGTGAATAGAAGTACAAAAGGACATGGCAGTGGATGGTAACAGGAAGAAGTTATGGACATTGGGGGTCAAATCTAGGTAGAAAAAGAAGAAAGAAAGAGGGGAAAGATAGAATAAGGCAAATGGAGGAAACAAAATGACTAAAAATCCTGAAGAATTCAAATAGATAGGTATAGTGAGTAAAGAAATGACACAGCTGAAATGAAAGGAAGTTCTGGATAAATACTGGACTATTGAGATTTATTATTTCAGGGATGGAGCATCATGGTGATAAAGTCTAAACTGTAGTCATGGGTATAGGTGGCTAAAGTACAGTAAAAGAAATAGACTGTAAATCATGTGGTAATGCTCCTGAGAAATGTGGAAATGTGGTTAGCAGATGTCAGGGATAAGAAGGGGCATAAGGTGGGAGAATAAAGATGGCAAAGGAGAAATTTTTTCCTTGTCAGTGAGAGAATAATATTTTAAAAGTAGCAGTGAGGAGCTAGAAAAAAGACAACACAATCTTTCAGATCTGGAGCAGCTGTTTAATTGAGGGAGTGGCCTTCCTAGCACAGAATTTAAGAGGGAGGAATGTCAGTACCTTGTTAACATACATATTTCCCAAATACTTGGTACCTCCCTAATAAAAAAAAAAAGGGGTAGCATAATACTTATATTTTCGTCAAAGGCCAATTTGCTGAAAATACCATCAAAACAACCTGCTGCCAAGACAAAATTGAATTTATAACGTAGTGTTGGTAAAGGTATTTTATATAGAGAGATAGAGACAGAGAGGAAGAGAGAAAGAGACAATTTACTTTTTTAAAAAGGTGTCCAGTTCTATTAGGTTTAACACATGCATAGATTTATGCAACCACCACTACAATCAGAATACAGAACAGCTCCATCACCCCCCAAATTTCCTTATGTTGTTTCTTTGTAATCAAAATTTCTCTCCACCTCTAATCCCTGACAACTACTAATCCCTCCTACTTGGTCCCTGGATGTCATATAATGGAATCGTACATTGTATTGATGTACCTATTCAAAAACAATCGGGGCATTTGCAGATTTGGGCAATCATGAATAATGTTGCTATAGACATTCATATATAGGATTTTGTGTGAACATAAGTTTTTAATTCTCTTGGGTAAATAAATACCTAGGAGCAGGATTGCTGGGTCATATAAGTATATATTTAACTTAATAAGAAACTGCAAAGCTGTTTTCCAGAGCAGCTACATGATATTGTATTCCCACCACCAATGTATGATAGTTTCTTTCTTCACATCCTTGTCAGCACTTATTGTCAATTTTTGTTTGTTTGTTTAGCCATTCTAATAGGTGTGTAATGGTATCTTACTGTGATTCTAATTTACGTTTCCCTAATGGCTAATGCTGTTGACTATCTATTCCTGTGCTTATTTGTTATCTGTATATCTTCTCTGAGAAAGTGTCCTTTCAAATCCTTTGCCCATTTTTTAAATTGGGCTTTTTCGTATTGTTGACTTTTGAGAGTTCCTTGTAAATTCTATATACAAGTACTTTGTCAGGAGATTTTAAAATATTTTCTAGCAGTCTACAGTTTGTATCTTATTTCTCTTAACAGTGTCTTTTGCAGAAAAAATATTTTGAAGTTTTGATGAAGTCCAATTTATAACTTTTTCTTTTATGGATTGTACTTTTGGTGTCATATCTAAAAATGCTTTGCCTAACTCAAGGTCACAGTGATTGATTTCTTTCTATGTTTTCTTTTTTTTTTTTTTTTACTATTTTATTTATTTATTTATTTAGTTGCTCCAGGTCTTAGTTGCAGCCAGCAGGCTCCTTAGTTGCAGCTCTTGGGCTCCTTAGTTGTGGCATGCAAACTCTTAGTTGCAGCATGCATGTGGGATCTAGTTCCCTGACCAGGGATTGAACCTCAAGGCCCCTGCATTGGGAGCATGGAGTCTTAACCACTGTACCACCAGGGAAGTCCCCTATGTTTTCTTTGGAATGTTTTATAGTTTGGGGGGTTTTTTGAGGTTGAGGTTTATTTTGTTTTATTATTTTATTTCATTTCATCTCATTTCATTTTGCATTTGGATGTACAACTTTTTTTCCCTACCATTTGCTAAAAAGAGCATCCTTTATCCATTAAATTGACTTTGTACCTTTGTCAAAAAGCAGTTGACTATATTTGTGTCTATTCCTGGACCCTATTCTGTTCCACTGATTATATGTGTACACTTTCACCAATATCACACTGTGTCGACTACTATAGCTTTATAATGATTCTTAAAATTGGGTAGCGTACATCCTCTAATTTTGTTCTTCAAATATTCTTTTCTGCACTAATTTCATTCTCCTTTCCTCCTGCCTCTCAAATGCATTAAATGTTAGACAATTTGATATCATCCTACAGTTCCCTGAGGCTCTGTCCAATTTTTTTCCAATATTTTCTCTCTGGTTCAGATTGGATAATTTCTGTTGATCTTCAAGTTCACAGACAATTTCCTCTTTTCCATTCTGCTATTGAGCTATTGAGTCTTGTTCTGGTAATTCTGACATCTGAGTCATCTCAAACTGGGATTTGTTTTTTCCCTTGTGAGTTGCTACAATTTTCTTGCTTCTGTTTTATTTTTTTAACATTGAGTAATATTGCATTATATCCTGGATGTTTTAATTGCTATGTTGTGAGACTCTAAGCTCTGTTAAAATCCTCTGGAGAATGTTGAGTTTTTCTTTGTTTTGCTTTAGCAGCTGGTTGTCCCAGTTGGGTTCAGGCCAAATGTCTTAGCCTGCCTTCTTTGGGCCATGGTTCCAATGTAATTTCAGTTTTCAAACATTTGCAGTATTATTTGGATCTGTTCTATATGTTTCCCCCAGGGGCTAAACGAGCCTGGGTAGTGGTCTTTACCATAGACCAATGTTCAAAGCCTTTGGTCTTCTTTATCAGATTAGTTTCACACATGAGTTCCTGGGGTGATCCTAGAACTTCACACACATATATCTATAGGATTCACTTTTTGAGCTCCCCCCTCTCAAAATCTCCACAACATTCTCTGGCTCCAAGGGTTTCTTCCCCTGGTCCTGTGGCCAGAATGCCTGGCTTTCAGTCTTCTGTGCTATCAGACAGACACCTCCCACAACTGGATCTACCTTCAAGGCAGATCAGGAAGCTCAGCTGCTGATGCACTCACTGCCCTTAACCACTGCCCAGAGAGAGTGCAGCTTTGGAAGTGGAGCCCTGCAGAGCCAATAGAGGAAAACAAAACCAGGATATTTCCCCATTCTCTGCATTCTTCAGGGGTCCCTTTTCCCATTCCTCTTATTTGAGAGAGTGATTTTTCTCTTGGCTGTGCCCATTGCAATGTTCCAGAATTTGGGTTGCCTTGAGACTAAACCAGGAAATAATAGAGGGAAAAAACCAGGGAACTCACTATTGGTCTTACTTTTGAGTTTTGATTTCCTTCCTGATTTGTCTGCTATTATTTACTTTTCAGAGTCCTTAGTTTCTTTATGTATTCGGTTCAGGATTTTATTATAGTCACTGGGAGAAATAGAATAGAGTATGTTTATGCCGTTTAACTAGAGCTGGAACCTATACTTTTAATAATAATTCAAGAAATTTTGCTATGTGGGTGTGACCTATTGAGATATACTTCCACAAGCTGTGTGTTAAGTAGGCTGTATTGCTTTAAACATATTTGAAGTAGAACTCTCCTAGCTTAAAAATAATGTCTTTTGTGCTAACAAGCACTTTCATTTTCACAAGTCTTATTATAAATTTGTCTTTTTACACATTATGGCAATGCTTAAAGTCACATGAGTAGACATTTCTCTCATACCATAGACTTGAACTTGTGGTACATAGCAGCAGGCAGAGATTTTAAAGATGGTTATGACAGAGATATGCTTGACTTGATCCTTGCCTAAAGGCCTAGTTCTAATAGCCTTTTTTTGTTCCAAAGGCTACTCAGTTTTATAGTTTACCAATTGGAGACAAAAAGCCTATTCAATTTTGTAATTTACCAACTGAGGTGAAAAGCATTTGCCACTCCCAACCCTGAAAGTTCTTGAACTTCTCTGTTCTCTTTATTCCTTTCCATTTCTGCTTATAAAAAAGTCAATTATTTCTTGAGTGCTTCTCTTTCGTGAAGCATCTTGTCAAATGCAGCCAACACTAACCAACATATACAATTAACATTTGTTTTCTACTTTCTTCTCCCAGAGCTACAAGCCTACTACGTTCATTATTTACCTTCCAAGTTATTGTAGGTGACAGTTTTATCAAATATTCCAATGCATAACATAATCATTCTTCCAGCTTATAAAATCAGCTTACTTGAACGCTAAGCCACTTCTACAAAAGGAAGGTTTTTATTAAAACACACCCCATCTCTGGGTATCAATTTCTGTATCAATCAATATATGCCAGGTTTTGTCAAAATTTTAATGACATACAATAACAAAGATTTATTTCTTGTTCATGCTGAATGTCTGTTGCCGGTTGCTGAGGACTTCACTTTACAGCTCCTCACTCTATGTAGGCTCATGGAATCATGATCATGAACATTGCCAGACTCAAAGCAGAGAGAAAGAGAGTTCCAGAGGATGACAAAATAGCAATTCAATGCTATGGCCCTTGTTGACACACAATCTGCTTACAACTGATTGGCCATGTCGGGGAGAAAGAAATTTTCCTCTGCTCTTCCAGGCTCTTCTGGCTGGTCTAAGAATTAAAGTTGACATGAGACAGATTAAAAGTAGAAAATCAAACAAAAGTTTAATAACATGTATACATGAGAGAGACCCAGGAAAACTGAATAACACACCCAAATGGCTGAAATCCTCACCTTAGACATCATCTTCATCTAAAGACAAAAGAGGGTGTTGGGAGTTAGTGGTTTGGGACTTCAAAGGGGAGGAAAGCAATTGCCGTGGAGATGGAGAAGCAAATGTTTGGTAAGCAAATGTTGCTGGATCATGCAGAGACAGTGGGACACAGAGAGAAATTTTAACAAACAGACTTTGCTAGGTTCCTCCCTCTACATGCCTAGTTCATACTACAGTCCTCTATTTACATTCTTCAGGCAGCTAGGGGGTAAGTCAAAGTTTCTTCCTGAGTCTTTTGGGCCATGATTGTTTTCAACTCGAAATTATCCACATACCAAAGAGAAATTTTGGGGTGGTAAATTTTGTTCCCCTATGGCCAGACTAGTCATGTGGTCCCATTCAACCATAAGAGCGTCAGAAAGCACAACCTACCACATGTCCTGAAGGTAGAGAGCAGGAAGTATTTGTGGACAGCATAATCCAAGTGCATATGAACTGTATAATTAAATGTACTCTAGGACTATATAGAGGCCAAACTTCACTCAGTTGCACCCCCTCAACCATTCTCAGACTTAAGAGGCCCCTGACCAGCTTTAATAGCACAAGTACATAGTATGTACCTTTCTCCTAGACTTCCACAAAAGGATCTGTGGTGATTTTGTCAGGTAACTATGCCAGGTAAAAGAGAATCCCCTGACTCTGAGATAAAACCAATTCACTGATGCCCAGACAACCAAATTTATCTACCAGAGACTTAAAAGAATATCAGGTTATAACTGATGCTTTGACCAGAATCAACAAGATCCATGGGGCAGCAATCATCCAGGTTAATTCTCCCAGTTTCTGAATATATAGAGCAAATGGCATCACTTCCATTAAAACACCCCTTGATCCACTCCCCCCAGACAAAAGTAAGTCTGTTATAATAGGAAAAGCCAAGCAGAAGCCCCTCCTTGGAAAAGAAGGAAATAAAAAGTAAATTCCTTTCAAACCTGTCAAATAGCTGTTCTATAGAGTGTTGAACTCTACAGATCTATCAGGAAGCAAAAGAATCACATGACTATTGAGCTATTGATGATATGGAAGTGACCTCATTCAACTTCTCTTAGAGGTAAATGATGGACAAGCAAAACCTTTGGCTATACTTTCCACACAGGTTCTTTGCCCTGAAGAACTAACAAGAACATGCCAGATTCAGCTAATTTGGTAGCTTGAGAGAACAACTGGTTTTTCCTGTTTGTGAGCTATACTTTCAATTCAATAGTTTTAAGAACTATAATAGCATAGAAACAAAGTATAAGTGACACCTGGAAACCTGAGATTTAATTCCCTAAGCACTGACATTTTTTGTATTTTAACTGTTTTGGTAAGCAATTCTTTAAAAATATAAATTGCCATAGTCCATGCTCTCTTTCTTTCTTTTTATCTTTTCGTCTTTTCCTATGGAGTCTTAAGCCATTAAAGATTATAAACTATCAGCCTTGACTCTGCCTGAAGATACTGATCTGGGGAATGTCACTTTGTGTGCATAATGCTTGCAGTATCATCTGCACCACAAATAATTTAATTTAGTCTTAATTTCTCTGGGCCACTCTTGGAAACTGCAGTTATTGTGCAATATTATAATGTACTCATGCTTTCAATAGGTTTGCCAGATTTAGAAAATAAAAATATAGGATACCCAGTTAAATTTTGAATTTCTGATAAACAATAAATTCTTTTTAGCTTAAGTATTGTCACTTGCACAACCTAAAAGTTGCAAGTTCAGTTTTATTTGTGGATCTTACTGAGGACTGTAGCCTGGGAGACAGCCTCTTCAGATAGCTCTGGGGAACCGCTCTGAAGAGTTAAGGGAGGAGCCAGGATATATAGGAAGTTCCTGATGAAAACAAAACATGCAGTCTAACATCAAAAGATTACTGCTAATCACAAAAAAAACATCTAAAGTTAATTATGTTAGTGCTTTTCTCTCTATGGACCAATACATTGAAATGATTCCTTAGATATACATCTCAACTATTTAAGGCCAGTATCCAGAAGCCTAGCCTGCTTCCTGTCTTTCTCCATCCTGAATTCCCCTCAGGGTGCTAGGGGTGGGGTGCTCTGCCTTGGCTGGTGGCTTGATCCTTGTACAACTAGAACGGTGGGCGACACTGTTTACTGGAATGGCAGGCAACATTCCCTTTCCACAGTGTACACCACATATTGCATATACTAAACAATTATTCATTGTTTATTTGGAATTCAAGTTAAACTAGGTGTCCTGTGTTTTATCTGGCAGCACTAATCAAGTACCAGTGAGATACCTAGTCCTGTTTGGCTCGAGCTGCCCTTAGACTGATATGTTACTCTAATTTGTCTGTCTTTAGGGTGTCAAAATTTTGCCTTTCATATCTGTTATCATAGAAACACCAAAGCCGGTCCACTGCCCCAGTGCCCCCAGATTGCTGTTTTTCTCTCTTCCTTCACAGCCATCTCTGTTCTTCACTGATACTTCTACCCCTATTGCTACTTTTGCTGCCTGCCACCTTTTTTCTATACTGTGCTCATTCCTTTTCTGTTCCATTTTTTCTTCCTATGACAGCTAAGTGTACTGTTTGAAAGCATGGACTTAAAGGCAGACAAATTAGAATTTGAATCCCAGTTCACCTTTCAGTACATATGGGAGCTTCAGTAATTACTTAATGTCTGTAAGCCTCAGGTTCTCCTTCTGTAAAATACAAGTACTAATGTCTACTTTATAGGGCTGTTATGAGGGTTAAATGAGATTGATACAGGCAACCTACTCAAAGGTACAATCCTTACTGGATTATTATTACTAAAAGAGCTTCAGGCCTTGGGTGCTGACTTGAATCTTTAAATGTGTTGGATGCCTAGACTTGCAGTTTAGGCTCTGCTGGATACTCTTCCCTGGTGAGCTTTTGTACTGCCTGGCTTGTCTTCACCACCATTACCAACCAGTTCAGGTCCGTTCAGGAAATACGTGTTAAGTTTCTACTACTTCTACTCCAGCTAGGTGCTGGAGATCCGGAGATAAATAGGATAGCACTGACCTCAAGGAGACTGTTGGGCAGAAAGGATATATATAAATCAGATCACAATACAGTGAAGTAAAATATTTTGATATGCACAAGATGCCTCAAGATGTTATGGAACCACAGAGAAGTTCAGACCCCTGGGAGGAAGGAAGCAAGAAAAGGCTTGAAGTTTGTGATAATATCTGAACAGAGATTTAAGAGATGAATGGGGCTAACTTAAAAAAAATATAGGCAGGGGCTTCCCTGGTGGCGCAGTGGTTGAGAGTCTGCCTGCCGATGCAGGCGACGCGGGTTCGTGCCCCGGTCCAGGAAGATCCCACATGCCGTGGAGCGGCTGGGCCCGTGAGCCATGGCTGCTGAGCTTGCACGTCCGGAGCCTGTGCTCCGCAACGGGAGAGGCCACAACAGTGAGAGGCCCGCGTACCGCAAAAAAAAAAAAAAAAAAAAAAAAAAATATATATATATATATATATATATATATAGGCAGGAGCAGTGGAAACATATTCTACATTCAGTGAACAGCATGAGGAATAGGAAAAGGTACTATGAATGGTATATATGGGGAAACTCAAAGCTGTTCAGTGTTGTTAGAGTATAAATTGTAAAGCTAGGAGAGGTTAATGAAAGTATTACTTTCTTTTGGTCATCAGTTTTGGGACTAATATCTTTACATCAGTTGTGGGTCTCATATATTTAACCCTCTATTTTCATTGTTGTTTTTGTTTGTCTAGAGTTTTGGTCATTTTCCAAGATGACAAAGCACATGTTACTATTTTGTAATTAATAAGTGTCTCCATGTCCCTTTTTTTCATTTTAAAGCTTTTTGAACAGACTAAAAGCTCTTTTTTTTCTCTAAAAAGCTGTACTTATGTCATAAGGTATACTTTTTCTGCTCGTGTATTTTTAAAATATTTTAAATCTTTTTTTCCCCTTACAACCACACATAATTACTACTATTTTTAAAATAAATATATATTCATTATATATTATCTATATCTATCTATCTACCTCTTAATCTTAGAATAGTGCCTAGCTATTATTATGATGCACCAGGCACATTATACTTCCAAAATATATGGACAAACATTAAGATCTGATATATATTCCACCATCCGGGGAATTTCTCAAGATCATATTACAGAACAGTTTAAAGCCAGTTATTCTACTCTAACAGAGTTATTTAATTTTATTTTACTGCTCTCTCTGTTTGTGTTTCTTGGACGTAGTTTTACTCATTTGCAATATAAAGCATTGTGTTAAGAGGAAAGGGACAATCCTACTCTATCTACTATTTGGCTGCGCTGCTTTGGGCGCGGCTCTGCCTCAGGGTCTAAGCCAGGGTGGGAGAATTGGTTGTTTCCAACCGAACAAGCTTTCCAGATGACTGGGTGGCAGCCTGCGCCACAGCGAATCTCTTTGGTTTTCACTGTCAGTGACAGTCATTTTTAGAAGCGGGTTTGTTTCCTTCCCGAATCCACCTCCTCACTCCCTCTCCGGGTCCTTTGCCCCAAAAGGAGTTTGACTTTACTTTCGCAGTCTGACACCCTGGCGCCCTCCGCCACCGGGCAGCCCGGCAGAGGCCCGCCACTGGAGTTACTCTGTCCGCCAGGTCCCCTCAGGACACACCCAGCAGGAGGCACTGCCCGGGACGGTGAAGCCGGCACCGGGGGTCGCCCGTGGGGCCGCCCGGGTGCCTCGCCTTCGGGATGGAGCCGGCCAGTGCAGAGCTGCGGCCACCAGAGCGGAGCCGGGAACGGTATTCGCTCGGGTCGAGGAGGAAGCCGGAGCATTTGGGGGACTGGACCGCGGGAACCCGGAAACGTCTGGGCCGCACCGGGCCGGCGGCAGCGACGGCGGCGGGAGCGGGCGCCGCTGCGCTTCTGGGGTCGCGGGGGACCCGGCGGGCGCCGCAGCCTGGGGGGCCCGGCGGAGCTGAGCCGCCGCCCCCAGTGCGCGCAGCCGGCCGAGCGGCGCGGGAGGTGAGTCTGGCGCGCTCCTGGGCGGCTGCGGGCACGGGGAGGCCGGTGACCGTGGCTCCGGCCAGGGCAGTGATGTGAAATCCGTCTGAGTGAAGGGGACGGTGTGGATAGACTTTAAGTACTAGCTAAGTAGGGGTGGGAGTGGATGAAGTGACACGTTGTTAAGTCCGAGGGAATATATGAGGAATGTGCTGGGTGGAAGAGGAAAAAAGGGCCCGGGGAAAGGGGTGTGTCAAGCGAATGAAAAACGCAGTGTTTGCCTTAGAGGCTGGGGCGTGGGGAGCCGCGGCCGGAGGGCCAGGCTGGCGGTCATTCCGTCAGCGAACTTCCCCGGAGCTCCTGCTCGGTGTGTGGCCCTGTGGCAGGTACCGAGCCACCAGACGGGGACGCTGCGCTGAAGAAGCCGCAGGGACTTCAAAAAATGGAAAAGCAGTCCTTGGTAAGGCTAATACATAGGCAAGGGCTGTCTGAGGCCAGGCGGGATTCCTATCAGAACAGGTGTGTGTGTTGGGAGAGGGTTCTGAGTGTTTAGGAAGGGAGCATTTTAATTAACATTTATTTAAACCAACTAAACTCCGGGGAACGCTGGTTCAAATGAATTAAAGGATAATAATATTAAATGTAGTACTGGGCCTTGCTTAGTAAAACACGTGTCATTACTTTATGGTAGAAGACTGAGTCTTTTATTATGTTCTCTTACATGTAGTATTTGAAAATGGAACCAGAGTTAAGTTTTTTGTTTTCAATCAACATTCAACTTTGGTAGTTAAAGATGAAATTTTGGTACAGTTTCTCACTTCGTGCGCTTACTCATTTTCACTGGTAAACTCAGGTTGTTTCCTTTAAAGGCATGACTTCTAAATTTATATTTCCGGTCCTAACTTTCCTCCCAAGTATTGATTCTACTTTTTCAGCATCTCAATTTGCTTCTTCCCTTTTTCATTCCTGTGCTTAACGTGGCTTCTCTTTCCTCTTCTTACTTATGCTATAGCAGTGGCTAGACTTGCTGCCCTCAGCCTGTCTTCCTTCCAATAACTCCCCCGCCGATACTGCTTTTTAAAGCCAGAGGTCTTGTGTATTCTTTTCCCTCAGAAATACTCGGTGACTCTCTATTGAATCCAGAATAAATTTAAAATTATTTAGGGTAGTATCCAAAACTCTTCAAAATTTGTAGCTGTCCATGGCTCCAATCAGATCCAAAATCAGAAATCAGTATCATTGGGCTGATATCAAAGTGTCAAAGGGACTATGCGCCCTTTGGAGGCTCTAGGAGAGAATCTGTTCTCTTTTTCATCCAGCTTTGGTGGCTGCCAACATTCCTTGGTTTGTGGGTGCATCACTCCAGTCTTCAAGCCCAGCATCTTCAAATCTCTTTTTGCTCCATCTTTACATTGCCTTCTTCTCTTGAGTATCTGTATTTTCCTCTTCTGTCTCTTATGAGGACACTTACGTTGGCGTTTAGGCCTCACTTAGCTAATGCAGGATAATTTTCCCATCTCAAGATCCTTAACTTAATTTCATCTGCAAAATTCCCTTTTCCAAATAAGGTAACATTTACAGGTTTTAAGGATTAGGACCTGTTGTTGCTCAGTAGGGTTATCAGCAGTTGGGAAGAGTTGACCTAAAGCAGGGAAGGGAGGATAACTGGAACCTGCCGGCACCTTTGCTTCTGTTTCACCACATTTAACTGAGAATCGTCTGGAGTAATGGCTGTTGCTTCACTTCTGCCTTCCAGATCTTGTGCAGGTTTTGTGTTTAGCCAATTCTGACCTGGCACCATATAGAGAAGGGGATTTGCGGAAATGTGTTTGAGTTTAACCAAGTTGATACAGTAAATACAAGGACCATAATAATACAAGGATCATAATTTTCCTATGATATTTTCCTGTTATACACCATGTCATAGCAGTTTACACCCTTATACTGTTTCTTAAATTATTTGAATAATATGTGTCTTCCATGCTAGAGGATAAGCTCTATGAAGAAACAGATTATATTTGTTTTGTTCATCATTGTGTATCAGTGCTCATCATAGTTCCTGACCATAGTTAGTATTTAAATATTGATGGTGAATTGTGTGATACCTTTATTTTCTACTTCTGACCGCATCTCCTGAATCTTGAAACCTTACTAATGGTTAGTGCCTGTGGACCTGTCATGGAGGAGGAATTTTTCTTCTACTCTTCTAGGTTCTTCTGGCCCGTCTAAGAATTAAATTGACATGAGACAGATTGAGGAGAAAAATCACACAAAAGTTTAATAACACGGATACATGGGAGAGACCCAGGAAAACTGAGTAACTTGTCAAAATGGCTGAAACCCTCACCTTACATACCATCTGCAGCTAAAGACAAGAGAGGATGTTGGGGGTAGTGGTTTGAGGCTTCAAAGGGGAGGAAAGCAATTGACATGGAGATGTAAAAGCAAAAGTTTGATAAATAAATATTTGCTGGGCCATGCAGAGACAGTGGGACACAGAGTGGACTCTGATCTCTAGGCTCTGCCTAGAGTTTCCCTCCACCACACATAGCCCATATTCTTAATTCTTTGCAGATATCTCTGGTGATACTGTGGAAACAGGCCATCTATCTAATTTTTTTTTTTTTTTTTTTATCAGTTAGGGGAAAGGTCAAAGATCTTGCTGAGTCTTTAGGGCCTTCACTGTTTCCAGCTTGAAATAACCCACATGCCAAAGAGATATTTTGGCATGACAAGTTTTGCTACCCTACAGATCCTACCCGGATTGTACAGTAGTCTCTGTTCTTTATAGAATACCTTTAACATCAGCCTTTAGCTGTAAGTGGTGGGAAGTGACCATAGCAGAGTGGTAGAGCAGAATGGCACAGGGATGGGGAAATGAGAGGGTGAGAAAGGAGTACATTTTTACATGGCACCTCACATTAGAAGGGGATCTTAGGGCTATATTTATTAGGTCTTTATGTTTTCCCAGTCACTGACATTATGTAAAGAGTACAATAATATTGAATAATTTATAATCTAAAAATTAGAATGCAGATAGGTTTTATGTTTGTTAAGTTGAAGAAATAGTTGAGTACTATTGATTTTATCTGAATGTAGGAGTGGAAATTCTGCAGTCTGTAGAAGAACAAGTTAAAAATTGACACAGTACTCTAACTTACATACAAGTGATATTGTCTTATGTAAACAGATACCTGATACCTTGAGGAAGAAAAGGAAGGAGAAACAATGAAAAGTTGTTTAACTTAGAATGTAATAGGAGTCATAGAATGTAAAGAGTCAGTTGTTAAGTGTTGTCGAGCAGGATTTTGCTTTTCTTAAGCACTTAAGAGTGAACTTAAGTTCACTTAGTGGAACTTATTATTTTTATCATAGAAACAAAATTGACTATGTCAATAATGTAAAGTACCTTTAATTCATATTTCTTTCGCTTTTATAAATAAGATTTTGGGTTTTCCACAGGATTATTATGGACTTCAAGTACAACATATTGTTGCTACTTTTGGAGAATACTGTCTCTACTTCTGAGATAGTTTAGCAGGAAGATATATAAATGCCAGTGTCAGAAGTAAAGCCAGTTGTGATGAATTTTGTCATTATTTAGTACACAGTTGTAGGTTGCAGTTTTAAAGTTTTGGCATCATGGAAGATAATGAACAAAAAATTGCAGCTGAGGTCAGCATTACTTTTTCTGTTCATTTACTTGGAAAAACTTTGAAAGGTTTGTTTTTATACCAATAGCTGTTTCTGACTAGTGTAATGTGAATTTATATTTGCATAGCACTTTAAAATGTGTGTGTTTTCATATGTACTCTGTTGTGTCATTAACCTAAAATAGATTATAATATTATACTTAGGGAGTATATTTCAGAACTAATGTTTAGAAAATGTAAATATAGCTCACTCTAAAAACCTAAAGTTAGAAATTTAACCTTTTGTTTTTATAATAGAAGGAAAATTGATTTGCAGAATTACTTAGGTACTTAGTAGTCTTTAAAAATCTGTATAAATTTTTTTTTTTTAAGTTGCTAGTCTCTTTCCTGCCTAAAGGAGTTCCTTTAGCATTTGTTGCAAAGCTGGTCTGGTGATGCTGAATTCTCTTAGCTTTTGCTTGTCTGTAAAGCTTTTGATTTCTCTGTCAAATCTGAATGAGAGCCTTGCTGAGTGGATTATTCTTGGTTGTAGGTTCTTCCCTTTCATCACTTTAAATATATCATGACACTCCCTTCTGGCTTGCAGAGTCTCTGCTGAGAAATAAGCTGATAACCTTATGGGAGTTCCCTTATATGTTATTTGTCATTTTTCCCTTATTGCTTTTAATATGTTTTTTGTCTTTAATTTTTGTCAATTTGATTACTATGTGTCTCTGTGTGTTTGTTTCTCCTTGGGTTTATCCTGCCTGGGACTCTGTGCTTCCTAGAGTTGGTTGACTGTTTCCTTTCCCATGTTAGGGAGGTTTTCAGCTATTATCTCTTCAAATATTTTCTCAGGTCCTTTCTCTCTGGCTTCTCGGTCTGGGACCCCTATAATGCGAATGTTGGTGTGTTTAATGTTGTCCCAGAGGTCTCTTAGGCTGTCTTCATTTCTTTTCATTCTTTTTTCTTTATTCTGTTCCGTGGCAGTGATTTCCACCATTCTGTCTTCCAGGTCACTTATCCATTCTTCTACCTCAGTTATTCTGCTATTGATTCCTTCTTGCGTATTTTTCATTTCAGTTATTGTATTGTTCATCTCTGTTTGTTTGTTCTTTAGTTCTTCTAAGTCTCCGTTAAACATTTCTTGCATCTACTCAATCTTTGCCTCCATTCTTTTTCCCAGATCCTGGATCATCTTCACTATCATTATTCTGTATACTTTTTCTGGAAGGTTGCCTAACTCCACTTCATGTAGTTGTTTTTCTGGGGTTTTATCTTGTTCCTTCATCTGGGACATAATCTTCTGCCTTTTCATTTTGTCTGACTTTCTGTGATTGTGGTTTTCATTCTGCAGACTGCACGATTGTAGTTCTTCTTGCTTCTGCTGTCTGCCCACTGGTGGGTGAGGCTATCTAAGAGGGACTGGGTCTTGCTCTGGTGGGCAGGGCCATGCTCAGTAAAACTTTAATCCACTTGTCTGCTGATGGGTGAGGCCATGTTCCCTCCCTGTTAGTTGTTTGGCCTGAGGCAACCCAGCACTGGAGCCTACAGGCTGTATGGCAGGGCTAATGGTGCTCTCTGGGAGGGCTCATGCCAATGAATATTTCCCAGAACTGCTGCTGCCAAGTGCCCTTGTCCCCACGGTGAGCCTCACCTGCCTGCCGCCTCTGCAGGAGACCCTCCAACACTAGCAGGTAGATTTGGTTCAGTCTCCTATGGTGTCACTCCTCCTTTTCCCTGGGTCCTAGTGCACACATGAGTTTGTGTGTGCCCTCCAACAGTGGTGTCTCTGTTTCCCCCAGTCCTGCGTAAGTCCTGCAATCAAATCCTGCTGGCCTTTACAGTCAGAGTCTCTGGGGATTCCTACTCCTGTTGCCAGACCCTCAGGCTGGGAAGCCTGAAGCGGGCCTCAAAACTTTTGCTCCAGTGGGAGAACTTCTGTGGTATACTTGTTTTCCACTTTGTGGGTCGCCCACCCGGCGGGTATGGGATTTGATTTTATTGTGATTGCACCCCTCCTACCATCTCACTGCAGCTTCTCCTTTGTCTTTGGATGTGAGGTATCTTTTTTGGTGGGTTCCAGTGTCTTCCTGTTGATGGTTGTTCAGCAGTTAGTTTTGGTGCTCTTGCAGGAGGAGGTGAGCACATGACCTTCTACTCCACCATCTTGAGCCAATCTCTCTATATAAATGTTATTACAATTTAAAGACATTGACTAAAGATTTAGTTTTGTGGAACTTTTAGTGGCTGAAGACATAACAGCAAAATGCAGATATTATTGTCTCAGTAGAATAATGGGCTTCATACACAGACCTAAAGATTATACATGTAACCTATTGGATATAATGTAGCCAGACTGATTTTCAGGTTTACCTTCAAGTACCTATCTCTGTTTGAAAAGATAAATAGAAATTATTAGTATATAGTGTTTTGAATATTTCAGAACTTAGTTAATGCATATCTAGTGCAATAATGATGGTATAAACAACTAATTTCTCACTAACCCTGATTAATATAAGGGTGGAAGTAGTAGTAGTGTGCATTAATGATATATATACTTTGTGTAATATATATTTTTTAAATGTTTAAGGCCTGTAAAGTATCTCAGAATTGGCTGACAAAGCATTGTAAAGGCAGGGATCTTAGGGAGCGACTTTAATGGAAATGAGGGATATGTAATTAGCATATAAAATGTACTTAAATTATACCTTCTAGCATGTTTGAAAAACCTTTTTTTCCCCCTTAAGAGTAATAAATAATTACTGAGAAATTTTTTGAACTCTTAATGAGCTTACTAATATTTTTTGCACACAATTCTAACCAAGTCATCATCAAATCCAAATGAATGGAGCTTATTAGATGAATGAAGTTTTTGTTGTACATTTTTCTTTCAAGAGGTGAGATGGCATTTAAAAATAATAAAATTTAACTTTGTAAATACCAAACTTATCTAACAATTCAGGAGAAAAATAATGATTGGAAAGCAAGTACAAGATCTTTTATAGTGACTAACCAAATCCTGAAATATTCCTGTGCAAAGGACTTTTAGAAGTACTAGCAGTGTGACTGTATCGAATAAGTATGATTATAGTATACACACACATACACAAAAATTATAATTATACATTATTATTATGCAATAATTATACACTAATAGTTTTACAATAGTTAATGATTATATATGTTATGTATTACTATATGTATACTCAAAGTTTACAATTTAAAAATTGAGACACTTTCAGATGAAAAAATTGAAATTACTTTAATAAAATTGTGTGTGTGTATTAGAATTGGAAGAGACCTGAGAAATCATATACAATATTAAATTTTAGCAAAATGGCTTGAAATATTTGTAGCT
This sequence comes from Globicephala melas, assembly GCF_963455315.2. Taxonomy (NCBI): domain Eukaryota; kingdom Metazoa; phylum Chordata; class Mammalia; order Artiodactyla; family Delphinidae; genus Globicephala; species Globicephala melas. Next base: position 100,080,369 of record NC_083314.1, on the reverse strand, counting down.
TATATAATATTTAGTAGCTACTTGTTGAAAAATTTTAAGAAAACTTTTAAATAAATCTTTAAAAGGAAAAGAAAGGATCGTAAATGTTTATCAGTAGGAGAATGGGTAAATAGAAGGTCTGCTTATTTGTTGGAACAACATAGAGTTATTAAAAGCAATGAACTAGGTCTGTATATCAATGTAGATGGCAAAACAATGCTGAATAAAGTAAGGAAGATGCTGAATAATGTATACAGTTTGATACCATGTATGTATATTAAAATATTTAGGCTTACGGATATTTCTATATAGGTGTATAAAATTTTAAAAGTGCACTGAAATACATACTCCAAATGTATGATAATAGGGGAAGGGAAAAGGAATAGGACTTAGAATTTGGCTTAAAGGGGACTTTAACTGTTGTGTTTTATTCCTTTAAAAAAGGAAAGGTAAGCAAATGTGACAAGATTGACAATTGTTAGTTCTGGGTGGTAGAATCATGGATGTTTGTTATATTCTTGGTACTTTATTGTATTTTTAAAATCCATTTTTTTCCCTCAAGAAAGATCTATTATTTTTCAGGAGAATTTGGAACTTTGTGATTACAAGACTAGTTTCTATATAACTAAGAATCCCCAAAAGTTGTTGAAATCCTTTCAGTGGGAGTATGAAATGGTCTAGGTACTTTATTTTACCTTTGCTGCTAGTGTTCTTGAGTTTAGAGATTTCCAAAAAACTTAATAAAAATTGACAGAATCTATATCAAAATATTATTAGATGTCTTTGAGTGGTGAGATTATGGTTCAAATTTTTACTTATTAATATAATTTTTAAGTTTATTAATTTTTTCTCACTAATAATATGCTACTTTTTAAAGTAAATAAAATAATAAATGCTTTTTTAGAAAAACCAGAACAAACGAAAACAAAGGAAAGCAATCCAAATGAAATAGTGCCATTTACTCTAGTGACCAGGAAGAATACATTTTTCAGGTCTTAGCTGTTAAGGTAGAAGTGGAGCATCTAAGCATCCTGTCTCTTTGACATTGCTATAAATCTGAGAGCCTCACTGAACTCCAAGTGGGTTTACGGAGCTTAGTAATCGGGGTCTTTAATGGAACATGGGTAGTAATTTGTGGACTGGTTCATGACGTTTTTGAAAGTAAACTGAATGAGGCTCCATTTGTGAAAGAACCTAACAGTTTCTTATTATTGATATAAAAGTTTCTTGGATAGGAAATTTTTATGAAACAGAATGATCTGGAAACCAGAAGATTGGCAACACCTGAAAGGATAAAAGAAGGGGAATTCGGCGGTAAGAGAAAAAAATGTAGGAGAGACTGAATTTAAATCTTAAACATGAAATTGGTAAAAGATTGTTTTCAGTTATAATGAGAAAATATTATAGACTTTACAAGGAAGAAACAGTGTTACTCTTGTAAATTATAGAGGTGGAACATAATCTTTTTTTGGTCTATTTCGTGTTTATGTATTTGCTTTGCATTTAGGGGTTGTATTAAGTGAAAGTACTAACTTTTACCTATATTGTACTAAGTGAAAGTACTAACTTTTACCTATATTGTACTCCAACCAAACTAAGTATTTGTATATCTTAGAAATGCTAGTATTTTGAATTTTTTCATTTTGAGTTTTTTCTTCCCTTAGGCAGAATTGTAAATTAAATTGTAATTCTTTACACGTGATCTAGTGCAAATGAGCATGTGTTTGCATGTATTTTACTTCTCAACTTCATATTAGAAAAGCAACGCCGTTCTTTCCTCCTGTGTGTCTCCTCTACTCCTCATACAGGATGCTTCACTTCTGACACTTCTGGTCATCACATGTATGTGAGGTTTTTCCCCACACCAAGCAATTCTCTGCAACACCAGCTGGTTGTCCTACTTCAATTCTCACACTGTCTGTCTGGAGATGGTATCAGATCCCACACGTTAAGGGCTCAGTCCCACAAGACTGCTCCCACCCCACGTCATATGCCAATCACAAGTAGTAGGTCCTCAGGTTATGCACAACTTCTGTCTGACTTGTACTTGGCTACAAATCAGAGGTTCTCACGACCTTCTCCTCATGTTTGATTAAATTGCTATAGTGGCTCACAGAACTCAGGGAAACAGTTATGTTTACCAGTTTATTAAAGGATATGATAAAGGATACAGATGAACAGTCAGATGAAGAAATACATAGGGCAAGGTCTGGGAAGGTCCCCAGCACAGGAACTTCTGTCCCCATGGAATTGGGGTGCCTCACCTTCCCTGTGTGGATGTGTTCACCAACTTGGAGGCCCTCTGAACCCTATAGTATTGTGATTTTATGGAGGCTTCATCATGTAGGCAAAATGGATCATTAACTCCATTTTCAGCCCTTTTGCCTTCTCAAGAGATGGGGAGTAGGGGAGCTTGGGGGATGGGGCTGAAAATTCCAAGCTTCTAATCATGGCTTGTTCTTTCTGGTGAGCAGCTCTCTTCAGAAGCCATCCAGAAGCCTGCCCAAATTTGCCTCACTAGAACAAAAGACACTTCTATCACCCAGAAAATTACAAGGGTTTCAGGAGCCCTGTGTCAGGAACTGGGGTCAAAGACCAAATATTAGAACAAAAGATGCTCCTAGTGCTCTTATCACTTAGGAAATTACAAGTGTTTCAGGAGGCCTGTGTCAGGAGCCAGCACCAGAGACCAATATATTATGTTTTTCTGTTATCTCACAGACTTAGAAAAACAAAACAAAACATTGTGAGAGACTAAAAATATTACGAACTGTATTATCACAGTGAATGTTTATATTGATGTTGTATGTACTTGGAAATGGAAAAGCAAAATTGTACAAATAGTGTATCCTGGCTTAGAATCTGACCTTTAAATTTTCATTTGAAAAGAAATCAGAGTATTGCTGTTGTAACACATACATTATGGTCTTAGTTGTACAGAATAAACAAAAGACTTTCTTGAACAGGTTTGAAATAATTGTTTGACATTTCCCAGGAAAATCAAATGCATGTGCTAAATGCAGATTGCTGGCAACTTGTCTTCCTTTTATACAGAGATAAAGGCCACTGGGAAGTCATTTGAAATTCTACAGTAGCTTGTAATGGGATCTGCAGAACTTGATATTTAACTTTATAACTGTTATTTTCAATTAATAATTATAAGACCTTGAACAAGTCATCTAACTTCTCTGTTCACTATTTTCTGTATTTTAAAATGAAGATATTGTACTAGATGATTTCTAAAGCATCTTCCACTTCTAAAATGCTATAATTTTATTTCACACTAGGATTCTTCTGCTAATGTAGATTTATAAAAATGAGATAGTTGGTTGATAAAGTGGTTGTGGCATTTTACATTCCCACTAGCAAAGTTGAGAGTTCTATTTGCTCTAAATCCTCTTCAACACTTGGTAGCATCAATTTTTAAGATTTCAGCTATTCTAATAGGTGTATAATGTTATCTCATTGTGACTTTAGTTTGTATTTCTCTAATGACTGTGATGTTGAACATCTTTTCATGTGCATATTAGCCATTCATTTATCTTTTTTTGGTGAAATATCTATTGAAATCTTTTGTCCATTTTAATTTGGGTTGTTTGTCTTCTACTCATTGTGTCGTAAGAGTTCTTTATAAATTCTAGGTACAAGACCATGGTCAGATTTTTGTGTTGAGAATATTTTCTCCCATGATGTGTTTTGCCTTTCATTATTTTTACAGTGTCTTTGGAAGAGTAGATTTAAATTTTGATGATGTCCAGTTTTTCCATATTTTTCTTTTATGGTTTGTGCTTTTTGTATCCTAAGAAATCTCGGCCTATTTTTATTTGGCTATGATTTTCTCCTATGTTTTCTTCTTGAATATTTATAGTTTTAGCTTTTTTAAAAATAAATTTATTTATTTAATTTATTTTTGGCTGTGTTGGGTCTTTGTTGCTGTGCATGGGCTTTCTCTAGTTGCAGTGAGTGGGTGCTACTCATTGCGGTGGCTTCTTTTGTTGCGGAGCACGGTCTCTAGGCGCGTGGGCTCAGAAGTTGTGGCACATGGGCTCTAGAGCACAGGCTCAGTATTTGTGGCGCACAGGCGTAGTTGCTCCGCGGCATGTAGGATCTTCCCGGACCAGGGCTCGAACCCGTGTTCCCTGCATTGGCAGACAGATTCATAACCACTGCACCACCAGGGAAGTCCCTGTTCTGGACTTCATTCTATCCCATTGACCTATTCTTCTGTCCTTATGTCAATATCAGTCTTAATTACTAGGGCTTTATAGTAAGTCTGGAATTTCAGTAGTTTAACTCCTTCAACTTTATTCTTCCTTTTCAAAATTGTTTTGCTGGTCTAGGTCCTTTGTATTTTCCTATAAATTTTAAAATCAATATCAATTTCTTCCAAAAAGTCCTTCAGAGATTTTGTTTGAGATTGAATCTTTAGATGAATTTGAAGCAAAGGATGTGACCTGGGGTGGAGAGGCAGTTGAATGATCATGCACACTACATTAAGTCCTTCCTTGAAGGAGGATCTTAGTGGAGCATCTCCAAGTCTACATACAGTGGTTGATAGTGTTGTTCAAATCTTCTATATTCTTACTGGGTTTTGTGTGTGTATATTCTATGAATTACTGGGAAAGGTGGGTTAAAATCTCACATTCTGACTGGATTTACCTGTTTTTCTTTTTAGTTCTGTCAGTTTTTGCTTTATGTATTTTGAAGCTATGTTATTAGCACATATACATTTATAATGGTTATATCTTCCTGATGTGTTGATTCTTTTATCATTACAAAGTGTCCTTTAATTCTAAAAATAATTCTTATGTAATCTGTTTCGCCTGATATTAATCTAACCCCTCCAACTTTCTCATAGTTATTTTCCTCATGGCTTTTATCATTTTCCATACTTTTACTTTTTAACATATTTGTATCTTCATATTTAAAGTGAGTCTCTTAGAGTTAATATTAAATTGCTTTAGGAAAAATACAGAAACTTTGCTACTTTTATTATTGAGGGAAGCCAGGTGGAGGGTACATGAGAACTTCTGTTCTATTTTTTTCAACTATGTAAGTCTAAAATTATTTCAAGAATGTTTATTATTGCCTGTTGGTTGCTGCATTTTTGTAGTAACTTCTCTAAAATTCTTGTCTGATAATTCCAACATCTGTATCAACTATATGTTGTTGTTGTCTGTTGATTTGTCCTTATTCATCCTAGTTGAGATTTTTTTCCCTGTCTTTTGGAATGATGAGTATACTCATTTTGGATTGTATCCTGGACATTTTGAGTGTTATGAGACCTTGGTTCCTACTTAAATCGTCTATATTAGTAGGCAGCCACTGGAGAGGGAGGAATGGTGCTGCGTCTTTGCTGACATTCACCTTATGTAGGGCAGGAATGGTTGGCAGGGCTCTGCCCCCATAGTCTTTGTGGCTGCATCCTGGTGGGGGATGGGAGGGCCACCACCTCTGTTGTCATTTTTGCAGGGTTGGGATGGTCAGCAAGGCTCTGCCCCATAGATTATACAGCACCCATTTGGGAGGGTTGCATCCTTCAGGGCTGCTGTCTTCCCAGTCCTTTGGTTGGAGACAGTGGGTTTTTTCTTATGGTTTTTTTGTTGTTGACCTACACCTGTTGGTGGTTCCAGGTTGTAAACTGCTGTCACACCCAGGGTGAGATACATGAATGGCAAAAAATCTCAAGATCTTTTAATCACTCAAGATCTGCAGTCTCTAGCCAGTCTCTTTTCTACAAGAGTCTCCTTGTAGTTGCTTTGTCTTTGGTCCAAGGTTTATAGTTGTAATTAGCAGGAAGAATAGGATGGAATGCACTTTATCTTGTTTGGAACCAGACATCTCTTACTGGTTTTTTTTGTTGTTGTTGTTTTTACTGGTTTTTAAAATATTTATAATTTCTGTATTTTCTATTTATTTGCCCTGTGTATTTTGTTTTTCAGGCAAATGAAGATAAAACAATGTCAGCCAACCTAAAATACCTTTCCTTGGGAATTTTGGTCTTTCAGACTACCAGTCTGGTTCTAACGATGCGTTATTCTAGGACTTTAAAAGAGGAGGGGCCTCGTTATCTGTCATCTACAGCCGTGGTTGTTGCTGAACTTTTGAAGATAATGGCCTGCATTTTATTAGTCTACAAAGACAGCAGTAGGTATCTAGGTTTTTTAAGTCATTGCAATTTATTTAATTATTTTGGAGTTATTCACATGTGAGATATATATATAGTATATATGTATAGATACCTATATATATGACATATATATATAGGTAACTACACATTTGAACACTTGCATTATTGAAGAACATTTCAATTTTCATTTTATTAAGATGGTTTTAGTCTAGTAATAAAGGTATTTTATTTTTATCTATGTTATGATTCATGTCCTCTGGTTAATGCTGTAAATATGAAACAGTTTCTTGCATTAATAATAATTTGAGAATAAGTAATTTAGAGGAGTAATAATTTTTTACTAAAGTCAAGGCTTTTTTATTTTATTTGCTGCATGATTAGTCCAGCAGTGACTAATTTGATATAGTTTTTTTAAAAAAAAATCTTTATTGAGGGAATTCCCTGGTGGTCCAGTAGTTAGGGCTCCATGTGGTTAGATTATTTGGGGGTACATTAAAATGAAAAACAGACTTTTTCATGTTTTTATATATCAAACCAAATGAGAAGACAAGCAACAGATTGAGAGAAGATATTTACATCACAGGTAATCACTAATAATTAATATCCAGAATGTACAAAGAACTCCCACAACTCAATAAGAAAAAGATAAGAAACTCAACAAAAAAAGGGACAAAAGATATAAATAGGCAACTCACAGAAGAGAAAACCTGGGTGGCCAATCAATGTATAAAAAGATGTTCAACCTCTCTAGCAATCAGAGAAATCAAGACTCAATTCCACTACCCTCATACTGCTAATGAGAAAAATATGTGACAGCATTAATTATTTAAAAATTTAATTTTAAAGATGAGCTTATATTTTATATTTTTTCTGCTAAAACTAAAATAATCTTTTGGTAACTTTTGTTTTACTTACATAATTTTTTTACCATTATTTTAGTCAGGAAAGGCTGAATATCAAGTAGCATTCTTTAGTTATTTTCATTTTGGAAACTAACACATTGTTACTCAACTAAACTCCAATAAAAATTAATTTTTAAAAAGGTATTTTCATTTTAAAACAGTTTTCATAAAGTTTGCAAGTTTTATGTTGCGAGAGAAAATCATCTGTGAAGTGTATTGTTGGTAAGGTGGTAGGGTTCCTTAGAATTTCTCCCTTCTTTGGGGATTTATATATCTCTTAAAGTTCTTTGGACATTTTTTTGTGATTGATACTGTGGGTTGGCTAGCTCAGAGTCCATTTTTAACTCCTTTCTCACTTTCTTATATCTAATGTGGAGAATATAAAAGAAAATAATTGATTTTCCAGCTCCCTTGCAGCAGGGAGTAGTTATGCAACACACAGTCTTGGTCAGTGAGAGGGAAGAAGATGCCTGCTAGGCCACTGTTTCCTCCTCTTCTTTCTTCCTTCCGGAAAGAAGAACCAGAGGTGCATCAGTCAGTTGGCAATCTGTTGCAAAAAATCATGTAGACAATACATGAAAAGCATGAAAATAAAAAGCCAATATATATACAGAGAGAGCTAGGTCCCTGATGTCATCATGGAGCTGCTGTAGCAGCTTTTGACCTGGACTCATGACATGTGAGACAAATCCCTATGGGTTTGAGCCACTGTTGGTTGGGTTTTCTGTTGTTTGAGCCAAACCCACCTCCTGATATCCTTCTTTTTATGATTAAAGTCTTCATAATTATTAATTGGCATTAATGGCTGATGATAAAATACATTATAAAATACAAGGTATCAATATTATAATATTGCTATGATAAAGTAAGAATACTTGGTTGACGAATACTTTGAGGTTTTGGTTATCATAAATACATATGTGTATATATAATCAATTTGATTTATTTCCCAATGAAATATATATTTAATATTTGAAATATTAGCATCATTAAAGGTATAGGTATACCTTATTTTACTGCAGATATTGTGTTTTTTATAAATATAAGATTTGTGGCAACCCTCCATTGTCAGATGATGGTATTTTTTTAGCAATAAAGTCTTGTTTTGTTTTGTTTTTTTGCGGTATGCGGGCCTCTCACTGTTGTGGCCTCTCCCGTTGCGGAGCACAGGCTCCGGACACACAGGCTCAGCGGCCACGGCTCACAGGCCCAGCTGCTCCGCGGCATGTGGGATCTTCCCAGACCGGGGCACGAACCCATGTCCCCTGCATCGGCAGGCGGACTCTCAACCACTGCACCACCAGGGAAGCCCTAAAGTATTTTTAAATTAAGGTATGCACATTATTTTTTTAATACATAATCTTATTGCCCAGTTAACAGACTACAGCAAAGTGTAAACATAACTTTTATATGCACTGAGAAACCAAAAAAAATTCTTGTGACTCACTTTATTGTGATACTCACTTTATGGCAGTGGTCTGGAAATGAACCTGCAATATCTCTGAGGTACGTCTGTATATTTTAGACCTAAAAGGATCTTAACATGTAGCCAAATTTTCATTTTTTACAGGTGAAAAAACTGAGGACTTCAGAGAGAGTATGTAACTTATTTGGAGTTACTTAATTATTGATTTTGTCCATTTCATGTTTTTTCTAGAATGTAGTCTAAGAGCACTGAATCGAATACTACATGATGAAATTCTTAATAAACCTATGGAAACACTTAAACTTGCTATTCCATCAGGGATATATACTCTTCAGAATAATTTACTCTATGTGGCACTGTCAAATCTAGATGCAGCTACTTATCAGGTATTTAGAATACATTTCTAGTAGTGTTTCTAAGAAAGAAAGAAACAAACAATAATATTAGCTGTTTTCTTTTTCAGGTCACATATCAGTTGAAAATTCTTACGACTGCATTATTTTCTGTGTCGATGCTTAGTAAAAAATTAGGTGTGTACCAGTGGCTCTCCCTAGTAATTTTGATGACAGGAGTTGCTTTTGTACAGGTAACTATTCAAGATAAGTATAACTTTTACTTTTATCACAGTTTCAGACCTCATTTTGGAAAATATGGTTCTGTTATTTGTTGAAGAAAATGCTTATTCTTACAACTGACATTTTTTGAGGGCTTCCTTTGAGCAAGATACTACATTGGGACTATAAATGACACAAAGAAGTAGAATCAAATTATCTGACGTAAAGAAATGAACAGTCTATTTAGGGAAATAAGACACTGTATGTAAAACAAAGCTGTTTTTTACTGAGTATCTGGACATTTGAGATCAACCACTCCCTTCCTATTGTCTCTCAGCTTCCCTGATACCACTCGCTCCTGGTTCTTTTCACATCTTTCTAATGATTCCTTATTGGTTTCCTTCCTGGGGTCCTCTTTCTTGATATTCCCATTAGATATTGTGTTGTTGATAGGCTTGTTATTTCTCTTAAATTATTTCCTTATTTTTGGAGATTTCATTCTTTCTGAAGGTTTTTATTAACACATATGCTGATAGCTTCTTGGTCTGTGTCATCAGCTCTGGTTATCACCTCTAGTTTCAGATTTATATATCTAAAAGCACATTGGACATCTTTGTTTGGTTGTTCAATAGGCCTTATAAACTCAGTGTATCCAAAGCTGCACTTTACCTTTTCCCCACCAAACCTGTTCTTTATTTCTGTTTTTTCCAGTCATGATTTACTTAGCCTGAGAGTTGTCCTAGACTCTTCCTTTAGCCTGTATATCCAGTCAATCACTAAGACTTTCTGACTCTGCTTTCTAATACTTCTTGATTCTGTCCTTGTCTATCACTAACACTTCCACATTTCATGCCTTCTTTGTGTCTCAAGTAATCTTTTGCCTCCTAATTGATTTTTTTTTTTAACTTCTGTCTTACAATTCAGCCTCCACTTAGTCACCACTGTGGTCTATCTAAAAGAAATCCAATCATGTCAATCTCCTGCTGTCCAAAGCCCCCCTCCCCTACAATCACTTTCCTCAGAGTGTGGTATGTATATTTTGAATAAATATTTCTAATAGTTATTTAAGTGGTTATTAGAAAAATATAATTGGCATATCAAACCCATATTTTCATAGATTCTGCTTAAGGTAAGGTAAAGTTGGTATTCCGTTTTTAAAAGTGAGGTATTTTAGGGCTTCCCTGGTGGCGCAGTGGTTGAGAATCTGCCTGCTAATGCAGGGGACATGGGTTCGAGCCCTGGTCTGGGAGGATCCCACATGCCGTGGAGCAACTAGGCCCGTGAGCCACAACTACTGAGCCTGCGTGTCTGGAGCCTCTGCTCTGCAACAAGAGAGGCCGCGATAGTGAGAGGCCCGTGCACCGTGATGAAGAGTGGCCCCCGCTTGCCACAACTAGAGAAAGCCCTCACACAGAGACGAAGACCCAACACAGCCATAAATAAATAAATAAATTACTAAACTCCTAGCCCCAACATCTTCTTTTAAAAAAAAAGTGAGGTATTTTAAATTAAAATATCAAGTAATAGGTTAGGGAGAACATACATTTGACAAAAACCATGAAGATGATAGGGAAATAAGTGAAGTTTTAGGAACACTGATCTACAGAATAAAGCTCAGAATGGTTAGCATGAAATGGACCTTCCATAATGAAACATCAGCTCCATACTCATTTTTGCTGCTCCAACACTTCACACTCTGAATTTCTACAACTGAACTGCTTGTGGAGGCTATTTTGTGCATCTGTGCGTTTATTATACTTGTTCTCTTTTTTAGGGTATTTTTGAAATTATAAATTACAACAGTAATATCACTATGGGGAAAAAAAAGTGATTCTAAGTTTTTCTTTCAAAAGCTCTTCTCTGCAATCCCCCAGAATGGTATTGGCTGTATTTTTACCTTAAGGTCTAAGAGTGGACTCTAAATGTGTATTTTGTAAAATATTATAGGAATTAAACTTCAGTTTTTTCTTTTTGTTCAGTGGCCCTCAGATTCTCAAGAGCTTAATTCTAAGGAACTTTCAGCTGGCTCACAATTTGTAGGCCTCATGGCAGTTCTCACAGCATGTTTTTCAAGTGGCTTTGCTGGGGTTTACTTTGAGAAAATCTTAAAAGAAACCAAACAATCAGTGTGGATAAGAAACATTCAACTTGGTAAGTTTTAAATGTTTTCTAATATTATTTTTAAAGGATTATATTGTTATGTTTAAAGATTTCTGTGTTTTCCTGTTTTTCTTAAAAATTTTTTGGCCACACCGCAGAGCATGCAGGATCTTAGTTCCCCAACCAGGGATTGAACCTGTGTCCCCTACACTGGGAGCACAGCATCTTAACCACTGGACTGCCAGGAAGTCCTATGTATCTTTAATTAAATAAACCTTTTATAAAAGCTGCTGTTGATGCAAATATCTGTCAGGGTTTTTGCCTTTTGAAAAACTGTATTTTAAATGAATGTCTTTTCAAGAATATGGAATTTTGGGTCTGTGCTCATAAGAATGTATGAAGCCTGTTTCTGTCCTCACCATTTGGAGCCTTTGTCTTTGGGTGCTGTGTTTTCCACAGATGTTGCAAATAACTTAACATATTTTCCTCCTGGAAAAAGAGATTAAGATAGTAAAAAAAAAAAACCAAACAAAAAAAGATAGTAAATTTAATTATATGATGCAGTGTTATCAGCTACAGTCACCATGTTGTATATCAAATCACCACAATGTACACTTCAAATGTCTTAGAATTCTACTTATCAATTATACCTCAGTAAAGCTGAAAAAATAGATACTTAAATGGAGCAAGTTTGAAATGAAGAAATTTTGTCTCTTTAAAATCTTACTATGCTTTTTTATTTCAAATTGTTACATTTTAGCTTTTAAATACTACAGCATTTTTCTAACTGAAGGTGAATAGTTTAAAAGAAAAAAGAGATTGCCTTTGAATAGATATTTAAACTATTTGTATACAGTATTGTAATATTTAACTCCTCATACAAAGATTTCAGAATTTAGTATTCTTGTCATATTCATTTTGGAAGATGCTACATGTGAGAAGCAGCTCAACTGCAAATCAACATGTTCTGTTTTAAGCCTCTGTCCCTGTGACTTTGGAGCTCATCTTTGAAACCATTGTTTTTTTTCTTTGAAGCCACTGTTTTTTTCTTCACATCAGCTTAATAGCTATACCATGTTTCCTGATAGCAGTCATAACAGGCCCTTCCAGGCCCTATACAGTGAATTGTCTGTAATCCTAATGGCCTGTATTTTAAGACAAACCTTCAAAATTTGATTAAAGTCCATTCTTTCAGCTGTTTTCACATAATATGATGACAAACAGACTGAACCTTCATTTTATCTCATAGTATTTATTTGTTTCTCTTCAAAATTTGTAGAAATGTATCGTGTGTTTTTTTTTTTTTTAAGAATGTCAAGGTAAATATTTTTGAAAACAAAATTAAATTAGCTTCCCTTTGTTCAGTTTGTCTAGAAGGCAAGTTCAGACTTGAAAAGCATTCACCATTTCAGAAAGAGTATATCTATAGCATAGTGGTTAAGAACTCTTGGTTTGGTAGTCTGACCACTCAAATCCTGATTTTTTTTTTTTTTTTGCGGTACGTGGGCCTCTCACCGTTGTGGCCTCTCCTGTTGCGGAGCACAGGCTCCGGACGTGCAGGCTCAGCAGCCACGGCTCATGGGCCCAGCCGCTCCGCGGCATGTGGGATCTTCCCGGACCGGGGCACGAACCCGTGTCCCCTGCATTGGCAGGCGGACTCTCAACCACTGTGCCACCAGGGAAGCCCCAAATCCTGATTTTATTACCTACCACGTGTGTGGCATTACAGAACTTACTTAACCTTCCTCTCTGCTTCCTCATCTATAAAATATACTTAATTATGGTACTTATTTCATATGTTGCTATGTGGATTAAATGAGATAATACATGTAAAGTGTTTAGAATAAAGTGCCTTGTGCTTTATTAGTGCCTAAGCACTTATGTCAGCTATTTACATTAATACGCAAATATCAGAAAAGAAAGAAATATTCAGGTTTGTATGAGTTACCCCAAATTTTCTCGATTTTAAGATAAAAATGAAAGGTCAGAATTCATGACTGTGGTATTTCATGGATTTCTTATTCTTTGGTTTGACCTCATAACACAATCTAATGGTAATGGTAATAACTCAAAGTTTTGAAAAGGATACATAAATAAGTTATAGAACTCGAGATTACAAAAACAAAACAATGTATAGAAGTTTTCAAACATCAACGGTCAAAGATTAGCTAATTGATAAGATCCAATATTAGCCACAGAATGGAGAAGCAGGAACTCTTGTTGCCTTAGGTTGCTAGGAGTACAGTCTTCCCTTGGTATCTGTGGGGGATTGGTTCCAGGACTGCCGTGGATGATCAAGTCCCTTGTATAAAATGGTGTATAGTGTTTGCATATGACTTATGCAATCTTCTCATATACACTGAATCATCTCTAGATTATTTATAATACCTAATACAGTGTAAATGCTTTGTAAATAAGTTGCTGTGCTGGCAAATTCAAGTTTTGTTTTTTGGAACTTTCTGGAATATTTTTTTTACATTTTTGATTCACGGATGGTTGAATCTGTGGATGCAAAACCTGCGAATATGGAGGGGCAACTGGTAGACTGATGTAACCTTATTGGATCTCAATTTGGGAATATATAACAAAATTTTAAATAAATTACAGCTTTAATGTAAAAATTCCATGTCTGGATAAGAATTTATCCTACAGATATAAATATTTATACAAGAGAACAAAGATAAATGTCCAAGTTTATTCATTTCAGCATTGGTTACAATTGTGAAAAATAGAAAACATTTAGAATACTGGTTAAATAAATTATCAATATGATTAAATGGATCATAGACTTCAAAACCTCTCTGCCTGGATTAAAATCTTGAATCCATCACTAACCAGCAACATGAGTTTGGGCAAGTTTATTTAACCTCTCTTTGCTTCAGTTTGTTCATCTGTAAAACGAACTAGAAGTGTCCACCTCATAGGGTTGTTATATGAGTTAACATACATAAAGCACTTAGTACATTTTGTTGCATGTGGCGTTATATGTGTATTTCATACTGTTATTGTCCGTACGATGGAATATTACGCAACTGATAGAAGAATGCAGTAGATCTGTACATACTGACATGTGTATACTCTTCTGTACTCTATACATTTTTTTAAACTATCAAGTGTTATTTTTATAATTAAAAAAGATATGAGTAATACCCTTGGAAGTGTTTATTTTTGTGATTTTGTATTTTTTTCATGTTCTGAATTAGACATATTAAAATAATAGAGTTGGCATAAATAAAATTTTAGAAAGAACATTTCACATCCCTTTTAGTTCTTTTTCACTGTGGAATACTTTGAGTAGTTGCGGCTTTATAAAAAATTGCTTTACCCTGCACTCTTTGCATATCTTACTACAGACTGCCCCAAAGAGATGACCCCTGTAATATCCATTTCTTTATTCATAGTTTAGGATTGCTCCAGGAAATCTTAGATCCAGTAGTCATGTGATAAGCTCTGTGGTAGAAGTAAGGGATTCAGCAGTGAATAAGACACATTTCAGGCTCTCACTGAGCTGACTTTCCCTAACAGTGAGACTTCAATAACAACATTCTGATGTTGCCTATGGCTGACTGTTTCTTAGCTCTAATTTTTTGTTTATTAATTATTGTACATCCAAAATTTCCAAATAGAGGAAAATGCTGGACCACATACCTGAGCTATTATATCTGCATGTATGAATGTGAATATATGAAAATCTAGATCTAGCAATAGGAAGATATAAGATACAATGAAATACACCAAAAGTGAGCATTTTAGAAATATTTGAATGGGAGAGCCATTTCGTCCTGGAATGTATACACTATATTTTTTCAGTCCTCCAAAGTTGGTAATCTCTGTTCTTTTATATATCCCATGTCTATATTACAGTCATAATATAGTACTAAGTATACTTTTCTTAAGTTTATATAATTATACAAGTAAAAAAATTTTAAAGTAGTCCAATTTTATTGAAAAGGAAAAGTTAAGTTTAAAATTATTTGGAATGTTTATAGAAAAATATCTCTCCAGGCAAACTAAATGATGTTTGACATAGACTTTACTTTTATTTTAGGTTTCTTTGGGAGTATATTTGGATTAATGGGTGTATATGTTTATGATGGAGAACTGGTATCAAAGAATGGATTTTTTCAGGGGTATAACTGGCTGACCTGGATAGTTGTTGTTCTTCAGGTAAAGCATTTAAAGTCTTACATTTATGCTAATAAATTTTATTTTAATATAGAGAATCAAAGTAGCTATGATATACTGATATAAGGAAGAAGGGTCCCTCCTATCAGTACTCTCATTATCTCTAGTTTATTCAGGGAAGTTAAAATAGAACTGATCTAAATGCTGTAATGAAAACTTATTTGAAAATGAATCATGAATGAACTTTATGGTATTTAAATTTAACATAACGAAAATGCAAGTTTAAGAATAAAAGTTGAAAGCTGAGGAGAAATATAACTTGTAATTTTTCTACTGTTCTGATCATTTTACAGGAAGTCTGTGGTCAGCTATTTCAGGCTTAAGAAGCAGGTCTAGATATTTAAATCTGTAACAGTTTATAGTTTACATTTTGGTTACATATTGGAGTACTCCTATCAAATTACCTCGGCTTATAACTTGAAATTATTCAAGGGTTGAGTAATTTCATCTTCAAAAAATACTTACTGAGTACTCTGGAGGATACAAAAATGAAGATAGAAGTCGCTGCCTTCACAAAGCCTTTCTCTAGAGGTATTTGAAGCTGTAAGAAACAAGGTCCCTTAGGGAGGATGGGTGAAGGTAGCAAAGGATAGTTGTGTTTTGAAAGCAGGAAGGATACTTCTATTTTTAATATAGGAGAAAAGGAGACAAGGGTAGTGAAAATTCAGAGAAAATTTGAGGTAGAGATAGGGTAAGTCAGGAGAGTTTATGTATGATGGCTTTTATCCTATCAAGGAGGGAAGCTCTCTTTCCTTAAGAGGGGCTAAAGACTTGAGAAAAATTTAAAAGGTTTGGTACAGTTGGTATGAGGGAGTAAATAGGGGAATGAGAACACTGCTAAGAAATACCAGGACTCAAACATCAATCTGTAGTGAGCTCACTTGAAATAATTTGTAACTTTCTCTCATAAAGCTTCTACCATTTGAAGAGGTACAGTGAAAGTGGGTAACCCAGACTTGGGAGCTGATATGTAGGGTTCGGTAGAAAACAAAACTATGAGATATGGTAAAACTTTGTTATTTAAGTAGCCACAATTTGGAATTTGAGAGGGATTTGGTAGAAAGTTCTTCACTCTTTTTTTTTTGCGGTACGTGGGCCTCTCACTGTTGTGGCCTCTCCCGTCGTGGAGCACAGGCTCCGGACGTGCAGGCTCAGTGGCCATGGCTCACGGGCCCAGCCGCTCCGCGGCATGTGGGATCTTCCCGGACTGGGGCACGAACCCGTGTCCCCTGCATCAGCAGGTGGACTCTCAACCACTGCGCCACCAGGGAAGCCCAATTCTTCACTCTTAAAGAGAATGATTAAAGTGCTTTAGGAAGAGTAATCTGACAGCAATGAAAGGTAGATTAGAATGGGAAGAAACTAGAGGAAGAAATCCAAGTTAGGCTATTAAAAGGCTAGTAAAATAACTTTCAAGTTACAGTTTATTTTTAATCAAAAGTAAAAATATTTCACTAATCAGTGTGTCCAATTTTCCCACATTTGTCTGAACAAGTGATGTTTAATTACTAAATTGGATGAGGATAGATGTTTTATTCATAATATGGTCAAACTCCATTATAACAAACTTCAGATTATGCTGGTAGTTACTTTGTCAGATACCTTTTGAAATAAGGGGGCTACTGAACAAAACCTATAAGTCCATTTGTTATGAGATGTTTAATAAAAATCACTTACTTTAATGGGATTAGGTTATAGGACAAAGTCTGAAGCTTCATTGAGATTGTTTTGAAAAGCAGTTTTATATATGTTTATTTTTTAAAATAATCTTTTAAAACTTCTGCAGGCACTGGGAGGCCTTGTAATAGCTGCTGTTATTAAGTATGCGGATAACATTTTAAAAGGATTTGCAACCTCTCTGTCCATAATATTATCAACACTGATATCTTATTTTTGGCTACAAGATTTCGTACCAACCAGGTAGTGTATTCTTTTCTATTTCTTTAAACCTCCAAAAGTATATAGAAAAATAAGAGTCTTTCATAAGATCTAATCTGAAAAATTTTGTTCTATTACAACTTTTGAAGAAATATAGTAAGATTCATTTATCTTTTTTTGTTGTTGTTGGTATGCGGGCCTCTCACTGTCGTGGCCTCTCCCGTTGCGGAGCACAGGCTCTGGACGCGCAGGCCCAGCGGCCATGGCTCACGGGCCCAGCTGCTCCGCGGCATGTGGGATCTTCCCGGACCGGGGCACGAACCCGTGTCCCCTGCATCGGCAGGCGGACTCTCAACCACTGAGCCACCAGGGAAGCCCCCCATTTAACTATCTTTTTAAAAAGGTTTCAAACTAAATGCATGAAAAAAAATCTAACACTGGAAAGCAATTTATACAATTTGGCTCGCCAGAATTTTCTCAATAGATCTGAATAGGTTTTTTTCCCCAAAGTTACAAGTCATATTTTTAAAAGTTAATAAGTCATAAAAGTCATAAAATAAGTCATATAATTACATTTTTAAATGAAGAATTTATATAGCTAAAGCCAAGAGAGTAGGTGACATTCTTGAAGAGGATAGTTTGTTTATATAGAGAAGGTGGCTCATGAGAAAATTCAATTAGGTGGTGGCAGGGAGAAGAATAGTCTGAAAAAGAATTGCAAAAGGAATGATGGGTGAGGCAGGAGACCCAGGATCGTGTAGTGTCATGGATGCCAAGAGAGAAGACAGAGTGAGGAAGAGTAAAGTGTAATAAAGTTCTATTTTTTTTACAATTACTAATTTGTAATCCCAGAGTAATGAGATTATGTTTTAATGGATTCCAGGATACCATTCATGGTTTCCTCTAACTTCACTCCCCTCCTTATCTTCTCGTTCTCTAAACTTCGGGAGTACTCTCTTCATCTGTCCTTGGACTTCTTATATCTGCACTCACTCCCTTGGTGATCTCTATTCTCACGGCTTTAAATACCATCTATAGGCTAATAACTCTCAAATTTAAATTTGAATTCCAGGCTTTTATATCTAATTGTCTGTTTGACATTTTCTTCAATGTCTAACTCATTCCCCATCTCTGTCAGGGTTCCCAATTTAGTAAGTGGCAGCACCTTCATTCTTTCAGTTGCTTAGGCCAAAATCCTTTCTGACTTAGATAGGAACACAGTATATCCACAGTAACCTCAGAGAAGGCAGACTCTATAGCTATGGATATAGATAGCTTTATAAGAGGAAGTTAAAATGTATGGAAATTTTAAATTTTCTTAGTGAAGTAAGGTCGTCAGCTTCTCTTTACTATTCTCTCACATGTCATTCTAATCCAGAAGCAAATCCTGTCAATTCTTCCTTTTTAATATCTCCAGAAGCTGATCATTTCTCACAACCTCTACTGCTACCACCACGATCCAAGTCACCCTCATTTATCGTCTAGATTAAGGAAATAGTCTCCTGACTTGTCTCCTTGCTTCTTCTCTTCACCTGTGTCCCTGAATTTTCTCCATTCAGTAACCAGAATGGTTCTTTTCAGTGTAAATCAGATCAGACTCAGAAACCCTCTAATTGCTTCCTATGTCACTCAAAAGTTGTCACCATCGACAGCCTATTTGCTTTGGCTTTTAGCTACCTTTCTATCCTTACCTGATATTACTTTCCTCTTGTTTACCTTTTTTTAATTTTTTAATTTTTTAATTTTTTTTTTTTTTGCTATTGTAACTTCTTTGCTATGGGCTTTGACTTGCCCTATTTTTCTTGGAAAACGCATCCCCTACATATTCACATGGCATACTCCCTCATGTCCTTAGATCTTGGCTCAAATATCCCTTTATCAAGAGATCTAAGAAAAAGCACCCCCTCTTCCAACATTCTTTCCTCCTGTCTTCAGAAGACTTACCACCATCTGATAATAAGTAAGCAAGGCTGGAGTTTGGCACATAATAGATACTCAGTATGTTTGTTGAATGAATGTTCAAGACCTTAAAAGTTTAATACAGTTAGTAAAATTAATTTGTGTTAGTGAGAGTGAGATAGGATTGTGGGTGGAATTTGATAGTAGAAAAATGTAATATGCTCATTCTGTTTCTATATTGAACATTTATGGTTTGGTTCTTCTCTAGCAACTTGGACAATAGGTCTGGGACATGCGTGTTGAAATCTGTAATTTTTCTGAGGCATGAATTTAAAAGTATTTATGTTTTTAACTTGATACGGGAATGAATTACTTACATTGAGACAACCGTAATAATTAGCACCTATGTCTTAGTGATGCTTTATTCCCTACGTATTAAATGGGGAAATTACATGCTTTAATATTATTTGAGAATGTTTGGAACTTGTATATTTTTAGGGTAACTTAAAAAGGCATACCTTTTTCAAAAAAAAACATCAAATAAGGCCAAAGTGTTAACTTTAAATCTTCAAATCATGCAGGGAATAAACAAGTAAATGATCACGTAAACCAGCAGAGGGACAAAAGAGTAGGAGTTTTTCAGTAAGCTACATACCTGTGTTTGTAAATCCATGTTTCTGAGGGAGCATGTAAGGTATGTTGGGATGAAGCTAAAAAGAGAAAAGACAATGATACTGTTATTATTGAATGAATGAATGTTTTGAGAATATGCATAGGACACCAAGTCAGATGGAGAAGACAGGTTATTTTTCCTAAAATAGATAGCTAGGCCCTCCATCTTTATGTATTCTTTCTTTTGTGGAGAACTTCTATTATCCAATAAATGCAATGATCTATATTGTGAATATAATAATATATTTTCCTTTGTTATACCCATTTCACCTCCTGAAAGTTTTTTGGTTTCTCAGAAGTAGTACCCCTGACCCCCGTACCTGCCTTTCTGATTGTTCCTTTGGTAACTGTCAGTCTTCATTCACTCTCTTATCTATCTCATCCACTGCCATGTCTTACCTGTCCTCTCTATGAAGATAACTCTAGATCCCTATTTTCAACTGACTGCTAGACATCTCTACTGATATATTACCAGTATTCCCTTTCCTATTTTTTTTGTGCTCATTATTTTGCTTATTGGTATTACCATCCTTGTATTTAGGCTTGCTTATTCTTTTATCAAAAATTTATTGTGTCCACTATATGTCTGCCTGCCAGTGTACTAGATCCTGGAAAAACAGGAATGCCTGAATAAGATATGATTTTCTATCTTCAAGGAGATCACAGTGACTGGAGAGATGGGCATGAGAATAAATTATAACTATGATCAATGCAGCAATGGAAGTATATACACAATTCCATTAGAAAGAGGGGGCTCAAATCCTTGAAATATTAAATTCTGATAGCTTTTTCCTTAACAAAATTATTTCTCTCAGAACTACCTAAAAAATAGCTGGCTTGGGAAGCAGGGGTTTCCTGACAGTAGATAGTCTAGTACAGCGGTCCCCAACCTTTTTTGGCACCAGGGACCAGTTTTGTGGAAGACAGGTTTTCCACAGCCTTATGGGGAGGGATGGTTTCGGGATGATTCAAACACATTACAGTTATTGTGCACTTTATTATTATTACATTGTAATATATAACGAAATAATTATACAACTCACCATGATACTGACAAGAGGCAGAGCTCAGGCAGTAATGCAAGTGATGGGAAGTGGCTGTAAATACAGATGAAGCTTTGCTCACTTGCCTGCCGCTCCCCTCCTGCTGTGTGGCCCGGTTCCTAACAGGCCAGGATTGGGGACCCCTGGTCTAGTAGATCCTGTTAGAAATATCATACAATGGGTTCCTACGGTGGGTAGAAAGTTGGATCAGACAACTTTCCAACTGAGCATGTGATTCTATGCAATTCCAGATTTCTGGAAAGTTAAGAGAAACTCATAATGATTGACAAAGAAAGTGCTCAGTCAGAAGCTTATGCAGCCTAAATAGTTACCAAATATTCCTGTGGTAGTAATTTTCTTCAAGATATTTACATTATAGGAAGTTTTATGTTCTCTTAATCTTATATGTATATATGTATTCAAGGTGTTTGAAAAGTTACACATCTGCATCAAGTCAACACTAGATTTATCATAACAGATAATGATTAAGCTCCCTATATATGCTAGGTACTAGGAATATAATGATGAATGAGGAACACATGGCAGCAGGGAGCAGAATGTAAATAACACATTATTTACTACAGTGTGATAAAGTGTTACCATAGAGTAACTCTGCTTAAGGGAGTTAGTCTTGGAGACTTAAGACCTGAGTTATTATGAATAAGCAGTTTTCTTGGGAGGGACACTGCAGGCAGAGGAATAGCATCTACAAGGATACTGCCCTGAAAGGCATGTTGTGTTCACTAAATGGAGTGGCTGAATTATAGATGGGGTGGGGTGGAGTGTGGGAGATAAGGTTGGAAGGACCATATTATGAAGGGCCCTTTAACTCATAATAAGGATTAGTGATCTTTTTCCCTTATAGAACATTTTTTTTTTGAGGCAGGGGAGTGATTTCAAACTGTTAATAAAAACTGTAAAAGCAAGACTAATTCATGTCCCTGTAACAGCACTTGAAGAATGTACATGTTAAAAGTTAAGACTGATATTCCAGTTTACATTCAGTTTGAGTTCCAGTACCAGTTTAAATTCATTTCCTGTTTATAGTAAGGTATATTATATATATGGATAGATAAACTAAAGAAGAAACCAAGTCTTCCTGCATTCAGTCTTATTTCCTTTTGTAAAGCATCCTATAAAAATCCTGAGTTTTGCTTATTACTACCTTGTATTTTAAACTGAACTTTACTGTGGTTTGAAAAGAATGCAATTTTCCCTTTATATATTCAAATTTTTAAAAAAATCGAGATCTCTTATTATTCAATGTATTATAGGCAAAAGGCACATTACAATGAAATACTATATATACATATATGTATAACTGAATAACTTTGCTGTACACCTGAAACTAACACAATATTGTAAATTAACTATACTTCGATTTTAAAAAATGGTTTTGAAAAAAGATGAAATACAACCTTTTATACATCTTTGCTTTGGGAGACTACAGTATAGCACAGTGGATGAAAGTGCAGGCTTGGCTCTAGAGTTAAACATACCTGAGTTTGAATTCTATCTCCCACTTCAAGCTGTGGGACTTTAAGCAAATTACTTAAATTCTCTAAACCTGTTTCCTCATATATAAACAAATGAGGACAGTGCTAGTCCTTCCTTATAAGGTTGTTGTGAGAACTAAATGAGATAATGCATGTAAAACACTTAGCTAAATATCTGGAATGTAGTAAGTACTCAGTATTTGTTAGCCATGTTACTGGAACATTTTGTCCCAAATTATATTTGTTTTTATAGTAAAGAAATATGACTTGTTTTGTTTTTAATCTGATTTTCTCTTTTTCATTTCTTCTTCATCTATTTAGTGTCTTTTTCCTTGGAGCCATCCTTGTAATAACAGCTACTTTCCTATATGGTTATGATCCTAAACCTGCAGGAAATCCCACTAAAGCATAGTGGTAATACTGTCTTTATCTGGTTTTTCACAATGGTGCACTAGGAATCTCAACATTAATCCTGCACAGAGGACTTCTACAGATTCTAAGAAAAAAATCATCATGCTGAATCTGATCATAATGTTCAAATGGTTTGAAAATATGAAAGTTTAAGGATAAAATATATGTATATGTAACAAAATGCCTATTGCATCAAGAAATCAAAACTTGAAAGTATTTCCAGGGATTAGAATAATTATTGGAGGAAACTTGAAATCTGAGTTTAAAAAGATTTTATGTTTTTGATTGCTGCAGAAATATCCTATGCATTCTTTGCAAGAGCACACAACAAATGTCAGACATCAATTTTGCAAATTAGATATATTTAATCTTATTAAATGTTTTTTATCTTACTCTTTCTGTACAGATATATCAAATAACATGGATATTCAAAGTTTGAAAATTATAATTACCTATAAAGCTGTGAAGAAATAGGATGATTTGAAAAACATTTTCATGTATCTCAGATTTTTATATTTATACAGAAGATTACTAAACAAAAGATTGCTATATGTTGCAAATGTTCAACTGCATAAAAATTGATAAAGTAACATTCTGGGTCTGATTTGTCAGACAATAAATTTCATATTTAAATTTAATGTAAAGAAATATACACATCTATTTCTCCACCTACATTTTAAGATCTTTTAGTGCTTCAGAACTGCTGGAAGCAAGCAATCCAGTTGTTCCTGTGCTAGATAGTAGCCAGTTACTTTTACACTAATGGAGTTTTGTCCTTAATCTCTTAATTGTATTTCTTTTCTGTAAATCAGATAAATCCTTAATATTACTTTAAAATAAATTTCTGTGTGTGTTAATTTCCATTAAAGTTTTAAAATGTAATTTAAATACTCATAATAATTTAAAATAATAATTATTGTCTAATGTCTCCATTTGGAGAATTTTGAACTATCAAAGCATATACTGTATAATAACTAGAGCATTTTTAGATGAATATTTTACTCATTGATCTGTAAAAACTTCTTTTAATGTACAACTGTTGACAAAACCAAAAAAATAGTAGTACAGATGTCAATAAATTGAGACCAAAATGACTTTTCTTGGAGACATTCCAGATTGCCATGATATTACATTATTTTAAATGGCACTGTAAGTATACATTCAAGGCTGCTCAGAAGAACTTTCTAGGCCTCTCATAAACCCACCATTCCCAGGAATTCTCTGATGCATGTCTGGGAGAGGCAGCTGAATTCTGAATTCCCTTTCTGTGACCCTACAAAAGCTGCCAGGAAGGAGCCACAGCTTTGCTATACAATAGTGGTTTCCTTTCCCTTTGATTAGCACTGGAGTTGAGATTGCAAATTACATGAGTTATTTAATAAATTGGTTCAGGGAGAGGAAATATAGCAGAAATGATCAAATGAACAGGTGGGCACAAATACTTTCTAAAATTGGAATATGGGTTTAATTTAATTATTGACTAGAGACAGAATTACCTATTATGTATAGGAATTTATTTTTTTCTTTCATACATTATATATTTTTAAAAGTCTCCTGTTCTAATAGTATAAATCTGTAAAAAATAAATATTTTTATATAATTCTAATGGATTTTGTTAAACAAAATTTGGCTGAAAAATACTATGTTACAAACTGTTGGCTATTCTTGGCTAATTAGGACTGGCTGTGTTACTTTGCTGAGGCAAACCTAGCCTCTACAGGACAAAAGCCTAATATATTCCATACAGAGTTTTAAAAAATGCTTAAAATCACAAAGTATTTTAAATTAATCTGCTGGTGATTCCAAGTTGGCACCAAGCAAACTTTCTGGAACTCTGACTTACCACTTTCAGTGACCACCTTTTAGAGTATTTATTTAATAACTTTACCACAATTTGAGAATGGTGTTTTTAGACTGTAACAACATTCAGGCTTACATCTTATTACTTACTGCTAAGGGAAATCTAAATCCTATAATGCACAGAATTCAAGACTAAATATAAAGATTTATGTTCAGCTCACACTGAAGTACTGGTTGGGTACTTATGTGTTAATTCAGTGTGCATTCATAATTAATTGTTAATTCAGGTTTAGTCTCAATTTTAACACTTCAAAAAATGATACAGCAAATTATTGGACATCAGACATGTTAGTTACAATAGTAATATATTTTCAGGTGTCCAAAATAACACAATTTTCAAGATTCCCACCAAAGTTTATAAAATGTAATCAAGAGTTCTGAGAAAGGGCAAAATAGTCTATTTGCAAAGCAAACTTTTATTAGACAGGCATAATTTATATTTTGCTTTTCTAGTAGGTTTGAAAACGTTATTAGAGATTTGGTTGTGTAGTTTGTGATTCATAAAGAAATAATCATTTGAGAAGGTGGACCTGTATCCTAGATCATGTCATATATACAGATAATGCTGTTTTCTTCTGTGTGTGCTGTATATTTTGATGACCTCCAGAAGCCTTATTGTATCAATCTTTTATAATGATGACTCCTTGATTATTTAAATTCTTATACTTTTTAGAGTTTACATGTTACTACTTTGTTCATTATAAAAATGTGCTAACTTATGGGAGAAGAGTGCCAACTGATAGTTCTATAAAACTTAAGAATATGGTATTTTGGAAGAAAATTTTGAAATGCAACATGTAGATGTATCAACACAGTAATATTATCAATTCTATAATAAGTGATTTTTAGAGACATTGTAGACTACTTTTATGGTGGAAAATGTAGTTTAGAGATGCAAAACTTAAATATTTACATCAATTTATATTGAATGTCACAATTTCATAGAAGGAAAGGTGGTTTGATATTTAAACTAGAATCTAAAGAGACAGAATCTGAGTGGAAATTAATTGACTTTGTGCTCAGTAGACTTAGTGTAATACAAACTATCCTTAAGAATTGATACACTTTTCCTACATATCAAATTATTAGACTTTTAAAATGTCATTGTATAGTCACCTGAGTTGTTTTGTTTTTAAAAACAGGGTTTAGCATCACTCATTTTATTTACACTTTTGTTGTCATAATATTTAATTACATATGAATGTATGCTCTACATAAGAAAGAGTTTATGAAAGTTATTTATGCTATATCGAAAGTCATCTTAAGGATCTCCCAGATATGTAGCATATTTAAAGTAATTATAGGACCAAAGAAAAAGCACCTTTATCAAAACCTGGTCCTATGTGCCTTGCTTTACCAAATACCTGATTTTTCTGGAGGACATTACTGTAATTCACAATTTTGGACACATAGGCAAAATTAGGATGTTTCAAGAATATAATTCAATTTTTTCATTGTTTCAACATTTGCTATTTAAATCCATTATCTAACAGAATATTAAAATAGGTATATTATACAAGTATTAGTGAACAGAACTTATTTAAATAAATTATGGTACTATTGCTCCATCATTGAAATTTTGAAACTTTAACAATTGTATATAACTGTCATTTTGGTTTTTTATTTCTTATTATAAGATATAATTTACTGTGATTTTTAAACTATTTTTTTAATGATTTGGATTCTGAATTTGTCTATATGTGTATTTCCTTTGTTTAGGAAGATTCTTTTGGGTTTGGGGCTGTGATTTGTATATTTAAATTTTTTATGGACATAATTCAAAGGAATCTGTAAATTGGTCTTTTGTTAAATGGCTTTTTAATTGATAAATTTCTCTTTGTCATTTTTTGGTATCCAGTTATTATCTATTCAGTAGATTTATGGAAATAGATTATTTTCATAACTATGTAAATTTTTTCCTATATTTCCTTGTTTCCCTGTTCACCCGTGCTTGACTTAACCATGAATTAGTCTCCTCTCTATATATCAAAAATGACTCACTGAGCCTTTCCCTACCTCTCAAGTTACCTTTATCATGTGTGTGATCTTCCTTTTTACTAGCCTATGCCTTAGCATGAAAGACTGGATTTTATTTAAACTCATTAGAATTTCTCTACCTGTATGATGATACCAGTCTAAAATTTTTTTGCTTTAAATAAATTATCTCTTTGCTAGCCTCAAAGTTAAGAAATTACAGTAATCGGTATATATTTTTTTCATATTTGTTTTTTGGCTGCACCGCACGGCTTGGAGGATTTTAGTTCCCCGACCGGGGATCAAGCCCGTGCCCCCTGCAGTGGAAGCACGGAGTCCTAACCACTGGACCGCCAGGAAATTCCCAGTTTTCTTCATAATTTGAATATAATTGTTTCTATTGTGACTATCAATTCAATGCATAGAGATCAAATGATAAGCAATATAAAGGATTTTATTTCCACCTTTATTACTGAAGTAACCTTGTACAAAATGCTGTTTTAAAATGTTACTAAAATAATATCAGCATTAAAATGTATACCCTTCTTTGGTATCTTCTCAGAAGCACTAACTGAAAATCTTTAAATATTTTTTTTATTGTAATACTTTCATTGAAAGTATATCAAAATCCTTGAATCCTGTGCTATGCAAATACGCCTCATAATCTAAATCTTATAGATACCACTGCCGTTCAACACAGTCAGATAGTGACCAGTGTTAGTAATCATAATTGTCTTTCTTACTGTTCTTAAAAAGAGAATTTTTTCAAAGCAGGATTGATTACATACACATTCCAGAGGAGAGAATATCAGAGGAAATAAATTGCCGAATTTCAAATCCCAAAGATTTGAAATTGTACTATAGTAGAGTGTCTTGGTGACTATAAATTCAGAGGTTTCCCAAATTCACCTTCAGGCTCAATAATTCACTAGAAAGAACTCACTGAAAGCTATTATAATCACATTTATTCCAGAGAAAGAATACAAGTTAGAACCAGCCAAAGGAAGAGACACATAGGGCAGAGTCTAGGAGGGGTCCAAACTCCAGTCGTCCTTTCCAATTGTCCACTCCCTGTGGAGTCTTAGACAATGTTATATACTCTGGCCACAATTTATGATACTACACGCAAGTACTGCCAATCGGGAAAGTTCACCCACGCTTTGGTGTTCAGATTTTTACTGAAGTTTTATTACTTGGCATGATTGATAGATTCTTTGCACACATGGTTGAACTCACTCTCCAGCCCTGACCGTCCCTGGAGAACTAGCTGACATCAGGCTCTAGGGGCTCATGTTAGCATAAATTATAAGATGTGATTTGAGGAGCCCAATATGAATAACAAAGACACTCCTCTCACTGGGACCTCCTGACGATAAAGGCCAGAACTCTGGGTAAGGCCAAATTCCTTACACGGTGGCCATTCGTCTCTCATACACATACTTCTGAACTGATGAGGATGACACAAGCAATGACAATTGTTTATGGAGACATTTATACATTGTCATTTTTAATTTCAGAAATTTTGTGAAATGATTCTGAACATGACTCAAGGGCAGAAAAACATAATCAGATACAGTGCTAAGTAGTATATGTAGTATTTATTTAGTTTTCAGTTCTGATATTTAATTACAATTTTATTAAATGTTGGAATACTTAAAAGACATTTAAAAATTAATTTATAAACTTTTAATCTATGCTGTATATTAACATACAATTTTGAGCTAATTTTATTTATTTAGAAGATCTAATTGGCTTTTTTGACGATTCATGAATTGGGCAGCATCCCATCTAGCAACTAGAAGGGTGCTCCCTGAGCTAACTGTAAATTACCAGTAGCCATCACTTTAGTTTGGCTCATAGTAGGCCTTCACTGTTAACTGACAGCTCCACATTTCCAGTCATCCTTTATTGGGGTTAAGTATCAGCCCTCCATTGGATCTAATCAGGTTTTTTCATTTATGCATTTATTTACATTTATTTATTTAGGGTTTCTAATATGTTAAAAGTAACTTCTTTAAAACAAACAGTAATGATACTCCTTTGGGAATAGTTTACCTGAGATACACACGTTCATCCTTTTTTAACTTGAACTTACTGAGGATTTAAAAGAATAATGAATGCTGTTACAGTGTTTTGGGGTAATCATCTGAAAATTCACTCTAAAAAAATGTACTTTAAATGTAAAGTATTTAAAAGGTTTAGTTAAATGTGTTAAATCAGACTTCACTTGTATATTTTAAACAAAATCTGTGGATGTGAGTTTATGTGTGTGTTCTTTTAAAAAACATTGTATATACAAAAACACAATTTCTAATAATTGAGGGTTTAAGTTTTCTCCTTTAGGCTGAAGTTTTATTATGTTCCATTTTATTCTATTTTGCTTGGATAGTAAATACAGCAATTAAAAATTATGATGCTAAGTGCTTTTTCTAATATATGCAAGCTGCTTCAACAGGTTTTTAAAGATAGCAACAGTAATATTTCTTGGATGCTAATAGGATTACAGAAAAGGACAGAGGTGAGTTTATGTTTCATTTTACGGCTGTTTCAGAATACTGCTATGAATTCTAAACTTTTAAAATCTGAAGCTTACTTTGGATGTTATATATATATAATGCCCCAAATTTTCATTACTTTATATTTGTCTCCATTCATCTTAAAGGCCTTTTTGTCGCGCCGCACAGTTTGCGGAATGTTAGTTCCCTGACCAGGGATTGAACCTGGGTCTCGGCACTGAAAGCGCAGGGTCCTAAGCATTGGACCGCCAGGGAATTCCCCTGTTTTTGCTTTTAATATTTCGTTTTTATACTGTTATTGCTGTTTTAATGACTTCAATCATGCTATGATTGTCAGCTTAGTTTTGAAAAATTCATGGGTCATCTCCGTGTACTCACAAAGTAAGCATTGTTAAAAGACCTTTTTTTTTTAATTTAAATTTTCCCCAGCTTCTCATTTTGAAAAAATTTTAAAGTATATAAAAGTTGAAATAATAGTATACCCATTTGCCATCCACCTGAATTCAACAATTAACATTTTGCCATACTAGCTTTATCAGGACACTTCTAAAAATATGGACATTTTTCTAATTAAATTCAATCCCATTATCACACTTAAGAAAATTTAATTTTATTGTATCACCTACGTTCATATTCAGATATTTCCAGTTGTCTCAAAAAATGACCTTTTACAGGTTTTTTTGGCTTTGATCCAGGATTCAGATGAGGATCATACTTTCTATTTGATTGTCTCTTTTAGTCTAGAAGATCCTTCCCTGTACCCCAATGGCTTTTTTTTCCCCATGATGTGACTTTTTGAAGAGTGTAAGTCACTTGGCATCCATCCATGATCTGTCAATATCCTTGATTTGTTCCCTTTATTCTTTGCATTTCCTTCAAACTGGAAGTCTGTAGGTTTGATTAACTTCAGGTTAAATGTTTTGGAAAAGAATATTTCAGATTATCTTTTACGTTTTATATTGTATCACATTAGAAGACACATAATTCTAGATTGTCTCATTGATGATAATCATTCAGTCAAGGTGGTGACTAACAGATCTTTCCATTGTAAAGGTCATTTTCTCCCCTTAGTAATTAGTATTCTTTAGGGTAGTATTTTGGCACCATGGGAATGTTCTTTTTCCTACCAGCCTTTCACTCAATGGTTTTAGCATCAACTGATGATTCTTAACTGAATCATTTATCACACTGAGGTGCAAAATAGTGATTTAAAATTTTTTAATTCTCTAATTTTCTTCTACATTTATTATATAGTTTCTATTCCTCTATTTTAAAAAGACTATTTTCCCTCCTTTCTTGTTCCCAAAGCCCTCTTTTTTTTCCCCAGATCACTGTCCTTAATCTTCAGTGTAAACATTATAGCTAATTACAGTCACAGTTTTGTTGTTTTGTTTTGTTTTTCTGTTTGTTTTTTTAGCTGTGCCTCACGGCTTATGAGATCTTAGTTCCCTGACCAGGGATCGAACCCAGGCCCTCAGCAGTGAGAGTGTGGAGTCCTAAACACTGCATCTCCAGGGAATTCCCCAGTCACATTTCCTTTTGATGTTCATATTGTAAGCCAGTAGCCAGTGGAGGTCACTAGAAGCTAGCTTCTGTTCTGTTAGACATGACCACATTAGTCTCTGAGGTCCTCCTTGCTTCAGGTACAACAATATGTTCTAGACTTGCCTCGTACTTGTCCTGTTCCAAAGCTGGGGAATATCAGCTATTTCTCCAAGGAGCCCTATCTATTCCTTTTAGGGGGAATGGAATTTGAACTCCATTTACTTATGAGCCATATATCAGTGGGCAGAGCTAGGAAATAACATTTTTAAGAGTTCATGAATTTAAATCAATGTTTACAATTAAAAATTAGTATTACAAGCTATTTTCTTTATATTTGCCTCTCTTTTCTCTTACAGTGAAAATATTGGTTCTGAGTAACATTAGCATATTTGCTTATATGTTTTATTATATAGCTTATGTTTCAGCACTACAATACCAGTATTACTAATGGAAAACATATTGAATAAAATTTGCAGTTCTCTTTGTCCTTAGAATAGCCCACTGAGAGTATGTTCAAAAGTTAATGTAAATTACTATTTTCTCTACATGGTTATGCTATCACTGTGATCTAACTAGTTTAGTTTGTTTTTGTTTGTATTCAATTTCATATTTAATTTAAAAATTTTATTGCTTTTGAATACGTGAAGCATTTACATGGTTCAAAGTTAAAACTATATAAAAAGTATACTCAGATTAGCCAAGCTGCCATGCCTATGCCTCCAGCCCATTCCTAATCACCTCCTATAGATAATTATTTTCATTAGTTGCTAGTTTATCTTTCCTGTGTTTCTTTTAAAAAAATAAAGTGTGTACATTGCTATATTTATTGCGTTTCACCCTGTGGAGTGTGTTCCTTGCTTTTAAAATTTCTTTTTATGTTTAGAAAGGGTTTTCTGTTCTAGTGGTTACCTTTTTACTGATAACATTTTATGTAATGCCATAAAAGACCTCTTTTTGCTTGTTTAAGCTTCTACTATTTGCCGTTTTAAATGTTCTTTGACTCCCATCTAATTGCCTTTGTGACAACCAATGAACTTATTCTACTCCTTCCATCTTCTCATATTTTTTAGTTGCCTTATTTCTATTCGAAATGTTTTAGAACATATAACATTTACACACTATTTTTTCACCCTAGTCCCTGCATTTGTTATAAAATTAAATATATTTTAAGTATATTTAATACTCTTCACCAGTACTTTAGCTGAAGGCTCCCCAGTCAACTCTTGGCTGGATGAAGCTCTTCTAGTAGAGTACTCAAGGAGGGCTTGTAAGTACAATATTCCTTAAGTTCTAGCATGTTTAAAATTTCTTCTAGAGCCTAGATACTTTAAGTACAGCTTGATGAACTATAAAATCTTTGGCTCACACTTTGAGTTTTTTTGAAAATGCTGCTCCATTGTTGTGTTGCTTGGTGTTATTGTCAAGAAATCTGGCACCATTTGATTTTTTTTCCCCCTTTGGAAAAAATATTAACTTTGTTTGTTGTTGTTGTTTTTTTTTCCTGGAGGCCCAGATAATTTTTTCCATGTCATTTTCTCTTTTTTTCCTTATAGCTGATTTATTCTTCTCCTCCATGTTCCTTATTTTCATGTGTATCTGTTCTCTCTTAGGAACCCTGTAATTTAGTTTTCATTTTTTAGATGATTTTACTATTTCAGTAAATTGCCTGAGTTTGATCAACTCTCATCTTCCTGTTGAGTTTTTAACAGTTTGTTACATTCTTTCACATCTGCAATTGCTCATTTAATGATATTTAATTCATATTGGAGTGATGTATATAGTTTTCCTCTGCTTCATATTTTCTAGAGGGTAGTATTTTAATTTAAAAGTTTTCATTTTCTGTTTTCCTCTTATAGTAGCCTTTTATGGGGTTTTGGTGGCTTTTTCTGTCCCTCGTAAAACATGTAGGATTTTCTTGGATCAGCCAGAACAGATTGTTCTACAGAAGGAAGGGGTGAAAGAATGTAGGTGACTGTTTCATAGTTAAGGAGGCCCTCTTCTGTTTGTATGGTAAAGTGCAGTTTCTTTAATAAACGGCACATTTGGGGGGATTGGATTCTGCCATACAATCTTGTTTCTTTAGGAATATTTAGCTTCAGCCACTTGCCCTTCTCTCCAAGGGATTTCTCTCCCTTCCAAAGTGCCTCATGAAGTGTTCTCATGAAATTTCCAAATACTGGTTCTTGCCTGTTTTCAAGCCTGATTATTCACCTTCTCATTAATTTTGGGAACTTCCAGGATCCTTCCAAATCACTCCATTTTGCTTATGTTAGCTAATGCTAGTTTCTGTTGACTATAACCAAAGAACCCTAAGTGACACATCAACCTCTTAACTTAAAGTTCGTGAATCTTCACAACCCCAAATCACACAGAAAGCCACAAGTATATGCACAGTAAGTCTGTTACAAGAGTCATCTCTTGTTTACTATTGCAGCTCTTCTAGCACAATGCCTGGGACATTCTGGACATTCAATATATGCTAAATTTCTCTTATTACCTTTTTTACAACAGCACTTACCACAATTTGTAATTATCTTCATTTTGTGTTTGTTTTATAACTCTGTCCCCCAGTATAATTAAGCTCTACATACATAAATATCATCTATTGATGTATCTCCAGTGTCTAGTAAAACTGTGACAGACACTTACAGGCTCTCAAATTTTTTTTTTTTTTTTTTTTTTCCAGTACTTGGGCCTCTCACTGTTGTGGCCTCTCCCGTTGCGGAGCACAGGCTCCAGACGCGCAGGCTCAGCGGCCATGGCTCACGGGCCTAGCCACTCCGCGGCATGTGGGATCTCCCCGGACCGGGGCACGAACCCGTGTCCCCTGCATCGGCAGGCGGACTCTCAACCACTGCACCACCAGGGAAGCCCTCAAATATTTTTTTGAATGACTAAACAATAATCAGTTGTTAAGGATGATAAAGCTGGTGCAGCTAGATGAAGTATGATTTTGAAAAAGGTCAGAGTAACTGCACAATAAATGATCTTACCAGCCCTCTCTATCCATCCAAAACAAACTACTGGGGATTTAACTATGAAATCTATCTCATCTTACTTTCTCTAAAGAACTTCAAGTCAGTTTCAGTAAGAGAATATTTTTAAACAAATGTTGAGTTTACTTATTGAGGAAACATGTAACTTGAATTACCAGGCTAAAATGCCTTTCTTCTCCCTTCCATGGAAATTGATTTGTTTTCTATGTCTAATCAGTTATCGAAATAGAAAATTCAATCAAATTTATTTTTTAACATTTTAAGATAATTTCAAGCTTACAGAAAAGTTGCAGTAATAGTACCAAGAACATACACTCCCTTTACCCTGTGTATTAGTTATCTATATAGCTGTGTGCCAAATTACCCCAAAGCTTAGTGGCTTAAAACGAGTACTTTTTATCTTACAGTTTCTGAGAGTCAGGAAACCAGGAGTGGCTTAGCTGGGCAGGCATTGCTCAGGGTTTCCTGAAGTTGCAGTCAGGATGTTGGCATGGGTTGCTGCCAGCCAAAGCCTTGAGCAGGACTGGAGGACTGGCTTCCAAGATGACTCACTCACATATCTGTTGGTGGAAGGCCTCAGTACAGTGTCCTCATGACATGGCGGCTAGTTTCCACTAGACTTGGGTCCTGAGTGAATGAAAAAGAGAAAGCTAGCGGGAAGATGCAGAGCCTTTTATGACCTAGCCTAGGAAGTCAGATACGTCACTTCTACAATATCCTATTAGATAACAGAGCCACTAAGCCCAGCCCACACTCCGGAGAAGGGGAATTAGACTCCTCTTCCAGAAGAGAATATCACTGAATTTGTGAAGATATCTTAAAACCACCACACAGAAATTCACTATTTTTTTTATCACCTTGCCATTTTGCTTTATCACTCTCAACCCCCTCCTCTCACATACATACATGCTATTTCCTAACCATTTTAGAGTAGGTAGCATGCATCACATTCCTTCACTCCTTAAGACTCCGGTGTATATTTCTTAAGGAAAAGGATATTCTCTTACATAACACAGTAATCGCACATTTAACATCGTGATACTTTAATTTGAAGTCCATACTCCACTTGTGACAACTGTTAATTAACAGCGTTAATTAACAACGTTAATTTTTAAACACGGTAAAACAGGTAGTGGCCTAGACTATGTAAATTTTTATTGACAGGGATTAGAGAAAAGATCCTGCCTGGGGCCAGGGAGCTCCTGGAAACAGGCGGGCTTCAGCTGAGCTCCAGGCTTTCTCTACCCCCGCCCCCGGCACCAGAAGGACAAAAGACTAGGAAAACTCAGTTTATCTTTACTCCTTCAGTCACCCACTATTTCTGTAAAACTATTTCAACCGTTTCCTTCGGTTCCGGTGTTGGTTAGAACACAGTTGGAGACAGCCCTCATAGTTGAGGACACCTGGTTAAAATTCCAGTGCAACCGTTTATCAGCTGTACTTCCACTAGTAGGTAACTTTTAGAAACTTAAATTCTTCCTCTGTTTAGGGGATCTATAACCGTCCCCAGCGCCCAGGGCTGCGGTGAGGGCTGAGCGAGCTGGTGAACGGAGAGCACACGGATCTCTCCACGCGCCGCTCCCTCCACCGGCTGCCTCGGCCGCGCGCCGCCCGCTTCCCTCGGGGCTTCCCTTCGCGGGCGCAGACTGCCCAGCGGCTGAGCGGGCGGGGCGCGTCACGTGGGCGGGGCGGGCTGGTCGACCGATCGCACGATGTGACGCGCCGCCGGAGGCAGGCCGGGCCTTCAAGATGGCGGCGGGCGCCCCGAGCGGCTCGGCCCGGCAGTAGTGGCGGGACGGCACTCGCCGCTGGGGCCGGCCGCCCCGGGAGTGGCTGCAGCAACGCCAGGAATCGAGGATGGTAAAATGACCCAGGGGAAGAAGAAGAAACGGGCCGCGAACCGCAGTATCATGCTGGCCAAGAAAATCATCATTAAGGACGGAGGCACGGTGAGCTGGGGTACCGCGCCGGGTAGGGTCTTCTGGGGCCCGGATCTCTTTCTGCCCCTAACGCTGACGCCTGCAGCCGCCCCCGACTGCCCCTGCCCTCCCTCACCCCTCCCGCGGTGCCGGTGTCTCGGGCTCCCGGGCCCCCAGTGCCTGTGCTCCAGGGGCTTTCCTCCCTCGCCCCGGCCTGCGGCCTCCGGGGCCCGTCCTCTCGAATGGAGAAGCCGCCCGCCTCTCCCGCACCTGCCACCCTTTCCTTTGGCCGCCCCTGGAGGCCCTGCGGCCTTGAGCCCACGAGCGCCTCAGCCGCGGGGAGGAATCGACGCCGGGCTCCGCTGCCGGGCGGTCCCCCGGGTCGCCGGGTCGTAGCTGGTTCCGCCGTCCCCTTCGCCTCCGCAGCCTCGCCTGCGCCGTCCAGGCCCCGCGAGGCCGTGGCCGCGCTCTGGAAGCGGCCGGGAGCAATCCCTGCCCTCCCATATGCTGCTAACCAGGTGGCATCTGGCGCGGCGACCCCACTGGGGCCCCGTAGTGCGCTCGCTCCCTTCTTCCACGGCGTTCTGGGTCAGTGCTCCTGCTCTTGGCTGCTTCCAGTACGGTAAACACTGTCAGAAGGTGGGCTTTGCTCCTCACTTCCCGCAGTCTGGAGCGTGACGGAGGACACCTGGGGCCTAGACTTCAATCTGCTAGTTTTCAAAGAAGAGTCATCACCCTGTTGTTTTAAAATCACCTGGTGTATTTTAAAACAAAAAATACTAGGTAGAGTTGATCATGGGCTGAGGATTGGAAGACCTTTGAAAGGAAGACAGATTGAGGGCAAGGAAAAAATTTTTGCTTTTTAGAAACAGTTGTCATCACAGTCAACTTTATGCGTTGTGCTGTTAACCGGCAGGGGACGTAGGCCTTTTAATTGACAATAACTCGCCTATACTTTTTTTTTAGCTGAAAATTCTCCGTTGCTACACTCTCTGGTCTTTGTTGCATTCTTTGATATCACGTTCCGAAATAGAATGCAAAGGTGAAATACATACTTCACTTTTCCGAGAAATGTGCAGAAATGGTTCCTTTTTTCCATATTTGTTTGTGTTTTGTTGGAGCCCTCAGCTACTAGCATAGTGCTAAATATGTAATTAGGTCGCCATTGAGGATTTGCTAAATTCATTTGAAATCAGAGACAACTTTCTTTTGACATTTCAGAATACGGCCCAGTTAGTTATGCTAAAATTTAGAAAGCTTGGGACATATGTAGCAATTTCAGAATATACTTTTAGTTAACTGTCAAATCCATAGATGTCATAGCTTTGACATTTGGTGAAAAAAGAAACTTTGAAATTCAAGTCTTCAGATCTTTTTGTTGTATTTAATTTATTATTTAATTAATTAAAACATTATTTTGATTAAGTCAGTTATGAATTGTCATGGCTCTTTTGACCAAGTTGGTTAGAACTACTATGTGGGGAGAGAAATAGCTTGAAAGAATACTGGTTGCCTTTGTCAATCATAGGGATTTGATATTTTAAGTTCATCTACAATCTAAAAATTGAAGCATCAAAGAATTGTATTTTGTAAAAGCAAGTGATATTTAAGATTAGTAATTTTTAAAATGAATTTATTTATTTATTTTTGGCTGCATTGGGTCTTCATTGCAGCGCTCGGGCTTTCTCTAGTTGTGGCGAGTGGGGGCTACTCTTCCGTTGCGGTGCACGGGCTTCTCATTGCGTGGCTTCTCTTGTTGCAGAGCAGGGGCTCTGCGCGGGCTTCAGTAGTTGTGGCTCGCGGGCTCAGTAGTTGTGGCTCGCAGGCCCTAGAGTGCAGGCTCAGTAGCTGTGGCACACGGGCTTAGCTGCTCCGCGGCATGTGGGATCTTCCCGGACCAGGGCTCGAACCCACGTCTCTTGTATTGGCAGGCGGATTCTTAACCACTGCGCCACCAGGGAAGCTCCTAGTATTATTATTATTTTTTTTTTTTATAAAAGATAAGAATGAAGCTGTTTTCAAGAAACACACCTTTTACCTTGTAAAGTTCAGTTTTGTTACCTCTGACTTTTTAAATTTCGCTTTATAGCAATTAAATCCTGGGCGATTTGGAAGAGGATTTTTTTTTTTTTTATCTTGATATTTACTGAAGTTGTAGTGAATTCATAGCTTGCTTTTGGACACAAAATACAGTTTTTACCCCATCATAAAATAAATGAAAGCTTCTTTTGAGGGATGTGGTCATGGGGGTATTATCATTTATCATCTTTGTACACTTATGCTGAACTTTCCATTCTAAGAGCACTGGACACCTCTTTAGAATAGGGACTTTGTTTATGCATCTTTTAATCCTACAGGGCCTACTATGTGAATTTAAAGTGATAAAAACACATTTAAAGTGATTTTTAAAAATGTGTCTAGTAGCACATTCTTAAGATGATTTTTTTTTGCGGTACGCGGGCCTCTCATTGTTGCAGCCTCTCCCGTTGCGGAGCACAGGCTCCGGACGCACAGGTTCAGCGGTCATGGCTCACGGGCCCGCTCACGGGCCCAGCCGCTCCGCGGCATGTGGGATCTTCCCGGACCGGGGCACGAACCCGTGTCGCCTGCATTAGCAGGCGGACTCTCAACCACTGCGCCACCAGGGAAGCCCTTAAGATGATTTTTTAGTGTAATTTTATTTATTCCCATATATAATCAGGAGATATTTATATTTCTAGAAGTGCCAGGGTAATATTTTGCAGTATTTGTATTTTAATCTACTCTAGCTGTAAGTGAAATTATAGTAGTCATAATTATTATAGTCATAAAAATAGTTTTAAAATGACATTTACTTCTCTACCTGTCTACTTAAAAATTGGTCGGACTACTGTTATGAACATCCATGTGTCTGAGGCTATATGGTCATACATGACAGGCTCTGAACAGTATTTCACATCCCTGGCCAATGGTACTGACCTGATCCCCTTCCATTTTCTTCCTAGTGTTCAACAATGTTAAGATTATTTTGCTTTGTCCTTCTGCTAATGGCATCTTTGTAAGCTTGATCAACCAGTTGTAATATTCATAAACAAAATTAGTAATGAGCTGTTAATTTGTCAAAAGCTTAGCACATACCTATTGTAGTTTTTAACAGTTTTGAAGAAGTGAACCCTTCTAAGCGAACCAGGTTAATCATAAGTAACTAAATGTTTTTTTCTTGAAATTGTATTTCAGTTGGCGCTGAAGCCAGGGTAAGGCTGACTATTATGTTGTTCATTTGAGTAGTACACAATTAAGATAAATTACGTGAAGGTGTGTGATTCTGTATCAGGAATTCTTAACTTGGGTCTGTTCACCCTGAAGTTGTTTGCAAAATTTTCTTTGACTACACATTTTTCTAGGGAGATTCCACAAAAGGATCCATATTTCCTGAAAGTTTAAGAACAGTTGTTCTATATGAAAACAACATAAGTAACTAAAGAATAGTTTCACAGGTTAAATTCAATAAATATTTACTTAATCATCTACTTATACCATTTTACTGATGAAAGTAGCTGTGACATTATTGGTGATTTTGCTTTTTGAAGCATCAGCACATAGGATTACAGTGTTTAATTATGTTTTAATGTATGTAACATTTTGCTACATCTCTTATTCATTGCAGACCATTTAGGACAGTTGAATTGAAAGTGCATTCTGACATTTTAGAATATTTCGGGTTTTGTTGTTAAATCATTACCATGTATTAGCAGATAGCTTATAAGTATTCTTGGTAGAGGCTAAGAGCCAAAGAATTACTTACACGAGTTATTTGTATTATCAAAGATAGAATTTTCGTTATGATTTTTTAAAGTTTTCTTTGTTTTGTATTGTGATCTTTGTTTTGTGAATACAGTTGTGAGTCTGCGTCTCTGACAAAGTGAAAAATGTCCATTTTTTTCACAAGTGAATTGGTGAAATGACTTTAAAAATTAGATAGAAAGCAAGGCATATGTGTATTGCTTTATTGGAAGTACCTGAAAAAAGTAAAATTGGCATTTCAGATATGCCCAGAGATGCAGAGCACCAGATACTTATTCCTGATATCTCTGATTTTAATCAGAATAAGTAGGAGTCAAAAATCATTTCAAATGTCTGGACCTAAGCTCTGATCATTTGCACTCTTCACCTGCTAGGATGGCTGAAGGAGTTGCAGAATAGCTCTTTGTAGCCCCCAGAGAGCAGCTTCTGGTTCCTAGAGTGCAAGCCATGAAGAGGGCCATGGTACCTTTCAAAAAGCAGCTGTTCTTTGAAATCAGTAGAGCATGCCTAGAAACATCAGGATGTATGTATGTCCTTGGCAAGCTTGTGGCAGTCAGAACCATGAATGACTTACCTCCTTACCTCCTTGAGTCAACATTTGCTTTAGGTTAGTGTGTTTGAGGGTAAATTAGTAAACAGTTTTCTCAGTTTATATTTCCAGTTTGTCTTACTATAGTTTGAAGACCTGCTTTCCAATATCATCTGTGGAAATTCACTTACGGTTGAAGTGTTGAAGTTAAGTAAAAAGAATAGCTTTTCTCAAGTATCATTCTGATAAGTATATATGATTTAAAATTTTCAGTTATTTAAAAGCTTGAGTTGTCTTTTGGCATTTTTTTGAATTAGAAGTGTCAATTAAAGTAACAGGTGACCATTTCAGCCAGGGCGCATCAAGATCCCTGAAATGGGTTTATTTCTTTCAGAGCCAGATATAGTAGCTTATTCTTAATAATAGGTCTACTTTCTCAATAGTGTATAAATACAGTTATGAATTCTACCACAGGAAATACTTCTTAGGGAGTCTTTTTAAAACAAGAGGTGGTCTATATTTTATCATTTAGCTCTATAAATTGAGTAATTAGAGATTACCCTAAGACCGGTCTTGAGCTTAGGCTCCGTCTTAGACTTTGGTGACAGTTTGATTTTTGTGTTGATGGGGGTTTTTAAATTTTATTTTAACTTTTTAGTGAGTTTAGTTTGTAGTCATATGAACTGTGTAACCAATTCGGTGTTCATGGGGATAAGCACTTAACGTAATGATTTAACGGTCAGCCGCATATTTTCCCCTCAAGAATGGAGAGGGATGCAATAGATTGTCATGTTACTTATCTTTTCAAAATTTACCTCAAAGCAGTACAGTCTCAAGCTGTAAACCTTCTTTATTTTTTTAAGAGTAAAACTTGATCTCACTATACTCTTTTTTTTTTGTTGTTGTTGTTTTTGTGGTACAAGGGCCTCTCGCCGCTGTGGCCTCTCCCGCCGCGGAGCACAGGCTCCGGATGCGCAGGCTCAGCGGCCATGGCTCACGAGCCCAGCCGCTCCGCTGCATGTGGGATCTTCCCGGACCAGGGTATGAATTCGTGTCCCCTGCATCGGCAGGCGGACCCCTAACCACTGCGCCACCAGGGAAGCCCCTCACTATACTCTTGTTGAATATTTATAGGAAGTGTATTCCACTCTGTTTAGGGGCAATCTAACCAATACCTCTTCAATTCTGTAATATACAAATATTGAATATCTCTTTTAAATTGATCCATAATGTATCCATAAAATAACTCTGAAGTCTCGCTGCAAATTAAGCCAAAGTGACTTAATTAGTATAATGGTGTCTCTACATGTTTATGGTGATTCATACTTTCAGGATATAAAGGATCAGTTTTCTTTTTGTTCACAAATGTAGTAAACCTTGCTTTGCCTGATTAAGGTCATAGAAAATAAGAAAACACCAGCTGACTTTGTGAGAGAGGAAACATGATGCCAAATACTAGTAGTAAAGCCTTATTTCCTCCAGTTATTCCATAATGTGGCAGGATCCCAGGAAAGCAGCTCTGTAGTTACGATATTCTCTATAGAAATTTTTGTTTTAGTGTTCTTCCATGGAAAGCTCCAGGTCTTAGATGTCTATAATTAAGAATCTTTGTCTTTTTTTGTGTAAGACTTTTACATTAAATTATTTTAGTAAACTTAGTTATATATTGTTCAGAGAAAATTCAGTGTTTCTTTCTGAAGATTTATTTTATCCTCATTCTCGATTGATAACTTGTCAGTATTAAATTCTAAGTTCAAAATTATTCTCCTTCATACCTTATTTTTTTTCGTTGTGTTTTTTATTTCCCCAACTTTTATTTTGAGAATTTTCAAAACTACAGAAAAGTTGCAAGAATAGCATAATATCTATTTGCCCATCCCATAGATTTGTGATTCAGCAATTGTTAACATTTTGCCACATTTGATTTTCCTTTCTCTATATATATTTTTTCATTTTTTTCTGAACCATTTGAGTTAGTAGTAGACATCATGACACTTTATCCCTAGAACATTCAGGATGCATCACCTAAGAATAAGGATATTCTCCCACATAACCACAATATAATCATTATATTCAGAAAATTTAACACTGATACAATAATATTGTGTAATATATAGGCCAGTCACATTTCCCCAATTTTCCCAATAACGTCCTTTATAGTCTTTTTTTGGATGCAGAATTTAATTATTACATTTAGTTGCCATGTCTCTTCTGTCTAGAATAGCTTTTTGTTTATTTTTGATAATATTGACATTTTTAATAGTCTAAGCCTTTGTTTTGAAGAATGATCCTCAGTTTGGCTTATTCTCATGGTTTACTCACATGATAACATTCTATTTAATAAAAAGGATTGTAATGCCCAGTTACTGGTGGAATTACTTCTTTCTCCTGGCCAACAACCCATATAAGTCCCTGATTCATTGATAGGAATATAACATAAGTTATTAAAGTCCATATTCCCCACAATAACTGCTGGATTCATAAACTCATATTGATTGGACAATCATAGATGTGGAATTTGAGAGTTAGATGAGGATTTAGGTAAGAAATTAATAGTTTACCCCTAACTGCTAAGAGAGGTAAAGTGACTTAAGTCATTTAACAGCTACTGACTCTCATGACAAGGGTTATCAGTCAGTCCATGAGCATGAAATACCCTTTCTGTACTAGGCATTGAGCTATGCATTGCGATACTAAGATGGTTAAGATTGGATCCCTACTCTTAAGTA
Organism: Globicephala melas; assembly: GCF_963455315.2. Taxonomy (NCBI): domain Eukaryota; kingdom Metazoa; phylum Chordata; class Mammalia; order Artiodactyla; family Delphinidae; genus Globicephala; species Globicephala melas. Next base: position 100,037,843 of record NC_083314.1, on the reverse strand, counting down.
ACAGTCTGTGGTAATATATGCAGTGTAACTACTGCAACGAGTGTAGCTCCAGACTTGGGTGGGCTTTGCAGTTGCCTGGATTGACTGATCCATCTCTTATATGCTGTATTGGACTGTAAAATGGAGATAACAGTATCTAACTTGAAAGGTTAGAAGGGGTAAATAAGATTATGAATTTAAATCATTCTAAGTCTTTAGTGATTTTTTTATTATTTTAATCTCATGTATGTGTACAGTAAACCCATGTGATAGATGATACAGTAGCAGACAATAAGAGTATAGAGGAGGGAGTTAATAGGGGAAGTTGCAAATTTAATTAATGAATATATTGCCCTTTTAACAATATTTAAATACAGTAACCATATACTGAATGCCTAAAGTGATAGGTAGAGGAGACTTACAGAGTAATTCATTTCAGTTCTGCAAACACTTATTAAACCCTTTTGTGCTATGCATGTACCACATGCTCCAGATTGTAGAAGAATAAAGCACAGGGCCTGCCTCAGAGAGCGTGAGCTTGAAAAAGGTAAATTTAAGTTAAATAAAATGAAATAGGTACTTTACAAAACAAAATATAACTTTGTAAAAGTTATCTAGTGTTATAGAAGACTAAATAAGTAGATTTTTAAAAGGCTTAGGCAAAAGCCTAGATGATGAAACCAAATATGTTACCAATGGAAAGTATGCTTTGGGAAATGGAATTAGATTGGAGGGTGGAGGTGGGGTTAAAGGAGATTGTCCCTGACTTCTGAGGTTGAAGTTAGAGGTGACTGCCATGGAATCATCTCTCATGCCTCCATAAGAGGGAAATTACTCAGCTGAATGGACTTTTGGCATAGTAATTATTACGCTTTTAGGCGGAATATCTTGGCATTTGGGGTTGGGTACGTATTAGTTTATGTTCAAATTTGTCTCCTTCAGAATTTTCCACTGTGTACCTCTTAATTCTTTTGAGAATCTTCAAATGTCATATGTTGATATGATCTCATTATGCTGAACTTTCTACTCTTGATGCTGTAAACCACGCACTGGTCAAATATTTGCCCCCTACCTGTCTGTTAACCCTCTTCCCTTAGTCTTTCTGCCCAGGCCATGACCCTTGTATTCTTCCCAAATTGTCCTGGAATTTTGATTATGGATCGGTATTCCGTTAAAACTTAACATCAAAAGTCCTGCCTAGAAGTTTCTGTAATTCCAGATTAGTAAAATATTTTAAAAATTTGTCAGTTTTATTAAGATCTTGTATTACTTTTGAATTCATTTAAAACAGGATAGATGACTATGGGTATAATACAACTCTCAAAATTACTAGTACCTTAGGGCAAGCAGCTGTCTCTCTCCCTGCCCTGCCTTAACACGCACACACGCACACGCGCACACATGCACACACACACACACACACACTTTTTTTCCCCCAACTCTGGGAAATATGAGAGAATGGCTTAGGAGGGACAAGCATATGCAACTACCTATCTTTTACATAGTTCTTCTCTTAGATAAGTAAAACATTTTCCTCTTATTTATTTATTTTAAAAAAATATTTTATTTTTATTTATTTTTTAATAGATCTTTATTGGAGTATAATTGCTTCACAATACTGTGTTAGTTTCTGTTGCACAACAAAGCGAATCAGCCATATGCATACATATGTCCCCATATCTCCTTCCTCTTGAGCCTCCCTTCCATCTTCCGTATCCCACCCCGTAGGTTATCGCAAAGCACCGAGTCCATCTCCCTGTGCTATGCTGCTGCTTCCCACCAGCCAACTATTTTACATTCAGTAGTGTATATATGTTGGTGCTACTCACTTTGCACCAGCTTTGCCCTCCCACCCCATTTCCTCAAGTCCATTTTCTGTGTCTACCTCTTTATTCCTGCCCTGCAACTAGGTTCATCAGTACCTTTTTTTTTTTTTTAGATTCCATATATATGCGTTAGCATACGGTATTTGTTTTTCTCTTTCTGACTTATTTCATTCTGTATGAGACTCTAGGTCCATCCACCTCACTACAAATAACTCAATTTCATTTCTTTTTATGGCTGAGAAATATTCCATTGTATATATGTGCCACATCTTCTTTATCCATTCATCTATCAATGGACATTTAGGTTGATTCCATGTCCTGGCTATTGTAAATAGAGCTGCAATGAACATTATGGTACATGTCTCTTTTTGAATTATGGTTTTCTCAGGGTACATGCTCAGTAGTGGGACTGCTGGGTCATATGGTAGTTCTATTTTTAGCTTTTTAAGGAACCTCCATACTATTTTCCATAGTGGTTGTATCAATTTACATTCCCACCAACAGTGCAGGAAGGTTCCCTTTTCACCACACCCTTTCCAGCATTTATTGTTTCTAGATTTTTTGGTGATGGCCATTCTGACCGACGTGAGGTGATTATTTTATTTTATTTTATTTTATTTTATTATTTTTGGCTGTGTTGGGTCTCCGTTGTGTGCGCGGGCTTCCTCTAGTTGCAGTGAACAGGGGCTACTCTTTGTTGCTGTGCGCGGGCTTCTCATTGCTGTGGCCTCTCCTGTTATGGAGCATGGGCTCCAGGCGCTCGGGCTTCCGTAGTTGTGGCTCACGGGCTCTAGAGTGCAGGCTCAGTAGCTGTGGCTCACGGGCTCCAGAGCGCAGGCTCAGCAGCCGTGGAGCACGGGCTTAGTTTCTCCACGGCATGTGGGATCTTCCTGGCCCAGGGCTTGAACCTGTGTCCTCTGCATTGGCAGGCGGATTCCCAACCACTGCACCACCAGGGAAGCCCCTCTTATTTAAAGTACAGTCATGACTATTAGAAAAGATTTAGAAAATTCAGAACAACATAATAAACAATTTTATGTCACTTAAAATCACTACCTAATATAACTGTTGTTAACATTGAGGTGAGTTTTTATTTTGTTCTTCATAGTTGAAATTACACAATTTTATATCCTCCTTTGATTTTTTTAAATTTAACATTGCCATAAACATTTTTACTTGTCATTAAAGATTATCAATAAACAGTTTTTGGCTGCATATTATTCTGTCTAATTTATATACCATGATTTGATTATAGGCTATGTAACTAAAGGTTGAACATTTAGATTTCCATATTTACTACTATAAACGATGCTGCTGTGAACATCTTTGTGGTGGAGCTTTTACTGAATGTTTGGTTATTTCCATGATAGAATGTTATGAGCTATTTTTAAAATTATTTGTTTATATTCTTTATATTGTTATAGCATCATAGTGCTTTTGTATTGGTTTTCATGAATGCTTTACCTAGTTAAGATATTAATCTTTTGCTATTTCTTGCATAGTTTACTCATTTTGTTTTCTTTAAATTCAGCTAATGCTGTACGTGTTTTTCTCAAACTAGTATGCCTAAAACTAATCTTTTATTCTTTCCCTTTTCTTCACTGTCCAGCTGACCAAGGCAGAAACTGAAATCTTTTCATCTTTGATCTTCTCTACCCTCCTCTGCTACATCTAGTCATCCACTGACTGAGTCCTTATTCTACCTCTTAAATGTTTTTTTGTAGCCATTCACTTTGCTCCATCCCTACTCCCTCTATGTTATTAATTCCTTTGCAAAGCTTTCCCAACACTGTCCTTGAATGATTAAGTGTTCTTCACTTAAGCAGCCACTTCCAGGCTTTTGGCTCTATGTGTATATTTATACACATTGTTATGAAATTATCATCTTACTTTTTATCAGTATTCCTCAGACAGTTTTCCAAGGAACTCAAGTGTTGGTGAGATACTGTCTCTTATATGACAGAGGATTTCATGGTCAAGTTTGGAAAATAATATCTTCTTGGAGATTCATAATATAAATAATATAATATAAATTAGCATGTTAAAGGCCCTGAGAAGTTCTACTTGGCATTTTAATAGATGCTGAGTGTGTGTGATGGTGAACAAAACTAGTTTGGAGCTTAACGAAATCCTGTGGACATTTGTTTTTACCTTATCTATTTGGTACTGGGCATTACCCCTTCCTTCCTAAAACTGCTGCTTTGTCATGTGACACTGTATTCTCTTGATTCTCCTGATGTTTCTCTGATTGTTCCTTTATCTTCATGGGTTCCTTTTCTTCTGCCCACTGCAGTTGACCCATGAACAACATGGGTTTGAACTGCCTGGGTCCACTTATACATGGATTTTTTCAATAAATACATGCTACAGTACTACATGATCTGCAGTTGGTTGAATCCACAGATGCAGAACCTGGATACGGAGGGCTGACTGTGAAGTTATACATGGATTTTTGACTGTGTGGGGCTCGGTGCCCCTTAACCCCTGCATTGTTCAAGGGTCAACTCTACTTAAATTTTGGTGTTTCTTGGGGCTCTGTCGTAGCCCACTGCTCTTTTCAGACTTCATCTCACCTACTCTGGTGGTTTCAAATATCACATTTGCTGCTAACTAATTGTTTTAATCAGCCCTCAGAGGACAATAGAAATGTTTTAAGTACAAGGGTTATCTTGTAGATGGAATCTGAAGTAAATCTGAGCCTCATGGGGAAAAAAGAGCTAGGAAGCTACCAGCTTCCACTAGTAGACAACCAAGCTAAAAACTTGGAAGTCTTCTTGACTCTCCCTCCCACATTTATCAGATTCTTTCAGTTTCAAATCCTAAATTCTTATTTCAGTTCCCTCCCCTCCAGCATCCATGCCACTCCCCTATGTCATGCCCTCATCACCTTTTGTTTGAACTGATTCTAATAGCCTGCTTCTGCATGCAGTTTGCTCCTGTTACATCCTTTAGGAAATCATCGTGATGTATTGAAAAATGCAGGTCTCATCACACCATTCTCTTGCTTAAAACTTCAATGGTTTCCTGTATCTCTAGAGTGAAGATGAAAAACTCCTTACCAAAGCTTAGAGGCTACTTCTTCTGCCTTCCTTTCAGCCTTAAACTGTTATGGCCGTTGTCTACTTCGTCTGGTTTTTTTTCTCTGATGTGATTATCCACACTACTTCATTTTCTTGCAGTAACCTTTCCTTGCTTCCTAACTTGTATATATCTCTTTTACTGCATTTACGTATAAGCAGATGATTATTGTGAGGCCTCTTCCTCTCTAAACTGTGAGGTCCTTGAGATCAGGGAGTGTGTTTTACTGGTTTTTGTAATCCCAGCACCTCTGGTACTCTGAATGTTTGTTGAATGAATGAGAATGAATACACTCATTCCCAGCCATGGTCCTTCAGCTCTTATGTCTCCCAGCCCCTACCCCACCTCTGTTGTCTCTGATTCCTCAACTGCAGGTTCTCATACCAAGGGGGTTTTCAGGTACCTGTATTCTGCAGGTTGGGAGAGACATCTATTTTTATAAAATGATGTAGCATCGTTTTTAGTGTATAGAGAAATCCAAATACTATTAATATTTTGCACATAAGACTACTGAATATATTTTTAAAACTTAAGTATGACATTGTTATATGTATTCATTAAAGTTGTCTTTCTGTTATATAAACTTGTTAATGGAGACTGAGTTAATGTTATTGGTCATTTGCTTTTCTATCAATTTAATATTGCCCTTAGAAATATAAAACCCAGCAACTGAAGTAATTCTTAAGATATCTCTAGCAGCAGTATAAAGTTAATTTTGTAATGTCTTTCTTGTGTATATCAAGTCCAAGATCTCTCATATACTACTCGGGACTTTTCTGCTTTTGAACCATGTTGGTGTCTATTACCATTCTTGCCACATGATTCATTTATGTTTTGGGATGAGTGCAGTAGCCTCTTAACTTTCCTTAGTTTTGCCCCCTTTTAATCTATCTGTTACATCTTTGCCGGAATGATCTTTCTTAAAACTTTCATCTGATCACATGAGTCTTACTTAACATCCTTTAGTGGCTCCCCATTGCCTTCAGGATTGAACATAGACTCCTTAGCATGGAAGTTAGCCCTGTGTGCCTCTAGCTCATCTCTCAGTACTCTCAGTGTGGAGCCCGTGCTCTAGTTGTACTGAACCGTATGAGTCCTGTAATGCCTCCTGCTCTCAAGCCTTGCCACCTTGGTGCAGGCTGCTTCCTTGACTTCTGCTGTCCTCGTTCCCACTCTTGCTCCTGGCCTACTTCCTTTCAGCCTTCCTCCTGGAATTCTGATACTCCCCACCCTACTCTGGATTCTGTGTTCCCATTGCACACGGTGCTTATATAATGTATGTATTTGTTTCCTTGTCTGCCCCCATCACCTTGAGGACAGGGACAGTGAGTGTCCAGATATTTGGCATAGTGCCCAATACATGAATGTTCTCCATAAATATTTATCGACTGTTGTCATTGTTAGTAATTCTGGAATGCACCATTAATGTTTTAAAACTCTGTTTTTGTAGCCTCAAGGAATAGGTTCTCCTAGTGTTTATCATGCGGTTATCGTCATCTTTTTGGAGTTTTTTGCTTGGGGATTATTGACAGCACCCACCTTGGTGGTAAGTAATCTTTTAACTTATTTATCACTGACTTTAAAATTTCTTTTTCTTTGGTTTCAGGAGGGAAATAAGTTTGGGGAGGAAAAAAAGGCTCTTTTTTCTTTCCAAGGTTAATTCTCCCACCAATATCGTCAGCCCTTTAGTACTGTATTTTACTGGTTTAGTTGTCTTTTCCAACCTTTACTTCTTCCTTACTTTTTAGCAGGGCTTGGGCAGGTGTGATTCTTCTGGTGAACACTGGACAAGTTTAAGCAGGGCTCAGTCCCCGCTCTGGGGAAGGTGGAAAGGATTCTTATACTGACAAGCTTAGGAAGAATGGTGTCTGTGCCCTGAATCACTCAACATTATTATTTTGAGATTCATTCCTGCAGTTGCATTTTCCAAATACAAGTTTCTTTTAGTTTAGGCAGAGGATCTAGAGGTAACCATCTAGAGAGGTCATTCTTTTCATAGCTCTAAGCTGATTTTACTCAAATATTCCCAGGTTTAGAACCTCACAAAAAGACCTCCCTGCCAGACCAAACATCTTAGGTGATAGCTAGTTTTCTCCTGTCGGTTTAGATGAGGGGAATGGAATGAAGGAAGGAGTAATGGTAGACCTCTATGATATCTTGAAAGGTATAATCAGGATAAATGTACAGCTTTCTAAATCCCAGAAGAACAGATTTTTAAAGAGATATACTTCCTTGTTTTTTCATGAGCTTGTTTGTTGATACACAAAAAAGACTTTTATAAAAAGTTCATAAATTGATCATATATAGATAGATTGAACTAGTCTACTAATCATTATGATTATGACATTTGTAACCACATTATACTGTAATAACCTGATGTCAAGGGGCTACTGTGGTGTTATAATAACTGTGTTCTCACACCTTTGTATTAGTTTTCTAATATTAGAGTGTGCTTATTTATAATCTACCAATTTAACATATAAATCTGTCTGGTGGATCATTAGTCCTATGGTTTAAAGTACTTGAGCTTTGTAATAGCAGTTTGTATATATTTATATAATGATGAGTCCAGGCACTGTAAATACGTCTAAGCACTGTAAATACATTACTTTAAATCCTCAAAACCACTTTATCAATGAGGAATTAGCCTCATAATGATGCCGAAAGCTCAGCCTCTCTGTACACTGGTGCCGAGTCAAATCTTGGAGGCAGAGTTTTGGGTGAAGTAGAAGAGAATAGCTTTATGGCTTTGCCAGGCAAAGAGGAACACAGCGGGCTCCTGCCCTCTGTGAAACTATGAATATGTGTCCCAACCTGGGAGGATTTGATGAAGAGTTTTATAGCAATAGTTCAAGGGTGGAGTTGATAAGATTAGGTAGAGTATGTGTAGGGCCTGCACTCCTTTAATCTCTTCTCAGGTAATCTTGATGAGCTTCTCTGGTTCCTTTAGTCTGGCCTCAGTTGGTCTTCTCTGGTATGGAGAATGCTGACATCTTCCACTTGTTGGTTTTAATTCTATAAATTCTATAAACCATATTGTTATGTGTGTCCCTTGAGATGGAACCAGGATCCTGTCCCAAGGCTGCACTATTGTTTCTTGACTGTTCCTGCCTTGACTCTGCATCCCTTCCCTTCCTGGATTAGCAACTGTTCAACTGTTCAAATCTGCCCTTTGGAACTCAGGGAAGGTCATGGAGCTGAACAGAAAGGCTCCCTGTGCCCAGGAGACCCTACAGGGTCCTCCTCATTTTCAATAATACAGATGAGGAAATTAAGGTTTAGAAGAGTTAAGCAACTTGTTACTCTGATAGTAAACTGCAGTTTTGGTTTTAAACCTAGGCTTGTTTTGTTCCTAGTGCTCAGTCTTGGAGAATACTGGTAGCAAGTGGTTCATACCCATGTTTTAGGTAGTTGAGTTTATCTGCAGCGCAACTACTAGCTAAGTAGAGAGATTAAAATATTGGGTAAACTGTGAGCAAGCCATCCAAAAAAAAGCTTTTTGTGATGATTCCATAATTTGTCATCATGATTTGAAGTGCATGTAGCTGTTTTTTAAATTCGTATCTCATTTATATTTTTTAGATATCTCAACTTTTTGTCTAACTTTGGTATCATTTTTTCTAATTGGACAAAAAGATTGTCTTCTTTAAGAACAAGGAAGAAATCCAGTTATTTAGATATAACTGCTTGCTTGTTAGTTCATTTTTCATAGCTATGGGAAAACTGTGTGCTTAATACGTTCTTAACTATTTTTTGTTGATTAAAAAATGGATAGTACCTTTGATTTTTCTTTTTCTCTCTTTTTTCTTTTACTTTTTAGAATACTGAATTGAATTATGGTCAGGAAAATGAAAAGTGCTAATTTGGGACTTAATGAATTATTTTTCTATTGCCAGCATAAATACATATCTTAGAATAATTGCTATAACATTGTTGCCAATTATTTTATTTATGGAAAGACTTCTTTCGCCCCATTGTTGTTGTAACAGTTACTCTTAATTCCCATGTTTTTTTTTAATACTTGAATATTTAAAAATGGTGAAATGATGAGGTGTTACATGGGGCAGTTGTCCATAATATTATCATAGTCATAATTCTTTACCTTTTTCAATTTTTCACTTCATTATTTTTTTTAAATCAAGCTTTCTCTCATGAAAAATAAGTTCAAGTATAAATGAATGTTAAGCTCAGAGTTTTATTTTTCTGATTCTTTTCTCATCTTTAATGTATACACATTTTAAAAAATAATTGCAGTGTTTGTGCTCTACATTTTTTTGCTTGATGGGGAAAACCTTGGGTAGTTTAGGCAAAACAAGGATTGAATTGTAGAGATTAGATGTATCTAAGTGTTGAGATTTGTTATACTCTTGGTACTTACTGGTGTTTTGGCCTTTGGGCATTGGAACAGCAAGAATCTTTGAAACATCATTGAAAAATAGTTGTGTATGGGAAATCTATATATATATACAGTTCTCTCTCTCTGTTACATATGTTACTTTTTTAGTAATTAGAAACACAGTGTCTGCCTGTTGTAGACCATTAAGCAATGTGAAATGTGTAAGAACAGGAGAGTTCTCCTGCAGTCTTACTCATCCCTCCAGGCAACCATCAGTTTAGGAGATTTTGGCTTCAGGGTAGGCTTTACCAGCCCCATTAGGACAGATTGGCCAACTGGAGATGAAGGTTTCAGCTGTTAGAATGTGGTATCTATTAAGTCAGTGATTTTTTTAAACCAGAGGTGAATATTAGTGATACCTGTTTTTGTTTTTTCCCCCAAATACCTGGCCTTACAACCTTTCTGGCTGAAATCAGAGTTTTCAAGGGGGAGCCTCAGGCATGTATATTTTTTTAGAAGTGATTCTCATATATCTAGTATATATCACTAATTAAGAACCAATATACTAATTCACTGTGGGCTTTTAAAAAAGGTTTTGCTCATTTTGAGACTTTCTGCTTGCAATTTTTTATTGTTGTTGATTTTATTAGCAGGCTTTTTCTCTTTGTTTTGAACTCCTATACTCCCCCGTGTTGGGGTGTGAGGAAAAGTGAGTTTTGGGGTAGAAGGTACCAAATTGTAGCACTTTGCTCTCTTTTCCAAAAGTCTGTTAACCTTTAAACATTTTATTTCTGTCTTATGTGTTTTGAAACTGATTATAAATGGTGCCTGCTAGAGAGTCACAGCTCTTATTCATTTAAAAAGGGAAAGTGAGGATGAAGATATATTTGAGTTTATTTGCATTTTATGTATCTCTCTCTTCCCATACATAGCTCTCAAAAATTATAAAATTTAAGCATTTCAATTTTCAAAGATACTCTTTGAATTAATTCATTTAACGGATAACCAAATTTAAAACATATTAATTATAATAAATGTTTGGTGTTGGATTTATAGTAACCTTCATTTTAAAAAGTAATATGAAGTTAAAAGAAATTAAAAAAAATTTTCATGTGGTTGCAATTATCTTTGAGTTTTAAGCCCATGGAGCTTGCAGAACACTGTTCTAGAATACAGTAAAAGAACAAAGGCTGCGTTCTATGTGGAGGACCTGCCCAGGGCAGGATGGTGAAATCTCCAACAAGGGGATTTACGTTAATTACACAGAAGAATTTTATATTGACATTTTTAAGGACAGTAATCTAACACTTTGAGAGGTTATGACTATATGGTTGGTTCATAGTGGGTGTTCAGTCAGTGATTATTGATTGACTAAATAATATACATTTACATAAAGAGAATTAATGACAGTTGGACTAAGGATCTATAATGCTAAGAACTGGTTTCACTTTTTGACAGACCTATGGTTCTAGAAATACTAGGCCAATATTTGATGGTTCAGGTTGCTAGATGCACAATCCATGTTATGGAGCAAGACCCTGCACTCCAGTCCTCCAGCATCTCTTCTATGGCTTAGCATTCTTTGCTCAGAGATAGTCCTGAAGCATTTAATAGTTTAAGGACTATTTACTCTCAAAATTTTTTAAGTTCTTAAAAATTTTAAGATCCATAAAATTTATTGGAAAATGACACATTTTTTTCCTATTCAGCCCCAGTGCTTAAGGGTCCCCCAGAATCAAAAATCTTTACAACCAACATTTTTATTACTTCTTATATTAATATTTGTCTCTGTGTTAAAATTTTTGTTAAAAAAAAAAGTGAGGGTTTGTTTATCTTTAGCTATACTCCTTTGGAGGGGTTATAAAAGTTTTTATTTTGTAACATTTGGTTAAACAATTTGCATAATTGTCGTTATATTAAGTCATTTTGAAAGCAGAATTTATAATCTGTTAATTATGAACATTTGTGAACGGTTAATAGTGCCTCTATTGATGAGGCACTAATAGAAATAAAAATATATAAATATATAAAAAAATATAAATATAAAAATATATTAAATGCAAAGTGTAGTAGATATAGTGCCTGTCTGCCCTTAAGAAGTTTGAAATATAATTGAAAAGAAATATTTATCAAATACCTGAAAAGATGAAAAATACAAGACCTAAGTAACAGAGTACTGTAATATAAAAAATATTAGAAAGCTATATGTGATGACCAAGGGAGTGCTGTAATCACCCATTATATGGTCCTAAAGGAGAAATTGATTGCTTTGGACAGGAAAGTTTGGTAGCAAAGGAGCAATATGGAAGATTTTGGGGTCGACTAGATAGGGAAGATAAGGGGAACAAACATTTATGGTAGATAGGATATCATGTGTAAAAGTATGAATATTGGAAAGCATAGGAATATTTCTAAAGTAGTGAAAAGACCAGATTGATTGGAATGGAAGATGGCTTGGCAAAGTGAATTGTTAGAAATAAGATTTAGCGTATTACAAAACTTCTTGTAAGCATTCGTTATGTCCTTCTTTCTTTTTAACACCAAATCCATTCTTTGTCCCTAGAAAGAATTGGCCCTTAGTAATAACTGGAACAAAAGCAGATTTAAGTTGTTATGAAAGGTTTGGGGATAAGGAGTTTAAATCTTTTTCTCTAGTACAAGAACTAGCAAACTATGGCCAGAGCAAATACTGCTAGTACCCTGTTTTTGTAAATAAAGTCTTACTGGAACACAACCATGCCTATTCATTTACATATAGTCTATGGCTGCTTTTATTGAGTTGAGCACTTGTGACAGAGACTGTATGGCCTGCAAAGCTAGAAAAAACTGAAAATATGTACTGTCTGGTTCTTTACAGAAAAAGTTTGCACCCACCTTCTTTGGATCCATGGGTCTTCACTATAAATAATAAATAATAGGGTTTTTCAACTATCGAGATTTGGGGCCAGATGATTATTGTGGGGGAGGGCTGACCTGTGTATCGTAGGATGTTCAGCAGCCTTCCTGACCTCTACCTCATAGATGCCAGTAACATATTTTCTTTCCCCTGACCCCCGCCCTCCCCGATCCCTCATGTTATGATAAAAATGTCTCCAGACATTGTCAGATGTCCTCTGGGGGTCAAAATCACCCTCCGTTGAGAATCACAAAATATGTGAATATCATAAATATGTGATTTTTTCCATATTAGTGATTTTCTTTGAATACTAAACATTTCTAATTTTATTTTTACATAAAAGCTAATTTTTGTTAAATTTCTAGTTATTGGCAGAAGAGTAACTGAAGAAAAGCGAGCCTTCTAATCCTTCTAAAGGTTTTACTTGCAGGATGTTAGAAAGTACAACCAGCATAGTTTTTCTTCCTAAAGAGAAGATTTTCCGACCTGTCTCATTCCCCACATTGCCATTCTCTATTGTTTTTATTGAGAGACAGTATGGTATAATGGAAGAAGCATTGGCTTTAAGTCAAGCAAGAACTCAGTTGCCACATCTGTAAAGTGGTAATATCTAATTCATAATATTGTTAGGATTAAGTAAAAGTATATATAAAGCCTCTGATACATAGGCTGTGAAAATGGTGGTTGCTGCTTTTTATTTTTTTAGTTACCTTTCCCGCAGTTACTTTCTCAACCAATGAGTTCCCAATGGTTCACTTGTTACCCAGTGAACAAACTGATGCCATGTGGTTTGAGACCAGGCCTTGGAAAGGATAAAGAAACTTGTTATACATTTTCATGGGTTGGGATTTTTTTTTCTTTCTTTCTTACCTTATGGAATCTCTAGGTCCACTTTTTGGCAATTAAATTTTCCCTATTTATTCTCCTAGTCTCCTATCTTAGATAATACACCTGTCTGTAAAGGGAGTTATAAGTCAGTCGGTTATATGTTGGAAGCAGGATAGCATAGTGATTAAAAGCATGGACTTTCAAGCTTGACTTCCTGTGGTCACTTTCAGTTTTGCTACTTACTATGTAATCTTAGATAAGACATTTAACCTCTCTGTGTATCAGTTTTCTAATAGGGCCATTACGAAGAATGAAAGGAGATAATGTGATAAAGTGCCCAATTTAGTGCCTTGTGACATAGTAAATGCCGTATAAATGTTTGGTGTTATTAGTATTTACTCATATGCATAGTGTCATACAAACCTGAAAATTTATATGAAATAAAATTGGATTGTGTTATGAAGGGATGTTTTACGTTTTACTAGGACTAAAATGTAGCATGAGCTTTTTATTTTGTTCTTATTCTTTAGGTATTACATGAAACCTTCCCTAAACATACATTTCTGATGAATGGCCTAATTCAAGGAGTAAAGGTAGGATCAATCATATATATATATATATATGCATGTACACAAACATGCACAAATATACTTATGTAAATATATGTAATTCTGCCAGTTTATTAAGTTAGTTGATCAATCTCCTAAGTATTAATTTTTACAATTGGAGTATATCTTGGGGGATTACTTAGCACTTTTTAAATGAACTGGGTTTTAAATATGATTTGACTTACATATAGCCAACTATGTATAATAATGATAAACCACATCATAACAAATTTCCCCTGTGTTTTATGTGTTGGCACTTTCTTTACAAAGATCTGAGTGCTTTTTGTAAACTAGCAACAAGAATATAGATTGAAGAGAAAAGAACTATTTAAAAAATGCATGAGTATAAAATATATCAATATGGTAAAGTTTTGATTATTCTACATATTCTTTACTCTTGGTTCCATTTGATCAACAAGTTTATAAACTGATAATTAGCATATGATATTCCTTCTAGAATTGCTAGAGTTGTGGTTGAGAATTCATTAGAACGTTTTGTGTTTAATATGCTACCACAGCCCGCAGATGGTTCTGTATGGTCTTGGGAAATTGAAAAATTATATACAGACAAGAAACAAGTTGTTTATCTAAAGTTTGGTGATATACTTATTTTAGAAATAAACTTGTTTAAAATTCTTCTGTGGTAGTAAAATGATTTATTTTTGGCTCATCAGTATACATAGTATATGTATTTTCTTCATTTAACTTTTTTTTTAGGGTTTGTTGTCATTCCTCAGTGCCCCACTTATTGGTGCTCTTTCTGATGTTTGGGGCCGAAAATCCTTCTTGCTGCTAACAGTATTTTTCACGTGTGCCCCAATTCCTTTAATGAAGATCAGCCCATGGTACGTGCACATTCAGATTATAGCAACTAAATATCAACTGTTAATTGTTTTCTGAATATTCCCTTATTTTTTCCACTTTTTTTCCATCTTATCTATGTAGGTTTTTAATTTATTTTTCTAATACATTTATTCTTTGATACACATAAGAGGGCCTTTAAAAATATAGTAGCTAAGTAATATAACAGTAAGTAATAAAGTTTTTTGAACTAGATGCCACTATAGGAAGCATGTAGACTACCAGTTAATCTGCTTTTGGATTTCACAGCCCAAATTTCAAAACAATATTTTAGGTACTGGATAGGGTTGCTAACTTTTTCTTTTCTTTTTTTTTTTTTTTGCGGTACGCGGGCCTCCCACCGCTGCGGCCTCCCCCAATGCGGAGCACAGGCTCCGGACGCGCAGGCCCAGCGGCCATGGCTTACGGGCCCAGCCACTCCGCGGCATGTGGGATCCTCCCGGACCGGGGCACGAACCCGCGTCCCTTGCATCGGCAGGCGGACTCCCAACCACTGCGCCACCAGGGAAGCCCTAACTTTTACTTTCTTAAGTAGGATGTTAAACACAACGTTTATCATCATTATCTATATTAATTAGGAATAGATTTTGTTATATATCAGTAAAGTCCCAAATAATCGTTTCTTAAAAACAAGGAAATTCACTGCTAATTTCTCTCTCCATATAAAAGAAGTCTGGAGTTGAGTAGTCCAGAGCTGGTAGGGCAGTTCCCGGGAACCAGACTTTTTCTATCTTCATGCTCTGCCATCCTCCACTATCACCTCACTGTCCAGATGGCTGCTTAAGTGAGCTCCAGCTTGTGTCACCTTCAGGCAGAAAAGATGGAAGGAGTGGCTACAAAGAGCATACTGCCTTCCTTTAGGGAAACTATGGAATTCCCACCCAACCTCTGCTTGCGTCTGTTTGGTCAGATTTCAGGCATACGCTGCTCCTAGTTACAAGAGGCTGGGCTCTTGGCCACCCTGATTAAAATCAAGTCTTCCACTGAGGAGGAAGGGAGGGAAAGCTCACAAAGAGAATGATTTTCCCAAGATAATAGAGCCCAATTTAGTTGTAGATTTTTTAATTCTTTGACTAATATTCTACTCCACTTGAATATTAATGTTAGTTAATTCTATATCATAGATCGGCTGTATTTCCATGGTGAATCTAGAAAGGTCAGGGCTATTTATGAGGCAGGATCTTCCTTCCTCTCATAGGTGAGATATAACTCTGAAGGCCAAACCCTTGATGAATGCTAATCATTTAAATGAAATCTTACCAAACAAATCTAGGGCATGAACAAGTTATTTGCTGTGGAAAGCAGCATGTTAGAAAAAAATTGGTAAGCAATAAAGTCCCGGTGGCATGATATTTTGAAAGTGCAATATGATTTCACTTGATTTTAAAAACTAAACATCAGCATTACAATAGAGACTTCTTATTCTCAGCCAGGTATTTTTGAATCATGTATAGCAAAATGTAATTTGCTTTTTAAAATAGCTTTTGTTCATTTTATTTTGGACACTGCCATACAGGTTGTTTTGCCAACATTTGAAGAACTAAAGATAGCTTATGGAAAAACATCTAGTTTCTATATATAGACTCAAGATAAATATAGACTAACTTGTCCCTCAGTTTTATTTACTGGATTTTGTTTTTTTGTGTAGTACTGTGATGGGAAATTGTAATAGATGAATTATAGTAGACTCTAGTTTGTTGCTATTTTTAGTAGAAACAATAACAAAGCCACTTAACAATTCAACAATTGGGTAAAAAATTGACCTGAATACATTTTCTAATTTTAAGTATTCCCGCATAGTAGCTGAGTTGCTATCGAAGGCCCACATCTAGCCCTGTTTACATAATATCTGGGGCTTATGATTTATAGAAGAATTAATCTATGAACTGTCCTAGTAAGCTGTTGACTGAAATTAGGTATACGTACATTAGTTCACTTATAAAAATGAAGATTAAGGTAATAGTAATTGTTTTCTAACCATTTCTTGTCAATTATCTTTCAATCCTAGGTGGTACTTTGCTGTTATCTCTGTTTCTGGGGTTTTTGCAGTGACTTTCTCTGTGGTATTTGCATATGTAGCAGATATAACCCAAGAACATGAAAGAAGTATGGCTTATGGACTGGTATGTATTTTTAATCTGTACCTTTGTGTCTGCTGAAAAACACCATGTTATTGTCTTTTATTACAAGGAGTGCAAGCCTTTGCATTATAAGATTTATTTTTGCATAAGTACATTTTATAATAAAATCATCCATTAGACTACATTAAATTTTTTTTCAGTACAAAGCCATGTAAGTTTTGATATTTTCATTCAGTCAGTATTAGTCACACAGATTTGAAATTACAGTGGAATATTTTTACCTTATATAAGTTCTTTTTAATAGAATACTAAAAGAACTATTTAATATGTAATGAGTTTTAAAATTAATATTATTTAATGGCTAATCTAAAATATAATAGGTTAACACCCATCTCAGGGATCCCAAACCTTCTTGGTGGCTTTCTGGGCCACACAGAGTCTCTCTCATATTTTTTCTTTTTTCTTTTCTTTCTTTTTTTTTTTTTTAACTTAGCTTTTTTAATAATTAATTTTTATTGAATACGTCTGACATAATAACATTATTTAACTTTAAGGTGCACAAAGTGTTACTTTGATCCATTTATATATTGTAATATGATTGCTGTTATAGCTATATTTATCACATTACATAATTATAGTACAATATTGTCTATATTCATTTTACTTTGCATTGGATCTCTTTGGCTTATTTACTACTCCTTGCAAGTTTGTCTCTCATATTCTTTTGTTTTTGCTTGTGGACATGTGTTTATATCACTTTTAACGTGGAAGAATCATTTATAGCTAGATTCAGCCCACAGGCAGTAGTTTGCCAAATTCTGGACACTTAATGTCTATCGAATCTAGAAATAAAATAAGTTAACAGATCACTGTTAGCCAGAAGTAGGACAGTGATGAGCTTCAGCAGATAGGGAGCAAGCATCTTTTGTTAAATAAGGACTGAGTATTGTGTCAGGTTGAATCTTACTTTTATGAGAGTCTGTTGTCTTTGATTCAAAGATCAAAAAATATAACAAAGAATCATGGAATTAAGAGGATTTGGAGGGAAATACCTATAGTGAGAAACATACCAAAAAAACTAATGATCAGTTGTAAACTCAAGAACATTAAATGATATGAAGTTAATTATAGCCAGGATGTTTTAAAACAGCTTTATTGAGATATAATTTACATACCATAAAATTTGTCCATTTTATGTGTATAGTTAAATCAATTTTAGTAAATTTATACAGCTTTGCAACATGCCCACAGTCCAGGTTGTTTCTGTTTTTCCTAAGGTAATTTATTTTGTCATAGCCAAATCTTTGAAATTAATAGTTTCAACCTGGAAGCTTTATGTATTGAAGGCACATCTAGTAAATGACAGTTTCAATCTTCTAGAAATAATATGGCTGCAGATAAAAGGGAATAAAGTGATCTTTGTGGTCATCTTTCTGTCTGGCCAGAAAAAAATAGCCACCAGGGAGGAGAATCTAGGAGAAGGGAAATGACATGAAATACCTGCACTCTGATTAGACCTTTGCTCTCTCCTATTCCCAGATACCTCACTGACGCTTACAGTGAGAACCACTGCCCCTTTCCCAACTCCAGTGCCAGAGCTCTGCTCATAACCCAGGTCTCTCTGAGACCACAGCTCACTGTAATGAATTTTTAGAGCTACTGTAACAAAATACGACCACAATACAGTTTTAGAACATTTCCATCAGCCCAAAAAGTTCCCTTGGGCCCATCTGCCATCCGTCTCCACTTTACCTCTGACCTCAGGCAATCACCAGTCTACCTTCTGTCTCTGTAGTTTTGCTTTCAATAGAAATTTCATATAAATGAAATAATGCAAAATGTAGTCTTTTGTGTCTGCACTTAGCATAATCTTAGGAGGTTTATCTATGCTGATACATATATCAGTAGTTCCTTTTACTGCTGTGTAGTATTCCACTGTACAGGATATACCACATTTTGTTTATCCATTCACTAGTTGATGAACATTTGGGTTGATAGCTAGATGTTTATAGTTATTAGAATTTTATGTACTTGTCAAATAAGTGCTTGTGTAAATAAGCACTCCTGTGAAGTTTAAATCCTCCATGCAAAAGTCAGAAAGAGCATACAAACAGAATAAAGCACAAGAGTAGGGAGCAGAAGCTCATGCACCTATAACATTAATTTCTAATTATCCTCTGAAGAATGTGGTCTCTATCATTTGTTACCTGTTGTCACATCTATTGTTGATTTGCAGGCCACTGTCCAGTAGGCCAGATATTTCTGGGATTAACAGTTTTTCTCCCCCTGTTTTCTATACTTTAATCTGCATCTTCACCAGACTTGTATGGGCTTCCTCAGGATGTTAGAGAGACATGGTTAGAGATGGGCTCAATCCCAAGGATGGATGATCTCGTTCTTCCTAACCCTGCCACCTAATGATGACCAAGCTCAGATTTGTGCTGCGGCTTAACACTATTACTGCTGAAAAGATAAACTTTAAAGTCTTTAAGCTTTATTTCAGCCAGCTTTAAATATGTATCAAAGTAAACATTCATTTAATTTTAACTTTAATATTGGGGGAAAGGTCCCAGTGGCATTGGATTTCCTTAGAGTATTGTTTTAGACTCGGTTCACAGAGCACTGTGGGATTATGGAGGCACCCTAGGGGCCAGCATGCCTGGCAGTCGGGGTGGGCTGGGTGTGGTAATCCAGGCCCCCAACCCTTCTTCAACTAAAACAGTTTTTTATTTTTAAATCTGTTTTTACTTACAAGTTTGTCAGTAGGATTTATTTAAACAGAGGGCTCCAAGGCTTAAAAGAAAGTTTGAAGCCACTATCTTAGAGGTTATTACATATTTTTTAGTTAAGAATCTAATTCTTTTCTCTTTCTGCAAAAGAAGAAAGTATAAGAAAACTGGCATAGGTAGGAGGAGGAAAGGGAAACTGCAGCAGGAGGACTGACATAAGTCAGAGTCTCTGTGGTGTGGAAGTAAAGGAGCCAGATGTCCTGCCTAATCTCTTTCTATTGATCTTGGTTTGTTGCAGGTTTCAGCAACATTTGCTGCAAGTTTGGTAACCAGCCCTGCAATTGGCGCTTATCTTGGGCGAGTGTATGGGGACAGCTTGGTGGTGGTCCTGGCTACAGCGATAGCTCTGCTAGATATTTGTTTTATCCTTGTTGCTGTGCCAGAGTCATTACCTGAGAAGATGCGGCCCGCGTCATGGGGAGCGCCCATTTCCTGGGAACAGGCTGACCCCTTTGCAGTAAGTTTATGCTTTTTCATTCACTTTGACAAAAAAATGAATGTGTGATTCAGCGCAGCATTAATGTTTTGTTGTGGATGTTTCTTTGGGGAAAACATCATGATGGATTTTTAAAAATATTTTGAAATACTTTTCAGAATACTTTTGGGGAGGATGAGAATCAACTGGGGGGAAAAAAAAGACAACTAGCTATCTGTATATACACTGCCAGAAGATATCTCTGCATGTTCTTAAGAATAGTTCAGTGTTTTGATATAAAACCTTGTATTGGTCTCTTTCTTCTTCTAGTCCTTAAAGAAAGTGGGCCAGGACTCCATAGTGCTGCTGATCTGCATTACGGTGTTTCTCTCCTACTTACCGGAGGCAGGCCAATATTCCAGCTTTTTTTTATACCTCAGACAGGTAAAATTCTGTTCTACCAAGGTGGACTTTTCTTTCATTGTTGAGTGCCTTAGTACAAAATATTTACTCTTGAGAGAACTTTAAGAGCAGGGACTTTTAGAAATGACTATCATTTAAAAAATAATGGCTCACTAGAATTAACCTCCTGTTCAGTGTGGCTGACGTTCCTTATGCATTTCTATGAAGACTTTTGGCTTAGGCAAAAAGAGATGATTTTCCTGTCAAAGTGTGTCATTTGAGCTTGTTTATGTTATGTGTAGCTTATACGGGTGATGGGATGCTTTAATCCATTCACCTGCTCCAGTCTCTTTGTGATTTAGAACATATATTTGTAAAGCAGCTAGCCAAAATAAGAGCATTAGTTCTTTTCTCCTTGACACTAATCTTACTAGGCAGAGATTTAAGCCTTTATCAGTACTTGTAAAAAGCACAAAATGGTGCAATATTTATTTGTAAAATGGATTTTGAGTGCTTGATAGCGGTCTCCTATTTAGGAAATCAAAATTACGGGATTTAGATTTACTTAATCTAAGTTATGTAGCTATTATTTTCAGTATCTAACACTTATTATAATTTTGGTCCTCAGTGAAAGCCAGATTCTTCCTCTGAGGAGTTACTTGGTTACAAATGAATTGCATTTTCTTTTTCTGGCTGATTTAATGTTAATATACAAGTAGTTGCATTAGTATGGTATTTGTTATGCTTATTTTATTAATGTTACTTTTTCTGGAAACCTTCTAGATTATGAAATTTTCACCAGAAAGTGTTGCAGCATTTATAGCAGTCCTTGGCATTCTTTCCATTATTGCACAGGTGAGTTTCTTTTTCATTAGAGGGAGAGATGTTCGAAGGTTCGGAAACATAATTCTGTTAGTATAGGTAGTATTGATTAGATTTGGGGGACTGACACGAACTAATCAACATATGATGTGTAAACCAGAAAGACAGTTTATTGATTTACACTAGCGTATTCACCTGTATAAAATCAGAAATTTTACGTTAGTCTTGTTCTACTGTTGATTGATTCATTCAGTAAATATTTATTGAATACCTATCATGTGTCAAGCGCTCATGATCCCTGCTGTTGTAAAGTTTGCATTCTTGTGGGTTAAGAGAATGAGTAAGCATGTCAGTGTAAACATATCAGGTGTAATGAAAACTATAGAGAAAAAGGGCACAAGGGATGTAGAGCGTGGCTGGGGGCAGGGTGTTATTTTATTTGGGAGGGTCGGGAAGGCTTTGCTGATACAAGTGACATTTGAGCAGAGAACCAAAGGAATGAGGAACAATCGACTGGAATACCTGGACGAACAGTCCACTGGAATATGCCAGAACAGAACTACAACTCTGAAAGACAATTCCTGGCAGGTGTAAGAAAGAGCCAGGGGACAGTATGGTTCTGGTGGAGTGAACAAGGGAGAGAGTGTCAGGAGATGAATTCTGAGAGGTGGAGAGGGACCAGATCGTGTGCGGCCTTCTGGGTCATCATAAGACTTGACAAGAAGATAGGAGGGTTTTGAGCAGAGAAGTGACATGAAAATATTTTTATCTTGGAAACCCAGTTGGTAGCTGGTGGTTGTTTGATGAATAAGATATTAATCAACAGAAGAATCTGGATTTTCTTAGGAGATATTTCATCTGGCCTTTAGACTATCTCAGTTCCACTCTTTCTCCTTTCTGTGGAAAAAACCCCTCCCATTTCTTTCTGTTGGGCTATGTTTTTTCCAGACTCTGTAAACAATCTACTCTAACACTCTTTCCCACCTTAGATCCAATCTACTAGGTTGCAGCTTTTTCTGTTTTATTCTACTCTTAAAATGGAAAGTAAAGTCCATTTAATAGTACTTTGGATGTTTCACCAGCTTGGAGGTAGGATTGCTTCTGCAGATCTCATCATTTATGAATTTCTGGTAGATTTAGTGATAGGCTTCAAATTTAAATTTAAATTGTATAATATACTTCCCCCAAGGCCTCAGAAATATGCTCTTTAGCTTCGGGGGGAAATATATTGTTGCCCATATATAAAAATAGCTTAAAAAAAAAACCTTTCTGAACACAAAGGAAAGTGTACTAAGACTAGAGCTGCATGAATTATCAAATGTTAAACTGACCTTGAATCCTGAGATAAATCCAGCCTGATCATTATGTCTTATCTTTTTCATATATTGCTGAGATTAGATTTGCTACTATTTTATTTGATTTAGATCTTAAAGAGAACAGGCTAACATTTACTATAATGACACTTAAAGAGGTTAGTAGTTGTAAGGTCTTAAGTTCCGTTTCATACTTAACTGAGCAGGCAAGCTGTAGGTGGGCACCTAATAAATTTGGGCACACTGTAGACTTCTTGAATGATGAGTTGAAGGTGCTTTAGAGGAAATCTTCCCTCTGCTCAGTAGATTGCATCAGGCATAAAGGAATACAGGATGGAAAACAGTCCCTAAGAGCTCAGAATTCAGGAGCGCAGACATGTGAACGCAGGAGGGGGCGTGGTTGGGTTTGCATTGGAAAGAGCCCTGCAGCAGCAGGGTCATGAGGGCTGTGAATCTAGAAGGAATGAGCCACGACCCAGCCAGCGTTGCTAGCACAGCAGATACTGTAAACAGAAACATGGTCTACAAGGAATACAGTACTTAAATGACCACTCAGCTTTTGGGGCCTACACAGAAGCATAGTTTTTGAGATGTAAAATCACATTTCTCAAAGTGAGAAAATTAGTTGAACTTCAAAAACAGGTGAATAGGCATATGTAGTCTGCATGTAAATATTGATAATTAAGTTTATGTCATTACATGAATTAAAATATCAAGTAAAATTTATAGCCCCAAAGGAAGAAGCATTAGCTTATGCTCTCATTTATGGCAAGTATACAGTTGAGAATGACTTCTCCCCTGTTGACCTCTAAGTGAAAGACTAGTGTCTTTGACTCTCCTCTCCAGTAGCACAGAGCCTGCCTCTCTTTATTTTCTTGCTTGCTCTTGTGCCTTTGTTCCTGCCGTCCTTACTGCATCCCCCTTTCACCCCCTAAGTATACCTTCTCTGAGTTCTCGTATTAACTTGGGTGTATCTCTATCATGGTACAGAATACACCATATTATGAATTTTACCTCTGTTTACTATTTTTGCCTCAGTAGCTTTGTGAGCTCTAGTAGAGCTCCAAGAGGATTGCGAGGTCAGAATTACATCATATTTGTCTTGGTCACTCTAACACCCTGCACTGTGCCTGCAGCCCAGTAGGTGCTAAATTAGAGGTCATTGGTTTTTTCCCATAGTGATTTTAAAACTTTAAAAAGTAGTAGTAAGCATTTAAAAATTGGGAGGTGTGATATAAAAATATGGAAATGCAGCTTCTCCCCCAAATGAGGAGATGTGGTAACATGAATGTGACCTTCAGTGGAAGCCCCATGGTTGCTGTCCCCTTCGGGCCTTTGCTCTCTGGTTTGCCATAGGCCCCATCACTTCCTTGGCACCAGCAGGCACGAGTTCATAACATTTGCACTCAATAAACGTTTACACGAGTGCATGGAGATAGTTCTACACATTTCCTCAGTGCTGTCACACACCTGGTGGGCATCTCACCCTTGACATGGCTGTGACTGCAACCTGGCTTCCTTCCACCCAGTGCTGTTCATCTCGTTCAGTGGCATCACCACTCTCCTGGCTGTTGGGGCCAGGAACCTTGGTGCCATTCTTGATTACTTTTTTTCTCCTTCTCCCACACCCGGCACATCAGATGGTATCTCCTTTCACTTCTCTCCAAAACATATTTTGAATTGAAGCACTTCTCACCATCTCCATTACTAGGAGCCTAGTCTAAGCCAAGACCGTAGCCTCCATCTGGTCTGTTTCCATGTTTGTCTCCCTACGGCTTGTTTGCCACTTGGCAGAGGAATTGCTGTAAAGTGGGAATTGAGCCATAGTGCTCTCTTGTTTAATATTCCCTTCCTGTCACAACCAGAATGAAATCCAGGCTCTCGACGTAGCCCCCGTTTCCTCCGTTCTCCGTGTCGTTGAACACACTCCAGCCCAGGGCTTTGTGCTTGCTTCACCTGCAGCCGCGCGCTCTTTGCCCAGATACTCACATACCTCCTCCTCCTCACTCAGCTCTCGCCTCAGATGTCGCCTCAGAAGGGCCTTCCCTGCACATCCTGGTTGGAGCAGCACCTCTATCACATTACCCTGTCTTATTTTCTTAGAACAGCTACAACCTGGAATTATCTGGTTTGATAAGTATGCTTACCTCCGTTTTCCCTCTACTAGGAGGTAATCTCTTTGCTGACCAGTACTCTGACCTGGGTCAGTGCCCTCAGACCTAGAATAGCCATTGGATACAGTAGGAACTGGGCAAATATTTGTTGACCGAGTGACCAAAGTTGATGTCAGTTAACTGTTAATTAGCTGTGTCATCTTGGTTAAGTCATAAGTCATTTTAACCTTTACGACTTGGTTCTCTCTCTTGGTTCTCTCTGTTCTCTTTAAAATTTTTTTTTTTTTTTTAAATAAAGAACTTATGCTAGGTGCTGGGGATACAAAGATAAATGAGAAGGAAGTCCTTGCCCTTGGGAGAGAATCGATGTCCCAGTTAGAGTATCATATACACAGGAAGTTTTTCTTCTCTGAGTGCTCGCTCTGGGTGAGTTCCCTTTCATAGCTGTGGTTGTTGAAGAATGTACTCCAGGGCTCTGTGCTTTGTGGAATTCAATCTCACGCTCACCCGATTTAAGGGAAAATCTCAGAGAGGAAAGCTGTGAGTGTTAATTGTTCAAGAATCCTTAAAAGGATCTTCATTTGCTTCCCGCTGGCTTATTTGTGATTAAGCCTGATTAAACTCTTAAATGATTGTCTCAATTTAAAGAATTTTAAACTTACACTTGATAATTTTGAGTTTAGAGTATCAGCCAGTCATCAAGTAGTGATTTCCTGAATTATTTTCACTTCTTCCTCTATGGACTTAATAGCTATCTTAAGGGGTATGTTTAATACTAATGTCCCCAAATGTTTGCTGAATTTTTATTAACTTTGAGAGAAAAGCAAGAAAACCCAATTCATAATGTTGTTTATTAAATGTGCCGGGCACAATGCTAAGTATATCATTTCATCTAACTCACATGACACAGTTTTGAAATAGGTACTATTATCACAGTCTTTTAAGAGACCAAACTGAGTTTCAGAGTGAAGTGACTTGCCCAGGGTCACATGGTTAGAGCCAAAATGATGATTAAGGCTGTTTTTCCCAAGGCTGTGTTCTTAGTTATTAGCCTACACGACTCCCAAGTCATACTTGTTAAACTGATCTACTGTTCATAAAAGCATCAGCAATAGGTTAATTTAGGTGAAGGATATATGAGTAATTGTACTGTTTCAGCTTTATTTAGTCAGCGTTTTGGATTAACTTGGACCTGTAAAAACTTTTTTAAAGCTATTACATAACAGGGATCTCTAAACCATGAGTTAGAACCTTTCAACCCTACTGTTTACAATTTCTGATTTTAAGTGGTCCTCAGTAGAAATGTACTGAACATGAAGTTCACCTTTTCTATTTTCAGTTTTCTGACTTTTCCCCTGAATCTGGATCTGTGTCAGCAGAGGCACCTTTCATCTGCTTATATGACCTGGAGTAATGGTCTCAGATATATTCAGGGCAATTGTTGCTGAAAAGCCAAAATGTAGAAAGTGGTAATAGTCCTTTTATATTATAGATTGAAATAGGTCACCAAATAGCTTTTTTTCTTTTCAGTATTAAAAAGCTTATTCTATTCTAATAAGCCACTTTGATTTTTCATATTTTCTAGACCATAGTCTTGAGTTTACTTATGAGGTCAATTGGAAATAAGAACACCATTTTATTGGGTCTGGGATTTCAAATATTACAGCTGGCATGGTATGGCTTCGGTTCAGAACCTTGGTAGGTACAAATATTTTAATTTTCTTAATTTTGGTGTTTGCCGTGTTTTTGTTTTTTTCAGCTTTATTGAGGTGTAACTGACAAAACTTTTATATTTCTTAATTTGCTTCTCAATTAAGGCTTAGACTTTAATCTGTCTCTTAATATGCTTTTTTTCTTTCAAAGTATATATAACACAGGTTTCTCACTTGTGTATTTGTATACTCTATAGTGGCTTGAGGATAGCAGAGTGACATTTTGTATCTAAGCAACAGGTTGGGTTTTTGAATGAGATGGAGTTTTTCAATTTCTAATGAGCATTTAATCCAGTTTAGTTTGTCAGAAAAACACATGTAATCCCAAAGCAGCAAGGTTAGGGAAAAAAAGTTGAGTAACACCAGTGATCATTACTGATGGCAAAGAAGTCCAGTTGTTTTGGTCCCGGCTTTATGCTGGGAAAGCTCTCTGCTTTTCTTGCCAGTCTGGTTTCCTGCAGGGAGGTAATGGTAATAATGCTGCTGTCAGGTTGCGCATGCACACCTTTGTGCTCAGGTATTACAGGACTGAACTCCACAATGTGCAGTAGTGTTTCATTCAACTGAACACATCATCTCTGTTTGGACTTGGATATGAGTAAGCACCAAGAGTGTGTTTTGATGGATGTTTTATTTTTCTGTCTAGACTTGCAAAAGAGGTGCTCACAATTTATCGAAAACATTTCTTTTAAACATCAAGCCAGTAGCACATTTAGATCAAATTAGTGATTTCTTCGCACTGAATCACAGGTCTCTGGGAACCCTGCCGTTCTACTAGCGAACGTTTGGAAACATTTAATGATGTTTCTCTACATTCTCTCCCCACCTGCCCAAGTCCTGCAGAAATAATACCCAACACACTTTACAGTTTAGATGTGATGTGTGATATCCCAATTCTACATTGAAACCCACAGCATTCTTGTGAATAAGTCGTTGTTTTTCTGCTTTCTAGAAGAGTAAACAGGGTTAGACTTTTAAGTGACTTCTCCAGTCACATAGGAAAGAAGGAAGAGCAAGTATAGTTCTTTTTCCTGTACCACAGCCATTTCTCTTACTTGATTTTAAGTATGTATTTTGACTTTGACAGGTACAGTGGAGAAGAATAATAACATACTATTTTTGTTTTGCTGCTTTTGATTGCAGGATGATGTGGGCTGCTGGGGCAGTGGCAGCCATGTCTAGCATTACCTTTCCAGCTGTCAGTGCACTTGTCTCACGAACTGCTGATGCTGATCAACAAGGTGAGTTGATAAGACCCAATGATAATTATTTAAAAATACAGAATATTCTAATCCTCTGTTCTGTCTCTTTCCTAAGTTCTGAAACATAAGCGTATCTTCAGGGTAGAGAATTTTAAATTGCTTTCATTGTACTCAGTACTCTGTAATTGCCCAAATGGGAAAAGACTCTAAAAAAGAGTGGATATATGTATAACTGATTCACTTTGCTGTACACCTGAAACTAACACAACACTGTAAATCAATTATACTGCAATAAAATTTTTTTAAAATAAATAAATTGCTTTCACTGCAAAGAGGAAAAGCAGATTCTAGGGTATTATCCTTAGGTAGATAACCTTGTCTCTCACTGTGAATATGTGGCCCTGTCTGTTCTTTTGCTAGAAAATTTAGTGATGAAGGTTAGTCACCTTATATTCACTAACCATTTATTTATTACATAAACAATATGCTATGATGTTCTAGACATCTCAGGGATACGCAGATAACCCTTTCATTAACACTGTATGTTTGTCACCTAAAGACACATAGAAAATGTATTTTTATTGTCTTACACTTTTGTGGCAGGAACACTTAATTCTTAAAATACTAATAGGTGAGGAATAATTCTTTGAAAAGCCTGTTTATGTCAAAAGGAAAAACAGGGGCATTACAAAAGAGTGGCAGAGGTCACTTAGTTATAAATAAGGAAAGGCCTGTGGCCAAATCAAGCTGCATTTTAAATTTGGGATAAGATCCCAGAGGTAAACAAAAATCAAACTCTATAAAAAGGGGCTATATTTGGGGTCTTAAGTAGCTGCTTGGGGACAGAATTTTTAACAGCTGTGCTTATGAACTCATGCTGATTTTGAGCCAACATATTTTTTTTTAAAGGAAATACAGTGCTTTTGCCCCCTTGTTTCTACATTAGACCTGAGCTTACATTTGCATCAGATAGCTCACTATACTTTGTAGAGCTTCTAAGTAATTTTGATGCCACTGCAGTAAGTTGCTAGTGTCTGGTAAGTTTTGCCTTTAGAATAAGTGATTTCATGTTTGTATCGGTTCTAGGGTAGGAAAAAATAAGTGGTACACTAAATAACTTGTTTAAACAATTCAGGTGTCGTTCAAGGGATGATAACAGGAATTAGAGGATTATGCAATGGTCTGGGACCAGCCCTTTATGGATTCATTTTCTACATATTCCATGTGGAACTTAAAGAACTGCCAATGACAGGAACAGACTTGGGAACAAACACAAGCCCACAGCACCACTTTGAACAGGTAATTATAAAAATATAGTTCATTTGGCTGGATTGAAAGGTGATGTTTTTTGGTCACTAAAGCTTTTATTTGAGATTCTTAGATTGAATAAAAACACTTAAAACCAAAGCCTAAGGGACTATGTCCTCCTATATACATACTTCTTTATAAAATTGGCTGTGTGTTCTTTTCTTCCCTTGATAATTAAAAAATTATGTATTCTAGTTTGTCTTAGTATACTTAGTGGCATAGGTAACAGCCATTTGTCTATACTACTGTTTGTCTTTCATCTGAGGCTTCTGGAATGTTAGAGGTTCCCTGTATCAGGTCTGCCTTCTGTAGAAGAATCAGTTAGGTGCTGGTAAACATCTTTGTTCACTTGCTCGCTATACTCCCCTCCATACAACTGAAAACATTAACAGCGAAACACATTATTTTAGCCAGTACAAACAACTCATTAGTTCCCTTGTATTTAGCAGAGTTCTACTCTAATCTTCTAACCAGTTAAGACTACTTTTCAATAAAAAAGAATGTTTGTCTGTGGGCTCTACACAGGTAAAACTGGCAGTGCAAGGTTTTGCTAAGAATGAATGTGATTTGGGGCTAAAACACAGGTCTGTTTGATTCTTCTCATGGTAACGACATTATCTGTGTTTTCCTTACTTTGTCACTAGAGAATGTAGTTACCTTTTTAACAAAGAAAATGGTAATTGATTCTGCTACTGTAGTTAATATTATATACTACTTGATTTTACTTGTGAGATCTCCCTGTTTTCCTCTTGAACTAACAAATTAAGTGAAGGTTCATAGAATGTGTTCAGATTTTATGCTATAAATGACAATATATTTTTGCATGTATTTGTTTTTAAAAAATCTTTTGGCTGTTTCTTGGGTCAGCTGTTATCCCCCAGAATTTTATGTTGAGAGTGTGACAGTGTTTCTTTTCCCCTTGAAAAGGGAATGTTTTTTCTAGCTGTGGCTTTAATGAAGAAAGAGAGGAGTCATTGGCTTATAATTCACAGCAATCAGTTACTACTAAAAGATAAGCAATTTCTTGTTATGAACAAAGAAGTCTTTGCAAAAATCCTAATTCTCTTTTCCTTCCTCAGAATTCCATCATCCCTGGCCCCCCCTTCCTCTTTGGAGCCTGTTCAGTACTGCTGGCTCTGCTTGTTGCCTTGTTTATTCCGGAACATACCAATTTAAGCTTAAGGTCCAGCAGTTGGAGAAAGCACTGTGGCAGTCACAGCCATCCTCATAGTGCACAAGCGCCAGGAGAGGCCAAAGAACCTTTACTCCAGGACACAAATGTGTGACAACCGAAATCAGGAAGACTTTTCTATCAGCACCCAGGTCTTAGTTTTCACCTATAGTTCTGGACGTACATTCCATTTCCATCTACAATGTACTTTAAGATTGTCTTAAGAAATGTATCTGCATGAACTCCGTGGGAACTAAAGAAAAGAACTGGACAGTTTTCCAAAGATGTTACAATTTCTTTTGAAAAGAAACCTTTTTGTTTATTAGCACCAGTTTCTTGCCATTAAGCTTTTTGTTTTATTATACATCCTTTAATTAAAATTTAAAACTATATATGTAACTTCTTAGATACTAGCAATGTCTCTGCTACCATTTCCTTCAGGTGTTGAGCTTTAACTATTTATGCTGACTCGCAGTGAGACAGAATAGGTAGTATAGTGTGGAACTGTTCATTTTAACATTGTAAAATCGTGAGTCAGATTTTAATATTGTAAAATCTTGGGTCAAATAATTCAAAGCCTTAATGCAGATGCACTAAAGTAAAGAAATGGTAAATGAACTGTTTGCATTTAAAAAACAAAACTCTTAAGAAAACTATATTAAATCTGAATCATGTTTCAAGCTTGTTTGTAGTAATTTTATTTTAAACATTATTCACTACTGTTTTTGAAATGAGAAAATATCAGCCATTTAGAATTTAAATTGGGGCGTTTGGAGCCTGTAAATCTAAATGCTGGCTCGCATTTGTTCCCCAGCTACTTATACTATACCACTATTCTTTTAATGTTTGCATAATCATAAGAACCTCAACACTTGAATACATAATCTAAAAATTATATAGTAAAGCTGGTAGCCTTGAAAATGTCAATGTGATATCTATATGTAGATAAATATATATAGTGGCCTTTCAGGACTGTCACAGTAACACTTTATTTACAGAGCTAATGTTTGTCCTAAATTTTCAGGACCCTAGAAGAGAGCTTTATACAATTACTGATGTGAATTTCTCTAAAGTGTATATTTTTGTGTCCAGTTATATTATTTAAAAAAGTGTTACTTTGTAAAAAATTGTACATAAAGTATTGTATAGTTTACACTGTTTTCATCTTATGTGTGGTTACTGCTTAATGCTTTTTAAACTTGGAACATTCACTATGGTTTAAATAAGGTCTTAAAAGAAATGTAAATATTCTGTTAATAAAATTAAATATTTTAATGATTTTTTTTTAAAGAAAGTCTTGATCTGTGATTCCCTTATGAGGGCTGTTTTGGCTTTGTTACTATATTTTTACAGTAACAAATCAAAGCATTATACCTTCTCCCTTTGAATCCATTTCATTTCCCTCAATAAAATACTGTTGTAGGAAGACAAAAGCAAAGAAATGAAAACTTAGTTCACAAATTAACTGTAAGTACTTAATTTTCTAAGCACAGGTGTTATAGGTCAGTCCTATGTTTGTTTTTACATACTGCTTACATGTCAGATTCCCAAAATATTAATACTTTATTAACAAAGCTCACAGTTTACAGAAATACATTAAATGCAATATTTTGATTATTAACACATGTACAACTGCACACAGCAAAACAATTTCAAATAAAAGTTTAAGAGGTAGATCAAATAATTAGCACACTCGAAAGTCTGTGTATATATATTTAATACCAAAAAGTCTTTAGCAAGTTTGATATCAAAATGATCTCTATATCTTTTGGGAATTCTCCCAGTTTTCCATGTGTGGATATGGAAAAGGATATCTATATTTAAAAAAAAGAGCTACCTGTATGTCATTTATCCTATCCAAACCCTTGTCACAAAGTTTTATATTACATACTATTTACAGGAAAGATTCCAATATTGCCAGAAAGTTTCTTTCCAGATTATTAGTGCTTTCAAGTTATTATAACTGAGTATTCTTACTAATATAGTATATCTAAATGACAAAAAAATATATATAAAAAGTGACTACCTAATAACAGTTATTAAATTTTTTAGTTTAAGACAGCTTGTGGTTACCAGCAGTTTCAAAAGTATCATAAGGAAAGACTCAATACTGTGGCTTCATAAAAAAATTAGCAAATATTTTTTGTCTTACCATGGAAGCCAATAACATTAGTAGGTCATCAGTATCCTGAAATGTCTCTCTTCCTCATCTGTGTAATAAGGTCCTTGAAAATATTTTTTTTAAGTATCACATGAGCATGAGCAATCTCTGCAAACAAAATGATTTAGTTTTCTTAAGAGAATGCTACTCTACTGGATGGTTGTCTGTAAGAAAACAAAATGCAACCCTGTGATCCTGGGTGAATTTTTTTTAAATTACCTCATTTTTCCCAAGGAACAATTCTTATTTGAAACTTTTAATTATAGGGAAGAGAAGAAAGTTGTAACTTCTAACATTATTCATTTTGCCTACTTTACTAATAAGCAAACATGAAAATGAACCTATTTTGATATAAGCAAAATGAATATTCATGATGCTCTCAGTAATTATTTTGTGTAAGTACTAATTTTTAAAACAAATATTCCACCAATACAGATTTAACTGCATAACAAACAAAACTCCAAATGAAGGAGAAAAACTGGATGACTGTAGACTTCCAGGAAGCATTAAAATCCATAAACTGCACCTCAAATGACTAAAAGCACTTTGTACCTAATCTGGTCATATAATTAGACTGTCCAAGATTTTCTGTACAATAAATTTATCAAAATTACTTAACAGACTTATTCAAAAGATAATTTAAAGGTTTCAAGGAAAATATTTACTTGCTATGAAGAATTTATTCATTTAAGGTAATTTCAGGACTTTTCCCTTTACTGTAAATATCAATAATATATCTCAAAAAAAAAAAAAAAAAAATAATATATCTCAAGAGATAATTATTTTCCCTTAAAATTCTCAGGTGGCAAATTTAAAACTTTTATTGTACTAATGAAAAGGATAAAATGAATTGATAGCATTCTTTGGTTTCATACTAGTATATATATCTGAGCAGGTTTTAATTAACTGAGTTATTGAATATGATTAGAATGTCCCCTTACAAGGATCAACTCTTTCCTTAGAACTTCTGAGAATTTCTAAGGATTAGTTTAATAAAATTCATACTATTATTCTACAAAACACCATGTTCCAAACTAAAAAGAATCTTCACCCATTCCCTAGTACAAATATGCCCCTCTAAACTGCATAAACGACAGCAGTGCTTAAAGGATCCAAACAATCTAATACAGTAGCTCAAGTAAACTTTGAAACTTGCTTATTCAGAATTTCATCTGTGTTGTTTCTATATTAAAACCATGCTGAATTTCTAAAATTTCAATAAAAATAAAAGATGACACTAGGATTAACTGTTTGGTAGCTGCCCAGGGAAATATGCTGAAGATGTAGAAGGGAGGACTACGGGTTTGGAAGATGTCTGTAATGCTCCTAAAGTGCCGTCTTTTTGATGGTCTGCAAATGAGGACAAAAAAAGATTATCTGCATTCACTTAAGTCTTTATATAATACATTTAATTAAACCACAGTGTACAATCCACTTCAGAAATGTCTTCTCACCTGGATTATTGAATAGATTTTGGTTGAGCCCACGTAAAGGAATGCTGTCTTCCCTTTTCTTCAGATATTTGGATTCCAGCCCTAAATTTTCAGCACTTGAAAGGAAAATAGTAATTATTTACTTATTTTAACAAAGTCTTACTTTCGCTTCAGTAAAGTTTGAATGTTTAATCTATATACATACATATACTATGTATGCAATAATATAAGTTATATTTATAGCTTTGTTCAAAACAAATCCCATTTTTCACTGGGTTCTTAAGCAAATAATTCATCTATTCATAAACCAAAGTATACTTCTTCCCAGTAAAGAGTAAGTTATCTTTTTCCTTTGACCAAAAGCTCCTCAAAATTTTGTTATGCTTCAAAGTTGTCATTATTAAACATTAGTACACATTGTACAATAATGAATTCTGGTCAGATGAATACAAATATGAAATTTTGAAAAAACAAAGGAGGGGATATTTCTGTAGTTGTATTTTTCCTCTTTCAACCACGATATTCCTTCTTTCTAAATCTGTCTAGTATTAACAGTTTCTATATTAGTACACCTGCAAGAAGTTCAGGGCTCTTGCAAAACAATGACATTTTATCTTTAAAATTAAATGATGGTCTTTTCCCAATTTTCAGAAAAGAATTAAGTGGCTGAATAGGTGTCTTTTCCAATTTAAAATTTTTTCTTTAACCTTTGCCACTTGTTACTAGCTGACAACAAAACAAACCAATTCTAAACAAAAATCTCAAAATAGCTGAACAGTCCCAATTTTATGGACACGATTATGTTTGATTTTGTACCACAAATATGATCTGTAAGTAAAATTGTTCTTAGTGTGGTATGATGGAGTTAAACAAATAAACAACATGGTGTTCTACCATTAATATGAATTCTAGGTGCTCTGCCACTAACAAATATGAGCTTAAATATAACAAACACATACATTTCAGGACTTCAAAGAATTCTCACTTTTAAAAAACAGAGGCTCATAAACATTAACTATTTTAATACTCATCTTGGTACTAATTTTAGAGGAGCCAATGAGTGAAGAGAGCTGGAATAAGAAGCCTCTTTGAGCCATGACAGTAATTTTTTAGTTTGCAATATACTGGGGATGGTGACAGCTCATGATAATGAGTGCCAGCAGACAGGCCTTAAAGCGATTACATTTTAAGTAAATAAAGGCACAATAAGAAAACAGTATTACAAACAAAGACTACCCAGAGAGACAAGTTTGCATCTATAAGTTGTTTACTCTAGCTACAACTCACTGATTCAGCAAACTTCAGTACATAAAACCTGCTTAAGATCTGAAAAAATAGGCAAAGAATCTCTGAGTAGGCAAAACAG
The DNA here is from genome assembly GCF_963455315.2 of Globicephala melas. Classification (NCBI taxonomy): domain Eukaryota; kingdom Metazoa; phylum Chordata; class Mammalia; order Artiodactyla; family Delphinidae; genus Globicephala; species Globicephala melas. The sequence goes on along the minus strand of NC_083314.1, from coordinate 100,003,142 downwards.
AAGTCACAAATTGGCACTAAAGCTTACTTATGTTAGCTTGGCTAGGGGGCAACCTCACAAACCCTTTTACTCTTATCTACCCCAGAATTCTAACAGTTTAACCAGCTGATTTCTCAGTTTACTTTACACCAGAAGCAATTACTCAGAAAAACAAAGAGCTTCTAGAGACAGACACAGCCATACAGGAAAACAAAAGCAAAACAGCCAACTCTGAGGAATTTAAAACATTTCTATCTATTTGCCCAAGAATATATGAAAGGGTGTTCTTCACTTATGTAGGAAAATCCCTTTTAAAAAATTAAATTTTACTATATGTCTATCCTACAGTTTTAAAAAATGTGAGAAACCTCTTTCTTATAGCTAAAAGGGACTAAGTCAAATCCCACTGATCAGCAACTTAAAACGTTACATAAATAAGTGGTCATAATAGCTTTCAAACACTGATTAAAAACTCCCTTTCAAAATTACAAACATTAAAAAAAATTACAAACATTAAATTTTATGTCAAGAGCTTACTTTTCCTTATCAGTTGAGCAAGGCATACTAACAGTTGTTCCTGATTGAACATCTCCTAGTGATGTACTTGGTTTTGGAAACTGCAAGTTAAACTGCACCTGTAAAGAGGGAAAACATGTAACTGAATTAGTGAGAACTGAGACAGTTCTATATGGAGATAGGTGGTTAAATTTTTTCTCTGATGAATATAGACCACAGAAGTTCAAGCTATATAACACAAGCACATTTTATTGAGAAGATTTAATTTAAAAATCCATTTCTCCTTGACAAAAAAGTTCCTGTCATATCAGCAAGATGAACAGCACAAATTATCTTAATTATTTTGAAACAAAAACATGAACACTAATACATTTAAATGTTATTGATGCTAAAAGTAACCAAATACCACGATGATGCATTTACCTCATGCATTCTGAGAATTCTTCCCTTTTCACGAACTTTAAGCCTGTCATATTTAAGGATTCTAAATGAGTGCTAGGAATTTGAATACTGAAATAGTCAAAAGCAATCCAAGAATCTATACAAAAGTCCAAACTAAAATATCAAGCATATAGTATGTAATAGTTTATTTAAAGGAATAATGACTATGACTGAGGGGGTTTCATACCAGGAATGGGTTCTATGTTAGGAAGTCTATAAATGTAAGTCACCATACTAATAAATCAAAGAAAAAAGGTATGATGACTCGCATAAAGAAAAAAAAAAGAAAGAAAGAAAAAAGGAAAAAGGCATGAGAAGATAAATATCTATTTTTGGTAAAAAAAAATCATAATAAAATAGGGAGAGATACTAGCTTAATAGGATAAAATTATAAATGAGAAAGGTATATGCTGCTGTCCTTGGCTATCAGGGTTCAATATTCTAAAGATATCAGATCACATTAAATACAAAGAGGATTTTTAAAAAGTGAGATAAGCTGATTTTCATATTCCTTATAGAAAAATAAACATGCAAGAGTGAAGAAAATTTAAAGAGTATATTAATACATAATATAGTTTCCAGCCACCAATAATTAGAAAACCAGACAAAATAAACAAAAAGAATGGTCCCAAAAACTGAACAACTGGTAGGGCAGAACTGTGATCTCTAAGAAAAATGTGATCCCTACAACTGACCCAGCTTTTTAATTAGAGGTACTTCCTGACTATAGGGACAGAGAAAGAACATAATTGCTAAATGGAGGAGATTAAAATCAGTTCAGGGAGGATGAGGTGCCTGGAGGCTGCAAGGCAGAATTCTGAAGAAAAGGGAGCTATAAAGAGAACAAGCCCCAGAAATCTACACATGAATCCCCTTGAGTTTTTGCTGAGTACTAGGAACATGCATAGGGTAAAACTCCACAATGCTGGGCAAATAAAAATGGGAGTTTCAAGCTGAACAATTTCCAAGGTTCATAATCATGGAGACAAAGTGGACAGTCCTTGGTAATCATTTAGGGCATTCTGTGGGGAGCTTCGTAACAGGGCTGAACTATCCTTGAGTAAAAGCTACTTTAAATGCATCCTAGTAAAGCTAAAGGAAAAAAGAGAAAAACAAAAAAACTCAAAAAGGACCAAGGGATCCACAAGTAACTTAAATAACTGCCACCCTTTAAAGGAAGATAACAAAATTCAGATAATCAACAATGTAGCATTAACAATGTTCCACATCCTATCAGAAATTATTAGAGGACTTCCCTGGTGGTCCAGTGGTCAAGAATCTGCCTTCCAATGCAGGGGATGCGGGTTTGATCCCTGTCGGGGAACTAAGATCTCATGCCATGGGGCAACCAAGCCCATGTGCCACAACTACTGAACCCATGCACCTCAATTAGAGAGCCCGCGCACCGCAACGAAGAGCCCTCACTCTGTGGAGCCCATGCACCGCAACAAAGATCCCATGTGCCACAACTAAGACCCGAAGCAGCCAAAAATAATAAATAAAATAAATATTAAAAAAAATTATTAAAAATGACAAGTAGGAAAACATGCGTCATACCAAGAAAAATCACTCAACAGAAACAGATCCAGAGATGATACAAATGATAGAATAAGGATGCACATGTTAAAACAATTATAACTATGAACAAGGATGTAATGGAAATTAAAAGTATGAGAAAAATGCAAGATATAAAAAAAGAATGAAATGGAACTTCTAGAGATGATAAATATCTAAAATGAAAAGTTCTCACTGGACAGAATTAACAGCAAATTAAACAATGCAGAAGAAAAGATTAGTGAACTTTAAGAAAGCATTAGAATCTAATATATATACAATGAAGCAAACGAACAGACTCAATGGGACTATATCTTGTGATCAACCATGAGTAACTGTAATACTAAAAGGAGATAATAAAAAAAGTGAAGAGGGGCTTCCCTGGTGGTGCAGTGGTTAAGAATCCACCTGCCAATGCAGGGGACATGGGTTCAAGCCCTGTCCAGGAAGATCCCACATGCTGCGGAGCAACAAAGCCCGTGTGCCACAACTACTGAGCCTGTGCTCTAGAGCCTGCGAGCCACAACTACTGAGCCTGCGTGCCGCAACTACTGAAGCCCGTGCGCCTAGAGCCCATGCTCCACAACAGGAGAAGCCACTGCAATGAGAAGCCCACACACCGCAACGAAGAGTAGCCCCTGCTCACCACAACTAGAGAAAGCCCACGCGCAGCAACGAAGACCAACACAGCAATAAATAAGTAAGTAAATAAATAAATGTTTTAAAAAATAAAAAAGTGAAGAAATAATGGCCAGGCCAAAACTGTTCAATCCAGGCAACTATGGAATGATGGCTTCAAAATGCTGAAAGGAAAAAAGAAACTTGTCAACCCAGAATTCTAAATGTAGAGAAGATAAATTCAAAATAAAAATGTTATGAGATTTTTATGAATTTCCCACAGACATGCACTATAAGAAGTCTTAAAGAGCTGCACTGTAAGAAATCTTCATTACAGGAGAAAGGAAAATGATACCAGATGAAAATGTAGATCTACATAAAGGAATAGAGTTGTGTAAATAGTAAGTATATGGGTAAAAGGACTTTTTCCTCTCTGTTTAATTTATTGAAAAGATATCTGATTGTTTAAAAAAAAGTGGGATTTATAACAAATGCAGAAGTAAAATTTTGACAGTAGTTAGCAGGACAGGAATGAGGAAATGGAATTACTGTAGGGTTCTTACATTATATGGAAAGCAGTATAAAATTTTGAAGATAGATTATGATAAGGTGAAGATGTATACTGTAAACTCTAGAGCAAACAAAAACTAAAGCCAATAAGTAGAGACAAAATAGAATGCAAAATAAAATCAGCAATTAATTGAAAAGTCAGGATTAAAGTAGAAAAGAGGGACAAAGAACAGATGGGATATATAGAATACAAACAGCAAGATGATAAAACGTATGAATATATACATTAAATTTTAAATTGTTAAAGACAACGTCAGAATGGATGAAAATATAAGAGTCAGGTATAGAATATCTAAAAGAAATCCAGTTTAAATATAAAGACACAGATTGGTAAAAGTAAAAGGAAAGAAAGTGATACATCATGTAAACACTAAGAAAGCCAGAGTACAATATTAATATTAAGGTACAGTCTTCTTTCTGTTCTGAGAAACGAAAAAAACAAATTCCTAAGGGTCAAAGAGAGTGAGGAAAACCCCCCTTCTTTCACAGTTGTCTTCTGCCCCAACCCTCAGGCAATTCAATGGAAACAGAAGCTACAGGGGTAGTAATGATGATAACAGCAGTGGCCAAGCAGGCACCTAAAACTCTGAAAGAGGGCAATCACACCCTCTGACCAGAAGTGCTGTGGTCTCACAAGCATGATACAAATTCTCATTATATTTTTTCTCTCTCTGTCCTCCCAACGTTTGGCACCAGACACAGACACAATTGCAGGAACTGTGTCTTAGACCAAGGGAATTTAGGTCCATGATTTCTAGCCAGTTTTCAGGAAGAAGGACTCAGGGGATTCTGAAATCTGGGGGGAAATCAAAGAGACAAAGGAACTCAAGAAAGAGATCCTATAAAAGCTGTATATGAACTACTGGGTTCTATTCTAAGCTGGACATGCAAGATCTGACCATAGTCACCATACCAAAGGCTCTGAGAACTGAACTATGGAGTAAACCACCACCCAGGTCACAGAACAGGCACTAGATGGTGTACACACAGACAGATCCAAATAACACGGGCAAACTCTTTAAGAACTGAACTGACACAGAAACAGCAGCCTACAAACAGTAAGTCAGAATTTGCAATATGAACATAACAAAACTATTTGCTACAAAAAACAATTTTTTTAATTAAAAAAATTTTTTTTAATTCACATTCTCCTTAGGATTTAAACAAGATCTAGAGTCTCATAATATTCAATATTGGATCCAGACAGAATCCAAAATCACTCAAAAAAGAACCTGTAAAATCTAACTAATCTGCAAGGCAAAAAACAAGCCAACAGATGTCAACTCCAAGATGGCAAAGATATGGAATTATCAGAAAGGCAGTTAAAAGTATCTATTATAACCATGTTCTAAGAAGTAGAAGTGAATACTCTTGAAATAAATGTAAAGAAAAAGTCTCAGTAAAAAAAAAAATAGGACATGTAAAAAAGAAACAAATGGAAATTTAAGAACTGAAAAAATTCACTGGATGGACTCTATAGCATTAAACTGTAAGATCAATCAATAGGAATTATCATATCTGAAAAACAGAGAAAAAAGAAAGGAAGAAGAGAGCCTCATAGACCTGTGGGAAAACATACATGGTCTAACGTTCATGTTGCCTGAGTCCCAGAAGGATGGGGGAAGAGTGTAGGGCAGAAAACATTTTTAAGAAATAATGGTTGTTGGGCTTCCCTGGTGGCACAGTGGTTGAGAGTCCGCCTGCCAATGCAGGGGACACGGGTTCGTGACCCGGTCCGGGAAGATCCCACATGCTGTGGAGCGGCTGGGCCCGTAAGCCATGGCCGCTGAGCCTGCGTGTCCGGAGCCTGTGCTCTGCAACGGGAGAGGCCACAACAGTGAGAGGCCCGCGTACCGCAAAAAAAAAAAAGAAAAGAAATAATGGTTGAACACTTCCAAAATTTGGTAAAAGGTAGCAACTTAGAGATTCAAGAAACCTAGCAAATCCCAAAAAGGATACAAATAAATTCATGCCTAGACACATCATCAGACTCCTGAAAACTAAAGGAAAAGAATAAATCTTGAAAGCAGCCTGAGAAAAAGGATGCATTATATATAGTTGAACAACAGTTGGAATTTACTGCTGATTTCTCATCAGAAATCATGGAAGTCTGAGGGAAGTAGAATATTTTTAAAGTGCTTAAGGAAAAAAAACTATAAATACATTATTCTATGTCCAGAGAAAATATCATTCAGGAATGAAGGTGAAAGAAGCGTGTTTCCAAGATGAAGAAAAACAAAGAAACTTCTTTGCCAGAAAACCTCCTCTAAAACAAAAGCTAAATAATATTCTATTATTCAGGGAAGTGATATCATGGAAAACATGGAATACCAGGAATAAAGGAAGAGCAACAGAAATGGTAAACAGGGATAAATATAATGGACCATGCTTCTCCACTCAAGTGTTTTATACATATGTATATTGGTTAATAGTAAAAATTACAGCACTGTCTGATAGTTTCCAATGTATAGCTGTAATACATATGACACACCAAAACAAAGGGGTAAAGGTAAAGGGACTATACATGGTAGTAAGGTATTTATATTCCACTTGAAGTGGTAAAATATTAATTCTATACATACTGTGAAAAGCTAACTATATTTATTATGATGCCTGGAGCAACCACTAAAAAAAAAAAGTGTACAAAGAGATATAATAAAAAACACACCAGAAGAACCAAAAAGGAATATTTTTAAAATGTGCAAATAATCCAAAAATGAATTCAAGAAAGGGGAAACAAAGGAATGAAAAATAGAGGGAACAAACTAAATATGCCCTTTACCTGAAAACCATTTTAAATAGGATATACACAAGTTTAAAGAAAAAGGTTGGAAAAAGATACTCCATGGAAACACCACTCGAAAGAAAACCTGAGTAGCTATATTCATATCGAACAAAGTAGACTTCAGAGCATGAAAAATTACCAAAAATGAAAGAGGAAATTACATAATGATCAAAGGGTCAAGCAACCAGGAGGACATAACAATTATAAAGGTGTATGCACTGAACAAAAGAGCTTCAAAATACGTGAGGCAAAAAAATGATAGAATTAAATGGAAAACTGATAGAAATGGAAACACCCATAATAATAATTGGAGATATCCAATACTGGACATACTCCTCTCTCAGTTAACTAATACAAAGTCAACAAGGATGTAGAAGAACTGAACAAAATCCACCAACTGAATATGACTAACATTTAGATCAGTGAAGTTTATCCCAAGAATGCCAGGCTTATACAATATTTGAAAATCAACATAATACATCTATTAACTGATGAGAGAAAAATCACACAATCATATCAATGCATTAAAAAGCCACTAGTAATGAGTTTAACAAATGAGTAGAGCAAGTTTTCAGGATACAAGGTCAATATACAAAAATCAATTACATTTGTATACAGCATCAATGAATATTCTGAGAAAGTAATTAATCAAACAATTACATTCACAATAGCATCAAATGAGTAAAATACTTAGGAATAAACAATAAAAGAAATGCAGAATCTAACATTGAAAACTGTAAAACACTGATGAGAGAAATTAAAGGATACTTAAATAAATGGAGAGGCATATTAACATTCATGGATTTAAAAATAAAATGTTGTCAAAATGACATTTATTCCAAAATTGATCTATAAATTCTATATATCCTATCAAAATTCAAGCAGGCTATTTTGTAGAAGTTGACAAGCTGAATCCAAACATTTATATGGACATATTAAGTATCTAAAATAATAAAACAAGTTTGAAAAAGAAGAGAGTTGGTGGATTTATACTACTCAATTTCAAAACTTAATATTATTAAGTCACAGTAATCATGACAGTGTGGTATTGGCACAAGAACAGACAATCAATGAAACAGAATTAAGAGTCCAGAAATTCTTACATTTATGGTCAAATAATTTGCCTAAATCAACAGTATTTAACAACTGTTACTGAGAGAACTGGATATCAACATGCCAAAACAAAACAAAAAAACCCAAGACCCTTACCTCATTCCATACATAAAACTCATACTATACATAAAAAGTAGCTCGCAATGGATCACAGATCTTATTTTCCACCTGTGGTTGCACAGAGTTCTTAGATACAACTCCAAAAGCATGATCAACTAAAGAAAAAAATTTGATAAACTGGACTTCATCAAATTAAAAACTTTTTGTTCTTCAAAAGAGAAAATAAAAGAGAAGCCACAGACTGGAAGAAATATTTGCAAACATTTATCTGATAAAGGACTTGTATCCAAAATATTTAAAGAACTCATAACTCAAGAGAAACAACCTAAGTTTAAAACAGGCAAAAGATTCAAATAGATATTTCACCAAAGCAGATATACTGATGTCAAACACACACATAAAAAACTGCTCTCAACCTCATTAGCTTTTAGGGAAATGCATGCTAAAATCACAAGATACTTCTACACATCTACTAGAATGCCTGAAATTAAACAACTGACCATATCAAGTGTTGATAAGCATACAGAACTTGAACTCTCAGACTGCTAGTGGTAAATGGCACAACCACTTTGGAAAAGTGTGGTAGGTTCTTAAAAATCAAATATATATTGACAGCCAATCCATTCCTAGGTACTCACCCCAGAGAAATACAAAGACTTGTACCCAAATGTTCATAGCTTTATTTGTAATACCCAAAAGCTGAAAATAACCCGAATGTTCATCAATTGATGAATGTATGGATAAGCAAGTTGTGGTATATCCATACAACGAAATACTACTGAGCAATTAAAAGAATGAACTACTGATACACACTACCACCTGGAAAAAGCACAAAAAAGTCATGCTGAGTGAAAGCAGACATAATGTATGACTCTATTCATCTGAAATGCAGAAAGGCAAATTTATAGAGACAGAAAGCAGATCAGTAGTTGCCTAGGGCTGGGGGCAAGAGTGTGGATTGGCTTCCCTGGTGGCGCAGTGGTTGGGAGTCCGCCTGCCGATGCAGGGGACATGGGTTTGTGCCCTGGTCTGGGAGGGTCCCACACGCCGCAGAGCAGCTGGGCCCGTGAGCCGTGGCCGTTGGGCCTGCGCGGCCGGAGCCTGTGCTCCACAGCGGGAGAGGCCACAACAGTGAGAGGCCCACATACCACAAAAAAAAAAAAAAAAAAAAAGTGTGGATTAACTGCAAAAAAGCACTAAGGAACATTTTGGGGAAACGTAAATGCTCAAAACTGGACCATCATGATGGTTTCACAACTCTATAAACTGACTGAAATTACTGAACTGTAGACTTAAGCATGGGAGGATTGCATGTATGTACTATAATAAAGTTTTAAATTTTTTCAAAAGGCACCTTAAAAAGAGTAAAAAGATAATTCCAAAATTGGGAAATAACAGTTAACATATAAAATCAATAGCAGACCAGTGAATGTTCAGAATATATAAAGAACACTTATGATGTCATCTTACAGGGGTTAAACATCCCAAACAGAAAATGAATAAAAGAAATAAAGAGAAATTATACAGAAGAGTAAACATAATCCATAGATACACAAAAAGATGTTCCTCACTTAATAATCAGGGAAATGCTGATTAACATCAGTCACTAGATAGGCAAAATGCCTCTGACCCAGTTCCTTTTAAGAATTTGTCCTACAGTAAATACATACACACCCAACATAGGTACACCTCAATACATAAGGCAAATGCTAACAGCCATAAATGGGGAAATCTACAGTAACACAATAACAGTGGGGGACTTTAACACCACACTTACACCAATAGATAGATCATCCAAACGGAAAATTAATAAGGAAACACAAGCCTTAAATGACACATTACAACAGATAGACTTAATGGATATTTATAGGACACTCCATCCAAAAGCAGCAGAATACACTTTCTTCTCAAGTGCACATGGAACATTCTTCAGGATAGATCACATCATGGGTCACAAATCAAGCCTCGGTAAATTTAAGAAAATTGAGATCATATCAAGCATGTTTTCCGACCACAACGCTATGAAATTAGATATCAATTATAGGGAAGAAAAGTGTAAAAAACACAAACACATGGAGGCTAAACAATACATTACTAAATAATCAATGGATCACTGAAGAAATCAAAGAGGAAATAAAAATATACCTAGAGACAAATGACAATGAAAACATGACAATCCAAAACCTATGGGACGCAGCAAAAGCAGTTCTAAGAGGGAAGTTTATAGCAATATATCTTACCTCAAGAAACAAGAAAAATCTCAAATAAACAACCTATCCTTACACCTAAAGTGACTAAAGAAGAACAAACAAAACCCAAAGTTAGCAGAAGGAGAGAAATCACAAAGATCAGAGTAGAAATAAATGAAATAGAGACAAAGAAAACAATAGCAAAGATCAATGAAACTAAAAGCTGGTTCTTTGAGAAGGTAAACAAAACTGATAAACCTTTAGCCAGACTCAACAAGAAAAAAAGGGAGAGAATCCAAATCAATAAAATTAGAAATGAAAAGGGAGAAGTTGCAATGGACACCACAGAAATACAAAGGATCATAAGAGATTACTACAAGCAACTACACGCCAATAAAATGGACAACCTAGAAGAAATGGACAAATTCTTAGAAAGATACAACCTTCTAAGTCTGAAACAGGAAGAAATAGAAAATATGAACAGACCAATCGCAAGTAGTGAAATTGAAACTGTGATTAAAAATCTTCCAACAAACAAACGTCCATGGCCAGATGGCTTCACAGGTGATTTCTATCAAACATTTAGAGAAGAGTTAACACCTACCCTTCTAAAACTCTTCCAAAAAATTGGGGAGGAAGGAACACTCCCAAGCTCATTCTACGAGGCCACCATCACCTGATACCAAAACCAGACAAAGACATCACACACAAAAAATTACAGGCCAATATCACTGATGATCACAGACACAAAAGTCCTCAACAAAATACTAGCAAACTGAATCCAACAACACATTAAAAGGATCATACACCATGATCAAGTGGGATTTATCCCAGGGATGCAAGGATTCTTCAATATACACAAATCAATGTGATACACCATATTAACAAATTGAAGAATAAAAACCATATGATCATCTCAACAGATGCAGAAAAAGCTTTTGACAAAATTCAACACCCACTTATGATAAAAACTCCCCAGGAAGCGGGCTTAGAGAGAACCTACCTCAACATAATAAAGGCCATATACAACAAACCCACAGCAAATATCATTCTCAATGGTGAAAAACTGAAAGCATCTCCTCTAAGATCAGGAATAAGACAAGGATGTCCACTCTCACTACTATTATTCAACACAGTTTTGGAAGTTTTAGCCACAGCAATCAGAGAAGAAAAAGAAATAAAAGGAATCCATACCGGAAAACAAGAAGTAAAACTGTCACCGTTTGCAGATGACATGATACTATACATAGAAAATCCTAAAGATGCTACCAGAAAACTACTAGAGCTAATCAATGAATTTGATAAAGTTGCAGGATACAAAAATTAATGCAAAGGAATCTCTTGCATTCCTATACACTAACAATGAAAGATCAGAAAGAGAGATTAAGGAAACAATCCCATTTACCATCACATCAAAAAGAATAAAACACCTAGGAATAAACCTATAAGGAGCCAAAGACCTATACTCAGAAAACTATAAGATACTGATGAAAGAAATCAAAGATGACACAAACAGATGGAGAGATATAACATGTTCTTGGATTGGAAGAATCAATATTGTGAAAATGACTATATTACCCACAGCAACGTACAGACTCAATGCAATCTCTATCAAATTACCAAGGGCATTTTTCACAAAACTAGAACAAAAACTTTTACAATTTGTATGGAAAAACAAAAGACCCCAAACAGCCACAGCAATCTTGAGAAAGAACAGAGCTGGAGGAATCAGGCTCCCCGACTTCAGACTATACTCTGAAGCTACAGTCATCAAACAGTATAGTACTGGCCCCAAAACAGAAATATAGATCCATAGAACAGAGATGAACCCATGCACCTAGGGCCACTTAACCTATGACAAAGGAGGCAAGAATATATAATGGAGAAAAGAGAGTCTCTTCAATAAATGGTGCTGGGAAAACTGGACAGCTACATGTAGAAGAATGAAATTAGAACACTCCCTAACACCACACACAAAATTAAACTCAAAATGGATTAAGGACCTAAATGTAAGACTGGATACTATAAAACTCTTAGAGGAAAATATAGGTAGAACACTCCTTGACATCAATCACAGCAGTATCTTTTTTGATCCACCACCTAGAGTAATGAAAATAAAAGCAAAAATAAACAAATGGGACCTAATGAAACTTAAAAGCTTTTGCACGGCAAAGAAAGCCATAAACAAAACGAAAAGACAACCCACAGAATGGGAGAAAATACTTGCAAACAAAGCCAACTGACAAGGGGCTAATTTCCAAAATACACAAACAGCTCATGCAGCTCAATATCAAAAAAAGAAACAACCCAATCAAAAAATGGGCAGAAGACCTAAACACATTTCTCCAAAGACATACAGATGGCCAACAAACACTTGAAAAGATGCTCAACATCACTAATTATTACAGAAATGCAAATCAAAACTACTATCACCTCATACTGGTCAGAATGGCCATCATCAAAAAATCTACAAACAATAAATGCTGGAGAAGGTGTGGAGAAAAGGGAACCCTCCAACACTGTTGGTGGGAATGTAAATTGGTACAGCCACTATGGAGAACAGTATGGAGGTTCATTAAAAAACTAAAAATAGAGCTACCATATGACCCAGCAATTCCACTCCTAGGCATATAACCAGAGAAAACCAGAATTCAAAAGGATGCATGCACCCCAATGTTCACTGCAGCACTATTTACAATAGCCAGGACATGGAAGCAACCTAAATGTCCACTGACAGAGGAATGGATAAAGATGTGGAACATATATACAATGGAATATTAGTCAGCCATAAAAACGAAATTGTGCCATTTGCAGAGACATGGACTGATGTAGAGAATGTCATACAGAGTGAAGTAAGTCAGAAAGAGAAAAACAAATATCGTATAATATCCCTTATATGTGGAATCTAGAAAAATGGTACAGATGAGCTTATTTGCAAAGCAGAAAGAGTCACAGATGTAGAGAACAAACTTATGGTTACCAAGCGGGGAAGAGGGGGTGGGATGAACTGGGAGATTGCGATTGACACATATATACTCTTATGTATAAAATAGATAACTAATGAGAACCTACTGTATAGCACAGGGTACTCTGCTCAATGCTCTGTAGTGACCTAAATGGGAAGGAAATCTAAAAAACAAGTGGATATATGTATACATACAACTGATTTACTTTGCTGCACAGCAGAAACTAACACAGCGTTGTAAAGCAACTATACTCCAATAAAAATTAATTAAAAAAGAATTTATCCTACAAATCTATTTGTACAGACACAAAGAAGTATATACAAAGGTAACTACTGAAACATGTATGACTATCTAGATTGAAAACAACTTAATCATCCATTAACAGAGCACTATTAAATTATCGTACATCTATATACTGGAATACTTCTAAGTTATTAAAAACAAACACGCAAGGAAAAACTTACATTCTAATACATGAAAATGGACCTGTACCATGATAATACTGTTAAACGAAAAAAGCAAGGTGTAGAACAGTGGGCATGTACTATTTATGCTTATCTATACCAACACTCATGTATACAAACATACAGACATATACATATATCCTTATATATATTTTAAGTATTTTTCGAATATATCACAAAAAACTCCCCGGATTTCTTCTCTGAGGAGGAGACTAGGGACCACAGGAGGTACATTTAGACAATACATCCTCTTAAATATTTGGGAGCTTCCCATGCTTATATATTTTTATCTATTTTTTAAATAGTTAATACAAAAGAAATAAAAATTAATTTAGAACCATCTGTGGAATGAGATGGTTAAGCAAACTGAGAAATGCTATCCCTAGAAAAAAATCTGTCTCTGAATAAACACTGTGGGCTAAACACTATCAAAAATTAATCAATCATCTGATCTCAGTTCCTTTCTTACTGCAGAAAATCCCTCACCTACTGCATAATCTCCAGGATGAAATCTGATCATGTTTGACTTTGTGAATTTATGCCACACAAAAAGAATCAGAATCAGATATTCTAAAGTTTTTAAGAGATTCTGTCACAAGTACTTTCTTTGACATCAAATAACATCTCCTCTTTAATAACAGGTTAGTCTGAAAGATACTACAGTTTACCATCATAATGTGTTTTACCACAAACTGTACTTTGTCTTGTTCATTGTTATACCTCTTGCAACTAGAACAATGTCTAGCCATAGCAGACATTCATTAAATATATACCAAAAGAATGAATCCTTAGAGATTACTGTCTTCAAAAATAAAAGTGAAGAAACAAGTTATTTTGTCTATTTTGCTTTAAAAGTATCAAGTGATCTTTCTATTTGTCAGCATGGCACAATCTTTTAAAACACTCCTATGTATTTCCTTCAGCATGATTTTGTTTCTTTCTTAATTTAACTCATGTTATTCTACATCCTCACAGTTAAACAACTACTTGAATGTACTAAATCTTGACAGTAACATTTTAAGAAATTAGGTATATCACAGATTCAATGTCATTAAATAATTTAATTTTTTTTTTTACCGCAACTAAAAGGAACATGTTTTAATCGCCATAGCTGCTAGCACAAGACTACCTAGATTAGTGGTCTCCACAGCAGGCAGTGATTACAACCGCCCATTGGGGTATGAGAAGAAAATCTTTTAACTTTGATTTATATACATTTTTTAATCTCATTCTTTAATTTCTATTTTGGAATACATTTTACTATTAATAATAACAGATAACATTAATGAAGCACTTATGTACCAGGAACTATTCTAAGCAAATGCAGCTGCTCATTTTAATAATCACAAAAATCCAGTAAGATAGATAAAATTATTGCTCCACTTTACAAATGGAGAAACTGAAACAAAACAGTTGGATATTGTTTTTTGTTTGTTACTGGCTTGCCCAACTTCATACTGACAGAGGCAGGATTTAAACTCTAACAACAGATTCCATGTTTTTAACCATTATAATTGAGTAGTATATGCATTCAATTCACAAATAAATAAATATTCATGTATCAGAGATTCAAACTCATAGTGTATTAGGGTTTTTTGGTTGTTGTTGTTAGGGATGCATATCAAAAGAAGATGGAGATCAATAATATAGGAGACACTGAAAGTCTTGAGTCAGTATTTAAGAACAGGATTGTTAAAATGATTCCTCTGATTTCAGAAGAGCTATAAGAAAGGTAATCTTTAAGTCATATTTAGTCCTACCAACTAAGCAATTATCTGTACTAGTTCCTGTCCTCATTTTGGACATTATATATATTCCTGGAAAGCTGTTTAAAATAAAAAAGCAATTGTGAATTTGATAATAATTCTCAAGAAAAAACTGTTATCAAGACATAAGCACGCGTGAGCATACTGATATTTATTTTAAAACAACAGTATTCCTTTGATTACACATATCTAATTTTCAATAAGCAATATAAGAAAAGCCAATTAAATGCAACTAAATACTCTTTACATAATAACATTCTAAGCATAAAAACTCAGGCTTAATTCTCATTTCACTGAGAATTCTCAATAGCTCCAAATAGTAATTAATAAGGTTATGGTTAAAAAGAAGTACATGCCTAAGCAACAAAGCAAACTTATTTTTAGGGCAGCCCAAAACTAATTTGAGAAAGCGTTTATAACAGCAGTTTCAAAGTACTCAATTCTACATTTTATAAAATATTCTTTTCAAAAATGTTTGTCCCCATGATTTAGGAAAAAATCAATTTGGACCTTAAGTTAGGAATGAAAATAGAATCACTGGCTCATCTGGGTGGATTAAATTACAGTGAAAATAGAATTATAATACATGTGAAAACACTGTATATAACTAAGACAGTAATAACAATGATGAAAAACTCAAGTGAGCAGAGAAAAGCCTTCGCAAATAAATCAAGGTTTGGAGGGATTGCTAAGCATGTGCTATTTGAGATAATGTTGCCAAAACTACATTTTATAATTTGTAATAACCCTGCCCATCAGACCCTTAAATTCTGACAATGGGATCCAAAATGTCACCACAGCTAATATGCCAGCAGTATGAAGTCAGTAATCCTAGATAAGTTTGAGAGTTCTAGAAGATATAAGTAGAAGAATGAATAAAAATGGAGAGGCTGAACAGGAATAAAAAATGTTTAAACATACTGATACCTAGGTTATTATAAATTATAGTAACTCAAAAAAAATCATATAATGTAGATAATATTTCCTATAAGCATATACACTAGATATTCAGAAATATATTCATCTAATACATCACCTAATACACTTAGCAACTGATCAAAGAATAAATTAATTTTTTAATTAAAATTTAAATTGCTTTTTTTTTTTTTAAAAAGGTATTAGAATTGGCTACCTTTGGTCCTGAAACTGGGTGGATGCTATTTTTGGCAGCTATAGGATGAGGAAAGGTATTCTGGAATGCAAATGCAGAGGAGACAGGATAACCAATCCCACAAGTTGGGTAAGTCAGTCTACTATCAACCTAAAAATAAAAGCATAAAAGAGGTTAAGGATAAGAAATTAGTTCTAAATGGTATTTGGTGATCCAGGAGGCATTAACATCTGTTATAATAACTAACAGTTAAGGACACTATCCCAGAAGCCGATTTTGTTTATCATGACACTACAAAACTCTGCTTCATTATATAACATATCATGAGGCTGGAATACCTTTGGCCCAGAGGGCTTTTCAGAGTGGCTTTGCAAGCTTAGACAAAACAAAACCACTGGACCTGCCTTTGAACTGAAGTAAAACAAAGACCTCTGAACCATCTTGGTTCCCTCGAGGCCTCAAATTACTGAAAAGGGGGTTGAGGGGTAGTCATAGATCAAAAGGCCAATAAGGGATAAATAAAAATAATTTTCTGCCAGATTGAGTAAAAACAGTATTTGTGTTCTTAGAAATAATTTGCTCTGCCACTAATTTTCAATATAGTGACACCACCATTAACGAACATCATGAAAAGTTTGTTTTTACAAGAGGACAATTACAACACAAATCTTAATAAGCACTCATGTACAAAAGTGGCTGTATGACAAAAATACCTTTTACACAGCTATTTATCATCAGTCATTGAGGTTAAACCTGTCAAGTTTTTTCAAGTTTGTAATTCAGTACCAGGCACTTCACTCTGCACCTTTTCCCAAATTAGCACAAATTCTTTCCCTTTAAACATCAAGTACTATCTCATTTACTAGAGTAGATTAAAAATTCTATTATGGATTTGCATTTTAAATCCTCTGCCAATGCCCTCCAGTCAAAGACCACCAGAAACATATCTAGAGGTGTACTCACTCTTTGCAACAAGGAAGACTGAACACCACGTAGAACCTAGTAAGAGAGGTGTCTCAGTAAGACAGTGTTAAAAGGGAGTTATTTATTGGACTTAGTCATGTGTTAGGTGAGTTAAGGAACAGTTTAAGAACACAGGGCTTTGCTGTGGACTGGATGCTATCAAGAAACGGGGATAACTATATGACAGGGTATCTGAATAAATCTTATCTAATAAGGCAGGATGAATGTATAAAGGCTGAAGCTATAATTAGTAATGAGCAGCAGTCACTCACTTTAGCCAGGATAGGATACTTGCCCATTTTTGTGGTTTGGCAATGTCATATTCTTGTCTGTGTTCAGACATGATTATGAAGTGGTCTTGTTTTTGTCTTGATCCATCACAGAGAGTGGCCTTGCCTGATGCTGATACTCTGTGAAATTGTTTATGTTCAGCAGGAGAACCCCAAAACCTCGCTCTGAGTGCAAGGTCAGTTCCCAGCAATCCCTAGACCTAGCTGATATTACCAAGCCAGATCCAGGTACTCGGAGCTAAAAAACTCTAACGAGTTTCTTCCAGAATCTAGAGCTGACAAGCCTGGTAATAGGGTTTTTCTTTCTCTCTTTTTCTTCTAATAGAACTCAGATTAGGCTCCTCCACTACAGTGTCAAACTTGAGCCCATACCTTGTTCTCCCTTACTGAGGCCTCCTAAATACTTTGTGTGTGTGTTAACAGTTTTTCAGCACATTTGGCATTAGTTAATACTGAGTGATTTCAATGTCCATTAAAATCTTACAAAGAAGTGTACCCTTAAAATATAGCCTCTTTGTTAAGAATAAGTGTACCTTTATGTCCCACTTCCAAATGGAACTTAAACTCTACTTCAGTGCTAAAAATTGTAGGACTCTAGTCATATTAGGTACCAGCACCTAACAATCTGGAAATATGTTTGTTTTAGAAAATTTACTAAGACCACTCACATCTTAATTTAAATCTTACCACATTAGAGTTAGGAGAAATTCCACTTCTGATGGTGTTGCTACTAGAATGTACAGGTGGAGTGGTTGAAGGTCCCAATACATCTTGCTTTCTCACTAGCTGATTTTCATTTAATTCTTTATTTAACCATGTGATTACTTAAATAAAAGAACAAGTAACAAGGTAAAGAATTTTGAATATTTTTATTTTTCTAATAATTTTAAATATTTAAAAATTATATTGACTTTTTTAATTTAAAGTTTTTAAAACTACCTTATATCACAGGAGAATAACATAGGTTCACCTAAATTTTTGTCATTAAATATTCTTATTTTAGCAACTGCCACATAGGACTCCTTATTCTTTTACTATCAGAAGCACATATTTCTGCTAGTCAAGGATCTCTTTAAAGGCTTTCATTTCCAGAATGATACCTTCCAGTTTATTTAAAATTCAAACTCTTATTTCTCATAATCAGTATCAGAAACTGAGAAAATGTTAAAGGCCTAATCTCATATTTTTGTTTCAAATAGTTCATACTATTACCAGTAGGTAAACACAGCAATTATAACAAGTAGTAGTAAAGAATTTAAATAGTAAATTATAGTTAATATTTTCAACACTTAATTTTGGGTTACTGACACATGTAATAGGGTTTTTTTTAATAATGATGGTAACTGTTTTACAGGACAGTTGATATAATTTACTACAGCAAAGACATTAAGATGGTACATTTAAAGCAGATTATTTGTATATAGCAGTACCTTGATTTACCTAGTCTTATGAATTCAAATAAAAATTTCAGGTTAAGAATAAAGCTACAAACCTCATTTACATAAAAAGGTAAAATACTTACACTTCTCATTATTTTTTAGAAGTTGTTTGCTTTCTTCAAGTTTTTGAACTGTAGCTTCTAATTGTTCTTGTAATTTGCATACCTGAAATATGTTAATCCTTATAGTAAGCATAATAAAGACTAAAATAAAGACTGAAGAAATGTATTACTATTCATTAAATAATTAACAGCTATTAATTACTATTAAATAAGAAAGGAATTAGCTCAGCAGTGAAATAAAATATATAATTACATATATACACACATATACATACACATATATACGTATGAACACTCAAGGTATCTGAGTCATGATAACTAACTTTTCAAACTGAAATAGGTTATTAAATTCTATTGATTATAGTCACGTTCTTTTGGGGAAAAAAAGCCAAAACTATTCTCTGATATAACGAAGTAGAAGTTTTAAAAATACATGAGGAAATTCATTATGCTTTGCAAATAGTCACACACGCAAAAATATAAAATATTAACTACCTCTTGCTCTTTAATTCGGAGAGACTGTACAACATCTTGTAATTCTTTTTGTTCCTTTTGTAATTTTTCTTCCTTCTCAGCCAAGAGTTTCTCTTGCTGAATAGTTACTGTATTCTTTAGTTTCAATTTACCCATTAAGGTCTTCAGATCCCCTTGCAACTTTTTGATAATTTCATTTGCCTGTAAAAGAGCTTTATATGTACATCTCTACATAATCCAATGAAATATCAATATTCTATTAAGTTTTTAAAAACAAACCTTAAGAAGTTCAGCTGATAATGATTTTATTGTAGCTTCAAGTTTTCCTAGTTGTACCTGATTTTTCTCACCATTTTCTTCTAAAGCCACCTGATACATATTTTTAAAAACATGAATAATTAGGAAGTCTGTGTTTATTCAGGAAAAGTATCATTTATAAACGTGATCATTTATAGATCATTTATAAACCATCAATTTGTTTAGAAAATTTTAAAACAGACCTTTTGTTCCTGGATTGTATCAAATGCTTCTTTTGTTCTTAAAACAAGCTGATCCTTATCCTTGATTTCCTGTTCTAAAACAGCCACTTTTGTTTGTAGATGATTAATATGCTTTTCTTTTTCATGGCACTCAGCATCAAGTGTAGAATTCTCTCTTCGCAAAGAGAGGACTTCTTGCTTAGCCCGCTGGAGCTCCTAGAGGAGGAAAAAAAAAAGTTGCATTATGAAAAAGGAAAGTTGGCTGGTTCGGTAATTTATAATTAAGATATTTAAAACAGAAAAATTGTCTTTAATAACTTTAAAGTTCTAGTACTGGTATTCTTTTAAAGAAATG